>NW_028261381.1:180181921-180527754 GCF_051295495.1 Thamnophis sirtalis | reverse complement strand
TACCTGTCATAAATTATATATATGAAGAAATGATAGTTAACAGAATAACCAACAGCAAAGTTAAACTTCAAAGCCTTCTGTTAACAATATATTATTGTATTTAACTCATAGTCTAAAACAGTTTCTTGTTTGCCATAAATCACCATAATCATGATATCTGATCTGTCCTGGATCAAATATCTTTATTTGATTCTTAATAATAAAACCTTTTCTTAGCATTTTAATTGGGAACTTTCCCAACAATTGCTTCTCATTTCCCAAGTTCGTAAGTCTCTGTTGTAAATCTTTCTGCAGCATCCATTGTTCAGAAAGTCTCTTTAAAAACACACCCTTTATCTTGCCAAGGAAGTCAGTTCATCATTCATCATTTCCATTATCTCAGAATGTATTTTATTCATATTCATATCCCTTTCAATATTTTCTGGCAAAGGTCTAATTTTCAAATCAGTTTCTTTCTTCTTCACATTTTGCAGGAACAAATCAGATTCCAGTTCAACAAGTTGCAAATCAAATCCTACTGTTACTTTCTGCTTTTGAGTAACATCCTGGATTTGTTTCAAAGCTATGGTTAACCTATCAATTTTTTAATCTATATTTTTTAAACCCCCCACAAATTAGAGAGCATTCTTCCAAGGGTCAGGAAGCAGAACCCAGGGTGACTCAGGGGATGGGGGAGCCTGGATATTTCTTGGGCAGATGAGGCCAAGGACCTAGCCATGTCTTGAGCATCCCATGCTCCATTTACAGTAGTTTGAGTTTTTGTTTTGTTTACATTTTTGAACTGCCCATCCCCCTCAAAGATGGAGACTTAAGTTCCTACGAGTCATTTAACAAGCATATCAAGGAGAGCAGGGTTTGGGAGTTGTTAACACCTTCAAAAGCACTACATGTCACAGGACTGGGTGATTTGTAGATTCCTCCTGATTTTAGGAAGTTGGGATGACAGTCATGTCCTGGAGGATATATACTCATAAAAGGAAATTTGATTGGGATGTTGGGATGGAATTGAATTATGCATGTGCACATAAAACTCACAGAGCATCATAGTTTACTGAAGAACTTGGAGAGATGAATGGCACATTAGGTTATTAAAATATTTCATGTGCTATTGACATTCTTCAATCATTCCACCACCAGAAACTGCCCCACTTGGATGAGACAACACAGCATAAATGAATGGGTGGGGGATTTAAACTCTGCACTTTAAAAATAGTTGAATAGTAGTAGGGAATTCTGTAAAGCCCCAGAAATATACTGGAAACAAATATACAGCCTTAGAAACATTAAATCAACCCTTTAAAAAATAACTTGTCAACCCTGAAGTGAACCTGCCTGAGGCCATTTTGGAGGCTTCAGGGTTGTCACAAAGCAAAGAAGGGGAAGGGAGAGGGAAAATATCTACATGGGGTTTTGTAGCCAAAACAAAAAAAAGTTTTCCTGTGGGAACCAAGGACATTCCAACAGATAGCTAGCCAGGGGAGGAATGAAGTCACCAAGCAACCAGCCAGCACCTTGATTGGACAGCATGACCAGTGACTTGGGGGAAAGGGGAAACTTGTACTTTTTAATTAGGTTAAAGCCATTGGAATTTCCAGATTCAGCTTTCACTAGTTGTGCCAATATGTTGTATCCAATAAACTGTTCTTTGGGGAACTTGGCTGCCTCAGAGTCTCCTTTCTGTGGGTGCATTACTTGGAACACTGAGATAAACCTTAAAAGGAATCTATTAAAAGGAATAAAATGAGAAAATGTCCTCCTTGAAATAATAAACACAAGTGTCACTGAGGACACTTCGAAGACTAGATAAACAAAAAATTTGCTGATTGTTGCTGACAACAGGTGCAATGGGAGCAATTGTAGAACTTGATAAGGAATTATTTAATGGACAATTTTCAGTTTATGTCATCATTTTTAGGGTTACATTCTAAACATGCCTCAAAGACAAATGTAAATGTGGCTGTCCATTCATGTTAGAAATTTTTGTTTCTTATCATATTTTCTCTACAATTCAGATCTGGTCTCAGTAGAATAATGTAGCACTTGGGAAAAAAGATACAAGCTAAGAGAGCAGCTCCAGAGGCCAAGATGGAGAAGATCTCCACAGCCACCATGGATTTCCCTTTGGTGCTCAGGTAAGTGGGGAGAAAGGAGATCCAAACACTGCAAAAGACCAGCATGCTAAAAGTAATGAACTTGGCTTCATTAAAGCTGTCAGGCAATTTCCTAGCCAGAAAGGCCACCGTGAAACTGACAAGGGCCAAAAAACCTAGGTAGGAGAGGACAATGTAAAACATTAAAACTGAGCCTTGTTTACATTCTAAGATGATCGCTCCAAACAAGGAGTGGAAGTCCAAGTTAAGAAATGGAGGAGAGATTATCAACCAGGTGGCACAAATAACTCCTTGGATCAGGGGACTGGCTAAAACAATAGAATTGGTCAGTGGTTTTCCTAAGAGTTTCCTTGTCCTGTTCCCTGGCTTGGTGGCCATGAAGGCCAGAACCACCATGACAGTCTTTGCCAAAACAGAGGAAACTGCAAGAGAAAAGAGAATGGCAAAGGCAGATTGTTGGAAGCGGCAGGTGATCTTGCCTGGTTGACCAATGAAGAGGAAGGAGCAGAGAAAGCAGAGCAAGAGGGAGGTCAAGAGGATATATGTGAGATCTCGGTTGTTGGCCTTGACGATTGGTGTATCATGATGTTTACAGAAAATCACTAGGACTGCAGATGTGATCACTGAGAAAAAAAGAGCAAAAAAAACTAAGGTGTATCCCAGGGTGTCTTGATATGCAAGGAAGTGGATCTTCTTGGCAATGCATTGGTGCTTGTCCTTGTTGGGATATTGGTCTTCTGGGCAGGGTTCACAGTGAGCTGCATCTGAAATCAAAAGTCTTTGTCTATGGATTTCTTGACCGACCACCATGCACACTATGTCTTCAGCAAAGATGATACATGTATTGCCTTTTTACTGGTGACCTACCCACAAAGGGAATAATGAAAGAACCCATGTACAATTTATGGGACAGAAAAAGGGGAAACCATTCTTCATTTTTGATGGTCCTGAGGATAGATTAGCCAGAGACAAGAATTGAGTTCCAGCTATCCATTCATTTTGCTCTTCCATGATTAATATGGCTTTCAGTTTGAGGTTGATGCCCATTCCCCCCCACCCATTTTATAATGGAACACATGGAAGAATGGCAGATCAGTTATCCAGGAATGCTGCATTTTTGTTTGTCATCCCTGCCTTAACATCTCTGCTTTGTACTGTATGTCAAAGCTGTTCATTCAGATTTTTTCCCTCCCTCCTGCTCTATCAAAGAGACATAAATGTTTCCTCAGAGGTTGATAGAGAAGCACACTCTAAATAATCAAATAAAAGCTTGGACCACATGCCCTACTTCCTCAGGAAAAGATTGGAAGTTGGTTTCCCAACTGGATGTGAAATTAGAAATGGAAAGGGAAGTTAGGGATTCATAAATTTACTCAAACTATCCTTGCTGAGGATCGGGAAAAGTGGCCTCTGTGGCCAGGGCAGTTTAGATCTTTCAACTGAAAGGTTCTATTGAAAAGTATGAGTGCATGTCAATCTGATCAAAAATGACACAATAAGAAAAATATATTGATTTAATGAATGTCTTTGGTTCTTGAAGATTTAGATTTGAAGTCTTGTCTACCTGTCTGATTAGAGATGCTCCCTTCTGGACAAGCATCACACTGGTAGCAGCAAATTTGCTCTCCCTCTGGAACTCTACTCCGCTCTCCTGCATGGCACCTCTTCCTGCCACACCTGGCCAAGGGCACCTTCTGAAAGAGAAATACTTGAAATTACTTAAGCAATGAACCTGCTGCATTCATTCTTTTCCCCATTCCTATTTCTCTTCCTTATTCCTTACATACATGGAATCAATGATAAATCAATCCATTATCCTCTACTTAGAGACAAACAACCTGCTTTCTAACAAGCAGTTCAGATTCAGGAAAAAAATGTATTCTGTAATCTACAACTCCTACAGTGCTGAAACATTTGGACCACACAACTCAACCTGGGTAAAGCAATAGACACAATTTACATAGACTTCTGCAAAGCCTTTAATTCAGTAGTACACAACAAACGAATGTTAAAACTAAGCATACGGCTTTTCTCGGATCACTGCACAAATGGATAGCTGCATTCCTATCAACAAATAGTCAAAATAGGGAGCTCCCTGTCAAACCCTGCACCAGTTAATAGTGGTGTCCCCAAGGCAGTGTTTCAGGACCCACACTCCTATTGCTTTACATAAATGACCTTTGTGGTTATATTACAAGCAGCTGTGTCCTCTTCAATGATGACATAAAACTATTTAACACAACCGAATGGTTGCACAATTGACAACTCCAAATCTCAACTAAGAAATGCTCTGTCCTACACATTGGCAACAAAAATCAGAACACCAAATACAAGCTGAGTGGATATGACCTCATAGGTGACCCTCCCTCTGCTACAGACTTAGGAGTACTCTTCTCAAACAATCTACTGTAACAGCTCACTGTAACAGCTCACTGTAACAGCATTGCCCAAAAGGCATTAAGAGTTGTTAACCTAATCTTGTGAAGCTTCTTCTCTGGTAACATTGTACTGTAAACTAGGGCATACAAAACCTTTGCCAGACCTATCCTTGAATACAGCTTATCTGCCTGGAATCTACACTGTATAACGGACATTAATACAATTGAACGAGTCCAGAAATATTTCACAAGAAGAGTCCTCCTCTGCTCACAATAGAATCCCTTATGCCACCACGCTCGAAATTTTGGGCTTGGGCAAACTGGACCTATGGCTCCAATGGTCTGACCTAAGCATAGTACACAAAATTGTCTGCTACAATGTCCTACCGGTCAACAACTACTTCAGCTTCAACCTCAATAATATATGGGCAAACAATAGATATAAACTCAAGGTAAACCGTTCCAAACTTGATTGCAGAAAATATGACTTTAGCAACAGTGGTCAATGCCTAGAATGCTCTACCTGACTCTGTTGTTACATCTCAAACCCCCACAGCTTCAACCTTAAACTATCGTGGGCCTCACCCCATTCCCAAGAGGTCCATTGAAAGGGTGTGCCTAAGTGGACCAGAGTTCCTACTGTCCTTGTCCTTCTGTCTCCATTCATTTGTACTCATTTCCTTGTACTTGTCCATGTGTGTACTTATACCTGTTATCTTGTAAATGTTCGACAAACTAAATAAATACAAATGCTGTATAACAGTATGGTATGCGGGTTCAACAGCTGTGGATAGGAAGGCACTATAGAGAGTGATTTATTTGGCACAAGAAAACATTGGTTGTCATTTAATACCACTAGATGACATCGCCAAGTGGAAATGGGCCATGGAAATCACTGTTGCTGGCTGCAATTGCATTCTACATTTCAAGTAGACCTTGTTCCCAAGCCTAACCCTTTGTGGAATGACATAAATCAGACCTCAAAAGTGTTAAATGCAAAGCAGATTTCTCACCAAATGACTGCTATGATTTCTGACTCAATTGAATATTTTTCAAGTTAGGAAGATATTCTGCATCTCAGGAAGAGAATGAATCTTTCTCTGGACTTACAAAGTTTCCACTCAGCTCAGCTTTGTGGCCCAGCTGATTTCATCAGAGTTAATGGTGAAATCTTGGCCTGGGGGAGCCTCAGGATTTACTTGCCCAACCTTCATGGGGAGAAAAGATTGATTGGGGAGGAGAACCCAGTTGAGAAGATCATAGCGAGCAGATCCCAGTCCATCTTCTGAGAAGGAGACTTCCCCTCCAGCACTGTTGTTGAACTGCACGTTGCTCAAATAGGAAAGAACCTGAAAGAATGGAGACCTTCAGAAATTGGAGTATTTGGGCTAGAGATACAGATGAGACATCATGGCTTCTATCATCACATAATGGCCATCTTGAGATGATGAATTTATATTTTGAGAAGCTAGTTCCATCTCTTGGTGGCGATCTGAGGAATAATGTGTAACACCAAATATTTAATTCTGAAACTAAACATTTCCCCTTTATCACTGGGCATAGTTTCCAACTCGAATATCACCAAAACACAAGAATTTGAGTTCCACAATCTCAATTTAATTTTAGAACTTTCCTCTTGTGATACTTGGCTACATACATTTACAATAGTTCCTTTGGCCCAAGGTCTTGTTAACTGATAAATGAATGTTTGAACTGAATAATTCATTTCTATCAGAACTAAGAACCCATTAGGTCCACTTTGAATCTTTCTCTGTGCTGTGGTTGCCATAGAAACAGAATCACAATATTGGGAAGGACATTGGAGGTCTTCTAGCCCAACCCCCTGATCCAGCAACAGACCTTCTACAGTTTTAGACAATTGGCTGTCCTGTCTCTTCTTAAATGATTCCAGCAATGGGGCACCCATGACTTCTAAAGAAGGCCATTCCAATGGAGTATATGTGCCCACACAGCAGCCATGAAACCCAGAAGAGGAGCTGCAAAGGGGGCAAGTGTTCGCATGCCGGGAAATGCCAGGAAATGAACTTCTGGTTTCCAGCATATGCATGTGCACCAGCCACCTAGTCTTCTGGTTACTGGCATGCATGCACTTGCAACAATCAGCTAGCCGGCATGCATGCCCACACTAGAAAATGTTCCATTTTCCAGCACTGCCGCACGCACGAAGGCCAAATGATCATGGTGTACGCATGTGTTGCTATCCTATTTCTCTGAGAATGCCTTTCTCTGGAAAAGATTAGTAAGTGGCCCAAATATTTAAGAGTTACTAATAACATTTACTTGGTCATCCATTTAATTTAGTGGCATTTATTTCTAAGAATCACCATAGTCTGATAAGAGTAAGCACTGTAATTTGTCCTAATGCTTTGCATGCCTCCTTCTATAGGAAATGGTTTAGACAGCACATCTAGCCGCACAGGACGGATGTAGCCGACCACAAATTGTTCTTGACACCTGTAGAATTTGCTTGTTTTGTACTTGCTTGAAAACAGCTAAACTAGGGCGTACACGTGAAACTTAGGAAACACGCAGTTATTAATTCTGTTATTGGTCCAGATGCATAATTTGTAACCAATGACATTTGCAATGTTTGAAAACCTCATTTGCGTATGAAAATTTATATATTCAGCTTTGCTACATAATAAAGTGGTCATGTCATGTCATTCACCCAGAGAGATCTCGTGCCCTCAAGTTCTTTCTAGGATTAGCTTCGTGGGTGACCCCCCCTTGATTGTTGTGCCCAGGTGCCGCCCGGGGACGGACTGGGGCACTAACAAGTGGTGACCCCCGACGTGATTTTTTCCGCCGGACCGACGCAGCCTCGCCGCTGCGTGCCTGAGACCCCATCGCTTACCCGCGCACTCGTCGTCGTTCGTGGAAACGACTGATCTTTCGTAAGTATGGGGGCGGATCTGTCCAAGGAGCAGGGAACTCAGAACTTGGCCAGATTCTCAGAGCTTCTAAAAGTCAATTAACAAAGAAATCTGTCTTTCCTACCAAATCTGAATTACGCCAACTGTTAATACACATTTGGCAAAACTGCCCCTCCTATCCTCACCATGGCTCCCTTAAACCTGGACCATGGGTGAAAATAGGCACATATCTCCATCAGGAACCTCGTGCTCCTACTCCGATGCTCCTGACTTGGAAAGTCACACTTGCTGCTCTTAGACTCCATCATTCTGACCCTTCTCCTGATTTTCCCATAGAACCCCCTGATTCTGATCCTTCTCCTGTTTTTCCCATAGAACCCCCTGATCTTACTCCCCCACCTCCTTATTTAGATCGCCCTTCAAGTTTTGCCCCGTCTGTCTCCTCTCCCTCTGTTTCCCCCCTCCCTCTCCTTCTGTTTCTGACATTTCGCTCACATCACCTCCCCCTCCTTCTTCTGATCCTGCCGGCGTTTATTTTGCTTCCTCTCTCTCTCTCCCTACTATGGCTGGCAGTGCTGTGGCTCGTGGTTTGGCTTCTGCCTGAGCCGACCCTTCTCTTACCCCAGATGATCTGGAACGTCTTCCTGCTTTTCCCGTTGACTTAACGGGCGCTGCTGCTCTCGTCTATGAAGCCCTCCCTTTTAGAGTGCTGAAAAATCTCAGACACTTGTCCACTATTTCTCAGATACCCACCCTTTTTGCAGCCCTAATTACAAAAGCCCTTCCACTCCAGTGGAAGCCTCCTTCAACAGCTTTTTTTCTATCAAAGACGCTATAACTGTCTTTGCCGATGGGAGCATGTGCCTGGCAGGAGGATGGTACATGGCACACCCAGCTCACAGAGCCACAAAAATCTGCTCAAAGAGATGAATTGGCCACTTCCTTCTTGGCCTTTCAGTTATTTGACAAACAACCGTTTAACTTAATTCTTGCTAGTCTTTATGTGACTCAGATTATAACTTCTTTGTGTGAGTCTTATCTCTCTTCTTCTGTTGATTCACAACTTTTGTCTCTGTTTCTCACTTTACAAGGTCTTGTCTCCTCTCGCTGTTATTTTTTCCATGTCTCCCATATCTGAAGTCAGCCCTTCCCTGGGCCTCTCCAGGAGGGCAATGATGTTGCTGACGCTGCGGCATCAGCCCCCCCACCCCATGTCAATGTTTGTTCTGCTATCACACCTTGGGATAGCCACTCTTACTTTCACCAGAATAAAAAAGCGTTCATAAAACAATTTGGCATTACTGCAAATGAGGCATCAGCAATTATTCAACTATGCCCCACCTGTAGCCAGCAGGCAAACCCTCTCCCTATGGGAGTTAATCCCTGAGGGACAGAGTGTTGCCAAATTTGGCAAATGCATGTTATACATGTTCAGGCTACATTATGGCATCCCCCCAAAGGGGTGAAGCCACCAAACATGTTATTAATCATTCGATTCGGACCTTTGCATCGCTGGGACGCCCAAAAGAGAAATTTGGCATTCCTTATAACAGCCAGGGTCAGGCGTTGGCTGAGCGCGCCAACCAGAAAACATGCCCTGGACAGATATATTGGCAATAGGGAAAATGCCCCCTGGCCTCCCAGCAGTGCAACACACCGGCAGCCCACCATCCTTGGCAGCGACTCGTCATTTTGCAGCTCCACCTACTGCAGACACCTCCCGTCCACCTGTCTACTATTGCTGCTTGCCTGACTTGACGTGGCGAGGACCCGCTGACCTGCTGACCTGGGAAAGGAACTACGCTGCAATCCAATTAAAAGACAAAGTTCTTTGGATCCCAGGACAGCACGTAAGACCATATTTGCCAAAACCACCTATACAACCACCTACACAAACACAGAAGCAGCCTGACCATGACCAACCAACAGGAACCACAGCTTGAGGCTGTCTCTGTCTCTGACCTGGAACACAGAGCAGAGCACCCTCCACCTTCCACTTCCCCGACCGGCTGCCCTGTCTTTCGCCGCAGATCCCCCTACTATGTGTTTGGTTGAATGCTACCTGTTGTCATTATTTGAACCAGTCCGGACAAATTGAAACCAGTGTGGAAAAATTACATGATACCGTTCAAACAGTTGGACAAACATACAAAGCCTTGGACTCCTGGTGGGATTGGATGACCTCTTGGTTACCAAATTTTAACTGGTTGGGAAATGTTTCCAAGACCGTTATAACCCTTGTTGCTTTGCTGATACTGTTGTGTTGCTGTATTCAATGTGTACCCTCTTTATTAACTATGTGTAAGAATATACTCTCTAGCTTGGCTCCACAGAAGAATATTCACATTGTCAACCACATGGAGTTACATGAACAGTCAACCCCTTCATGGGGAAAGATCCCTTCCGCATGCCCAGCGATGAAGAGGGAGACGCTGCCTTTTAACAAAAACAGTGTTGGAATTCATTCCGGGTGTGTGTGTGCAGGGCAGTTTCTGCTGTCTGAAACACACATACACAGGGATGCAAAAACATCGCACCAGAAACATCCTTCCGGCCTAAACGGCCAGGACTCATTATGCAGCCTCATGTAACATGAATTATATGAGCCAGCAACTCCCACACATGCCCTTTCTCCCCCCTATGCTATGCTGTAACTGTCTATTCCCCCTTTGCCATGATGTGATTTTTTATTGGTTTATGTGTAGAATGCTGTGATTAGCCCTGGTAGGTGAAGAGGAAGAGTCTCTTTGACAAAAAGATAATAAAAAGAAAAGGAGGAGATGTTGCTATCCTATTTCTCTGAGAATGCCTTTCTCTGGAAAAGATTAGTAAGTGGCCCAAATATTTAAGAGTTACATTTACTTGGTCATCCATTTAATTTAGTGGCATTTATTTCTAAGAATCACCATAGTCTGATAAGAGTAAGCACTGTAATTTGTCCTAATGCTTTGCATGCCTCCTTCTATAGGAAATGGTTTAGACAGCACATCTAGCCGCACAGGACGGATGTAGCCGACCACAAATTGTTCTTGACACCTGTAGAATTTGCTTGTTTTGTACTTGCTTGAAAACAGCTAAACTAGGGCGTACACGTGAAACTTAGGAAACACGCAGTTATTAATTCTGTTATTGGTCCAGATGCATAATTTGTAACCAATGACATTTGCAATGTTTGAAAACCTCATTTGCGTATGAAAGTTTATATATTCAGCTTTGCTAGATAATAAAGTTGTCATGTCATGTCATTCACCCAGAGAGATCTCGTGTCCTCAAGTTCTTTCTAGGATTAGCTTCGTGGATGACCCCCCTTTGATTGTTGTGCCCAGGTGCCGCCCTGGAGCCGTTTTCTCCGGGGACGGACTGGGGCACTAACAGGAGACCCTACACCATTTCTGACAAATCATGTGACTGAGAGGTAGTGGCCATGCCCACTCAGTCATAGGACCCCCAACCAAACCAGGCCCACAGAATCGTTAGGGGGAAAAGGTGAATGTCACCTCTGGTTCTATACTTTTCCTCAAATCCAACTTTCCTGCCTAAATTAAATCTTTTCTTACATTGTAAGTGTGTGAGTTTGTGAGAAACACATTCTTCTTATTCCAATTCTCCTTTTGACTTGAGTTTAGGTTAAGTTTGGCTAAATATATATTGTCTGACTGTAGGTTTATTAGTTTGGTCTCACCATTATTTCTTTTCTAAAGGAAGTTTCCTGAGCTGGTATCTTCTTTTAAAGGGCTACCCGGTCTTTCACCAAGATCAAACAACAAGGATCAAAGTATGGTTTTAAACCTGGCTACACAAACCTTCCTCTTTCTTTAGCATCTTGCAACTATTCATATTCCATATTTTTTTGGCCTTTGCCATGTAAACTTAGAAATAGCATTTTGCCATTGTTTCAATGAAATATCGGTCACCAGTATTGGTAGTTTCTGGAATAAAACAACATCTTTGGTAAAACCTTCATTGTAATTACAGAAAATCTACACAAAAATGATCATCACAATTTATTTCCCCTTAGTAAGTCTTTTTGCATTTCATTCCAAACAGACACAAAATTATTTTGGAACAGGTTAGAGTTTGAATTTGTAAATGTCACCTCAAGGTATTTGACGTTTTACTTCACCTTAAAATGTGATGCCTTCATCAAAATTTGAAGAGCAACAAATATGATGAGGGGACTGGAGGCTAAAACAAGTAAATAAGGTTTGCAGGAACTGGGTATGTCAAGTTTAATGAAAATGTTAGCGGGTAGAATTAGAAATTAATTTCTCCCATAGAAATAATAGATTGGAAGATCTCTCAAGAATGTCATGCTAATTTAACAGAGTAAGAGCAATAGAAACGAAGGAAACTTGGAGGTCATCTACTCCAACCCCTTGTAGGAGACCTATACTATTTCTGATGGATTGTGCTCCAGACTCTTAGCATATTAAGAGTTGGAATTGGAATTGGAATTGGAATTAGTTTATTTGTATGCCGCCCTTCTCCCTGAGGGGACTCAGGGCGGCTCACAATTCAGGGGGAGGGAATAACAAACAAGTTATAGACACAAGACAATATATTATTAAAAGAAAGCACAACAGTCATACCATTCGGGCGGGGTTAGGGTCTTTAGCCTCAGGCCTGCTGGGACAGCCAGATTTTAAGGGCGGTGCAGAAGGTCTGAAGGGTGGTGAGGGTACGAATCTCCACGGGGAGTTCGTTCCAGAGGGTCGGAGCAGCCACCAAGAAGGCTCTCCTCCGGGTAGTTGCCAGCCAACATTGGCTGGCTGATGGAATTCGAAGAAGGCCTAATGTATGCGATCTTATCGGTCTAGTGGAGGTAATTGGCAGTAGGCGGTCTCTCAAGTACCCAGATCCAATACCATGAAGTGACCTCAGAGGTCATCGACTCCAATCCCCTGCCCAAGCAGGAGACCTTACACCATTTCTGAAAGATAGAAGTCCAGTCTCTTCTTGAAAGCCTCCAGTGATGAACCTCCCACAACCTCTGAAAGCAACTTCTCTTCTGTTGGTTGATTGTTGATTGCTGTTCTTAAAAGCCTTTAACAATTTATTCCACTAGTTAAGTGATTTGTCCTTAGTTCTAGCTTGCTTCTCTCCTTGGTTAGTTTCCTTCCATTGTTTCTGGTCCTGACTTTTGCTACTTTGGTAAATAATTTGTCCCCCTCTTCCTTGTCACAGCCTTTCAAGTATTGGAGGACTACTATGATGGCATCCCTGGTTCTTTTCTCAGTAGACCACTTATAACTCCACTCCCCTGATCATCTTTGTTGCTCTTTTCTGAACATTTTCAGAAATGGGGTGACCCAAAAAAGATGATGAGTCTTTGGAAAGAATTTAAACTACTTGGACTAATTTAAAATGTGTTATAATTGAAGTGGCAATCCAGTAATTAAATTTCTGTAGTGTTAGTGTTAGGCTGCAGATGAGTTTTAAAACTCTGTAAGGAAAATAAATACTTAAAGGAAGGGGAGCACATAAACAGAATAGAAATATAGAATGTTGCATGTTCAATGTGTTTTAATGTCTCTCTGTGTTTCTGTACAATTCCAAATTCTGGCCCCTTATATAATTTGTTATGTACATTATATGAAACAATTAAAGGGAAGTACTTTTTGGTATACCCTGTATATGAAAAAATAAAATAATTTTCATTTTCTCTTGCTGAAATGGGCAATATTTTTTTGTTAACATCCAATTAAGTTTCCAAATAGTTCTACCCCTTTCCTCCAAATTGTTCTTTTATCCCATCTTTATTCCTTCCTTCCTTCCTTCCTTCCTTCCTTCCTTCCTTCCTTCCTTCCTTCCTTCCTTCCTTCCTTCATTTATTCATTTATATATTCATTCATTTCAGCATCTTATTCAGAACATTCTTAGGGAGTATGCTTATCAATGTGGATAATGAACCCAATTAGAAAAAAAATTGAAGACTCTTTGGATTAAAATAAATGAAAAAAGGAACTGTCCTATTGGGAACTAATATCCCCCTAATTAATACAAAGGTTTACTTTTATTGTCATTACTGGGGCCATACTGGGTACAGCAAGAAAGAATGAAGAATAAAAGAATGGGTGATTGTTACAGATTAAGAAATATTTTGTGATTAGTCACATCATGTCATCTTCAATTATTTAACGGACAACATTTTCTTGCAAGAGGCAGGAAGATTTCTCAAGATTCAGGCTCACTTAAACTCTACAGGAGAGTTATCCAAAAACTAGTTAGAGCCAGCAATGTTTGTCTACTGCATTTTTCTTGTGAAGTAGGTTTTCTTCATTGTTGACTGTTGTGGGAAAGATACCATCACTCATCATAAACCTCTTGACCTGGCAAAGAACTTGTAGTTTTATAGAAATGAATCTATTTTACAACTATATATGCAGCAAATTAGACAGCCAGGCAAACAGAAGCATCATGAGGTAAATCAGGGCACACAGAAGAAACAAGCGGGGGGAAAAGGGAAACTCGCCCTCCACATCCACATCAACCAATCACAGCACAGATTGCCTCAAGTAGGAGCTGGCACTCTGGTGTCAATCAACCATCACTGTGTTCTGGCTCACTGCAGAACCCCTCACTGCTCCAGCTACTAAATTTAAACATCTTAACAGTATCTCCTGTATATGAGAAAATAAAAGACACATATTATTGACCTCTTGATTTTCTCCGGATGAAATGGGGAACATCTAAATGATTTTATGGCTAACATTGAGTTCAGTTTCCCAAGAGTTCTACCCTTTTCTTCCCCTCCAATTTGATCGTCTTATCCCACCTTTAGTCTTTCGTTCTTCCATTTCAGCTTCTGTGACATCTGCAATTCTTCTTTTCTCCTGGAGCAGCTTTATAGGAATAAATTAAGATGGATGTTTGTGAAGATTTCATTCCCTTTTAGAAGGAATTTCTGTCCAGCACTGTTGTAAAGTTGGGGGAGAGTGTGTTGTAGAATAGTTTTTACCTTTCTCACATCAAGCCTGGTACCTGGGATCCTTTAAAACTCCTCACCAATTCTCCCCCCCCCCCTTTGCATCTGACCCACCTACAGCCAACAACCAGAATCAGAAACTCTGGGAAAAATCATTTGGCTACAAAAATTGGTGATGTGAGATCATGTCACTTTCCCAACTTTCAAGGAGATTTTCAGAACAGAAAAATGTGCTTTGTTCTAGGTCCAATCCTCAGGGTGGATCAAAAATAGCCAATCCTTCTTCATTATTAACGACCTCAGGATAGGTTTCCAAGAGACGTGGATCTCTTCATCTCCAGTTGGCCTGGTCAGTTTGCTGTGGGAAAAAGGTCCTGTCTATTCACTTGCATGACTACTGTGACTTTCAATATCAGAGTGACAGTTTTCCACCACTTTATACTGGAACTCTAGAAAGACTGACATGTCTATCAGCCAGAAATCTCACTCTTTTCTATGTGTACATTATCTTTTCATGTGTGCTGAGAATGTCAACAATGTAGCAGAGGAAAAAAAAACATGCACTGAACATCATGAGAGAAAATGGTCACCTTTCCTAATGCAAATTAATTTACAAAGAAATTGGTTACAAAGAGAAGAACATAGAATCATGCACCAAGTGTTCTGAATGGGGAAAGTTTCCTGATTTACAGGGGGAAAGGAAAGAAAGAACCAAAGGCAAAATGGCACTGAGAGCTTTTTGATGAGATACCAAAATTTGGTTACATTTTCATCAACAGAGAAACCCCTGAGCCAAAATCAGCATCTTCAGGAAACTGAGCACTGGGGAAAAACTGCACTCCAAAATTATGTCTTACTCTGTAACCTGCCTTTATTATTTTGATAAAGATATCCTGCTATATCAGATGAGCTGATAGCGTAATAGGTGGCAGCTTTGATAATAGTCCTGGGATACCATATAAAGCTCTGAGATTGACATTTTTGGCATGTGGGGAAGCTGCAGATGAGTTTTACAACACTATCAGGAAAATAAATTCTCATAGAAAGGGGAATGTAGCAAGAGACTTGAAACATGGAATGCTATATATATGCTCTCTTTGTGTGTGTGTGTGTTTGTATGTAGCACAAAACTCAGTCACCATATGTAATTTATTATATAAACTACATTACATAATTTATAAGGGGTATTTGGCTTTTGGTATATGTCAGGGAATTGCACAGCCGGTGTCCCAATGGAGTCAGAAATGTTGACACAAACTTTTAGCTTTATAGAAATGAATATTTTTTAGGTAAAAGTTCCCTACACAAATATGTGCTAGTCGTTCCCGACTCTAGGGGGCGGTGTTGGAGGAAAAAAACAAGGGTCAATGAAAGAAGCCAATAAAGCCCAAAATAGAAGTAAGGAGGATTACCATGTATAGATGCACTCAAAAGAGTTTAAGCTTATTAGAGGTAATCACCCAACATATCAGATAGAAGAATAAAATAAGAGAGTTAAAAATGGTGAAACTCAAATGAAATATATTAAAAGGGGAATTAACAGAAGGAGAAGGGTATCAATTTGAAACTGTGATAAGGAGGAACATGAAGTTCCAATGTATTGTGTAAAGGTAGTTTATGCCTACGTTTTGTTTTTGTGTATTTTGTATGTTTGAAAATTATGTATATAATTATGTATATAATCAGAAAACAAATACATATACATAAACACACACACACATTTATATCTAAAAAAAATGAATATATTTTACAACTATATATACAGAAAACTAGACATTTAGGCAAATGGGAGCACCTGAGGTAAATCAGGGCCCACAGAAGAAAAAGGCGGGAAAAAGGGAAACTCCCCCTCCACACCCAGAGCAACCAATCACAGTGCAGATTGCCTCATGCAGGAACCAGCCCTCTGGTGCCAATCAACCATCAGTGTGTGTTCTTGCTCACAGCAGAACCCCATTGCTCCAGCTACTAAATTTAACAGATTAACTGAGTTGGAAGGGACCTTATAGGTCATCCAGTCTGACCCCCCCCTGCTCAACCAGGAGACCCTACACCATTTCTGGCAAATCATGTGACTGGGGGGCAGTGGCCATGCCCACTCAGTCACAGGACCCCCACACCAAATCAAGCCCAGAGAACCATTAGGGAAAAATGTGAATATCACCTCTGGGTATTTGACCTTTTACTTCACCTTAAAATGTGATGTCTTCATCAAAATTTGAAGAGCAACAAATATGATGAGGGGACTGGAGGCTAAAAGACGTAAATAAGGTTTGCAGGAACTGGGAATGTCTAGTTTAATGAAAAGAAGGACTAGGGGAGACGTGATAGCAGTCTTCCAATATCTCAGGGGCTGCCACAAAGAAGAGAGAGTCAAACTATTCTCCAAGGCACCTGAGGGCAGAACAAGAAGCAGTGGATGGAAACTAATCAAGGAAAGAAGCAACTTAGAACTAAGGAGAAATTCCTGACAGAACAATTAATCAGTGGAAAAACTTGCCACCAGAAGTTGTGAATGCTCCAACACTGGACGTTTTAAAGTAGATGCTGGATATCTCTTTGTCTGAAGTGGTGTAGTGTTTCCTGCCTAGGTGGGGGGTTGGACTAGAAGACCTCCAAGGTCCCTTCCAACTCTGATATTGTAATCTATACTATTCTTTAGGTTCAAAAGTTTTATTTCTTTTAAAACAAACATTTCATCATTCCTCAATCAGTAAGACATCGAAGTACAATTTTTTGTATGTCAAAATCTATACTATTCTATTCTACTATTCTATTCTATTCCTTCCTATCCTATCCTATTATTATCTTATTCTATTTTTATTCTAATTCTATGCTATGCTATGCTATCTTATTCTATCCTACCCTATCCTATCTATTCTAAAATTTCATAATCCTTAGTCCTGTTTTAAACCAGCATTTTTCTCTCTGTTTATTTTAAAACTGGCTATGTCCCAATATTGGAAGGACCAAGCCTCCACAGATCTCTTGTTTGGGTTTTTGCTAGGATTAAATATGAGAGTTTCTTCATAGCCAACAACCTAGGACAAAAGCTTCACAAAATTGCTTGGACTTCAAAACATAGCAGAACACTTTTTTCTGACTCCAAATAGTTTAAATCAGTTTAAACTAATTTTAAATTAGCCCAAGTAGTTTAAATTCTTTCCAAAGTCTCAACATCTTTTTTGGGTCACCCAATTTCTTAAAATATTCAGAAAAGAGCAACAAAGATGATCAGGGGAGTGGAGTTATAGCTGGTCTACTGAGAGAAGAACCAGGGATGCCATCATAGTAGTCCTCCAATACTTGAAAGGCTGTGACAAGGAAGAGGGGGACAAATTATTTACCAAAGCAGCAAAAGTCAGGACCAGAAGCAATGGATGGAAACTAACCAAGGAAAGAAGCAAGCTAGAACTAAGGACAAATCACTTAACCAGTGGAACAAATTGTTAAAGGCTTTTAACAATAGCAATCAACAATCAATCAACAAAAGAGAAGTTGCTTTTAGAGGTTGTGGGAGGTTCATCACTGGAGGCCTTCAAGAAGAGACTGGACTTCTATCTTTCAGAAATGGTGTAAGGTCTCCTGCTTGGGCAGGGGATTGAAGTCGATGGCCTACAAGGTCACTTCCAACTCTTAACATGCTAAGAGTCTGGAGCTCAATCCATCAGAAATAGTATAGGTCTACTACAAGAGTACCGGGTTGGACTAGATGACCTCCAAGTTTCCTTACTTTCTATTGCTCTTACTCTGTTAAATTAGCATGACATCTTGAGAGATCTTCCAATCTACTATTTCGTTTTAGTTTTAGTTCTACTATTTCTATGGGAGAAATTAATTTCTAATTTTCCCTCCTAACAAGTATAAGTAAACCAGTTATTTGGAATACATTTTGGAATGATTATTCAAATTTTCTGGAATACCACTGATTGTTCTGTGTCACTATGCCCCTTTAGCACTCAATACTATCCAAAAAGCTATGGCTCAGACCAAACTCCATCTTGTTTCCAGGGAACCATTTCATGTAGATCAAATACCCAGCTTCACTTCACTTCTATCTGCACTAGGGATTAACAACAAAAGACACAAACATGTTTTTTCCATTCTGGTGTGTAAATAAAATTTATTGCTATGTAAATAGGAGAAGTCCTTTCCTTTGCAATTATCATAAGAGTAATTCTTAATGTATCCCTCTGGAATTCCATCCTCAAATTATTCCAGGATAAAACCTACTTTGAAAACATGTTCCAAAATCTTCCACTAGGGGCAGGATCTGTCAAATTAGCTTGCCTTGTCTTGAAGAGAATCATTTTTGTGTTTGTTGAGACTCAGCTGTCCTCACTTATCTCTTTGCTCATGCCTGCAATTGAGCTTCTGCATGAATCTTGGTTTGCGATTTAGGAGGGACAAGGATGACTGGGCTGCCTCTCCTGCTGCTGCTCTTCTGCCTCTTGCCTCCAACTACTGCTAAGAGGAAGCAAACTCTATGTGTGTTGAGGAATTTGTACAAGCCTAAAGGAGAAGATCACTATTACAGGCCTGGTGATCTCATTATTGGTGGGAATTTACCTTTGAAAACTCTTATGTCTTCCAGTGTCCCAAATTTTCACAAGAACCCATTCAGGCTTGGTTTTTATACTTTGTGAGTGTCTCCTGGTAGGGAAAGATGCATGAATTATTTGTTGTGTTCTGGATTCAGGGACTCCATTCGGAAATCCTTGTTCCACTGTTCTAATGTCCTAGTCTAGTTCTTGCAGAGAAGAGCTGAAAAGATGATTAGAGGATTGGAAGCTAAAACCTACAAAGAACAATTATAGGAATTGGATATGTCTAGTTTAATGAAAAGGACTAGAAGAGACATGATAGCAGTCTTCCAGTATCTCAGAGGCTGCCACAAGGAAGATGGAGGTAAGCTGTTCTCCAAAGCTCCTGAGGGCAGGAGAAGCAGCAATGAGTGGAAGCTAATCAAGGAGAGAAGCAACCTAGAACTGAGGAGAAATTCCCTGACAGTTAGAACAATTAATCAGTGGAACAACTTGCCTCCAGAAATTTTAAATGTTCCAACACTAGAAGTTTTAAAGAAGGGATTAGAAAACCATTTCTCTGAAGTGATGTAGGGTATCCTGCCTAAGCAGGGGATTGGATTAGAAGACCTCCTCAATCCCTTCCAACTCTGTAATTCTAGTCTAATGAAAAGTAGGAGTAGGAAGGGGGACATGATGGTACTGTTCCAATATTTGAAGGGCTTCTACAAAGACTAGGGAGATCAAACTATTTTCCAAAGCATCAAAATAAGAAAAAATGTTGGAAACTAAGGAGGAGAGAAGCAACTTAAAACTAAGGAATAATTTTCTAATGGTGAGAGCAATTAATCAATAGAACAGCTTGCCTTTCTCCTTTGTCACTAAGCCATACAATTTTAATTGAAGAGTATCTTTTTTAAACACCCAATGAAATCTGGGATTTGTTATTCCTAACAGCATCAAAATATGGCTAGGCAAATTTAAACCACACTCATACACATTTTTCCCTGTAATGTTCCCAATGTCTTCTTTACTATAGACCCATATTCACGAAGTACCAGCAGTTCCTGACCTTGATGTTTGCAGTCACACAGATCAACAAAGATTTGGTTCTCCTCCCCAACATCACACTTGGCTTCCACATTTGTAACAATAATCAGTTTGAGAAGAGGATTTCTTTAATCAGCCTCTCTTCTCTCTCCACGTGGGGCCAAATGGTTCCAGGTTATAAATGTGACAGGCAGGACACTCTGCTCTCTGTAATTGGAGGTGACAACCCCAAATCCTCAATGCAGATGGCACCCATCTTCAGCATCTACAAGATCCCACAGGTAAGGGGGATCCACAGGATACTGTATGGAGTAGAAAAAGTATAGAAGCACACACAAAAATCAAGGATGAAAACAATGTTGTTAAAGGGGATATCCTACAGATGAATTCATTTTTATATTTCAGGATATATAACCCTAACAGACAGATAATGAAATAATTCTGAAATGCTGTAGTTGCCAAGAAGAATTAATTTCTAACTTTCATAAAAAGTTCAGCCACCATTTCACTGCAATTTACAGTATTACCTGTCAGGTTAACAATTTCTTGGCTTCTGATGTGTCACAGCCAGGAAAAAAAATGTCACTAGCAGCTCTTTTAGGAAGAGAAGAAGCTTAAGCTTACTTTAATCAAAGTAAATCTGCCTGACTGGTGGGTTAAAAAAAAGCATGCAATGTTATCTCCTAAAGTCAGCATAAAACCTTACTTTGTCTTTGAAAGAGGAATCTCTCTTTCTCCAGCTCGGTGTTGGCTTTGAGCTTCCTCGGGAATACAGACCAGTTTATCCTTCCTTCTTCCGAATTAATCCCAGTGACTTTTCAGAGTATGTGGGTTTAGTCCAGCTGCTCCTATACTTCCAGTGGAACTGGGTTGGGCTTGTAGCCCCTGAAGATGACAATGGAGAACATTTCATGTCGACTCTGATGCCAATGCTGAAGGAGAAGGAGATCTGCCTGGCCTTCACTGAAAGCTTGAAATCTGATCAATTTACTGTTTTAATAAAGGAATTAATTTTGAAAATTTTGTTTAAAGCTGAAGTAATTATTCTATTTGGAGACTCCACTTCTATTGCAAATTTTTTATCAGTTCTAAATTTTTCTGTAAAATCTGGGAAGATATCACTTCAAATTATTTGGATCCTAACTTCTCACTGGAAATTTACTCTGGTTGGGGATCCTTCTGAAGGTTTAAAGAATTTGCATGGGGCTTTGCAGTTTAAGGACCAGACTGGCGATGTCTCAGAATTCAGCCACTTCCTCCTCTCTTTATACCAGTTGATCAAAAAAGGGGCCAGCTTTCTCCTGCATTTGTGGGAAACATTCTTTAATTGCCATATCCCCAAACCAGGCAAGGTCGCTCCAAAAGGGGAACAACAATGTACAGGAAAGGAGAATTTACAGGATATTCCAGATTTTATTTTCGAAAAGAGCATGACAGGTGAAAGTTACAATATCTACAATGCCATTTATGCTGTGGCACATGCATTGCATGCAAATTATGGAGCAGGAGTCCGACCAGCCATGCTAAAGCTTGGAAAGAGGATCTCAAATGTCCAGCCATGGCAGGTAATCTCTGTGATATTTTATCATCCACTGATCAATAGAAAGGAAGCTTCTCATATGCATTTTTGGATACCACATCAAAGGGTATCAAATCATTGAATCTCAGAACAGGATAAAACAGCAATGACTTTAAAAAAAAACCAATAATATGAATTAAATATAATACTTTGTTGAAAGGGAGGGTGGGGGCAAAAAATATAACCCAAACCATTTGAGCATAATATCGATACAGAGAAGATCTTCATATATGGTTCTGAGAGATCTCCAACAATTCCCTGAGATTCATCGGGTGAACTGGGAGGAAGTGACATCTCAGAACAAAATGATAATATTGGGGGATTTGTGCAACATGCAAGATGCTTCAGAAGGACAGTTGAAGTCCTAATGGGTATATCTGAAGAACCTCCTCAGTTTCCCTCAGTAGATAGCCTGAATCCAATCTGTACAAATATATTCAGCTTCAAAAGGGCAGTTGAAGTACCAATGGGTATATTGTCAAAACCACCTCAGTATTTAGCCTGAATCCAACCTGTAAAAGATACTAAGCTCAATTCATTTTAACCTCCTATTATGTTTCTATTAGTTACTATATTTAGTTTGCTATTTCTTGTGGTGTTCAGCTTCTTCACCAAACAGAATAGCAGAACTGGAAGGACCTTGGAGGTCTTCTAGTTCAATCCCCTACTCTAGCAGGAAGCCCTTATAGCATTTCAGATAAAATGCTGTCCAATTTCTTTTTGCAAACTTCCAGTGTTGGAGCATTTACAACTTCTGGAGTCAAGTTGTTCCACTAATTAACTATTATTCTGATATATAGTCAAAGTTGCTTTGAAGGGTAGCAATATTGTCGGTAATGTTAAATAGTTTTAAGTCATTGGCAAAGAGGATGCAGCTGCTTATAATATGATCACAAAGTCGTTTATGTAAAGCTCAAAGAGTGTGGGTCCTAATATGCTGCCTTGGGGGACACCACTGTTAATTGGTGCAAGGTTTGATATAGCACTTCCAATTTTGACTACTTGTTGCCTGTTTGACAGGAACACAGCTATTCATTTTTGCAGAGATCCAGAAATGCCGTAAGAGCTTAGTTTTAGCAGTAGATTGCCATGTACCACTGAATCAACGGCTTTGCAGAAGTCTATGTAGATTGCATCTATTGCTTTACCCTGGTCGAGTTGTGTGGTCCAAATCTTTCTGTAGTGTAGGAGTTGCAGATTACAGGACAATTTTTTTTCTGAAACCAAATTGCTTGTTAGAGATTAGGTTGTTTATCTCTAAGTGGAGGGTGATGGATTGGTTTATGATTGATTCCATGACTTTACAGGTGATGCAACAAACTGAGATTGGTCAGTAGTTTTCAACTAAGGTGGGGTCTCCTTTTTTGACCATTGGAATGACCGTTGCTAACGACCATAGGTAAGGAGCTGGTTCTGAAAGATACCTCGTAGGTAGTACTTAGAGGCTCAGCTATGGCAGTGGAAAGCTTTTTCAGGAAATAGGCACATAATCCATCAGGGTCAAATAGATAGAGATGGCTTTCGGTTGCATAGTGCCCTTTCAACAATATCTTCTGTAAATAATGATGTCATTTTTGTCATTTTTGTTGGGATTACACTAATACATCAGAGCATTCATACTTTTCAGCAGAAACTGTCAGTTTATGGATCTGAGCTGTCCTGCCCCAAAAGGCCATTTTTCTGCCCCTCAATAATTTAGAATAGAATAAAATAACAGAGTTGGAAGGGACCTAGGAGGTCTTCCAACCCCCTGCTTAGGCAGGAAACCCTACACCACTTGAGACAAATGACTGTTCAATCTCGTCTTAAAAACTTCCAGTGTTTGAGCATTCACAACTTCGGGAGGCAAATTGTTCCACTGGATAATGGTTCTAGCTGTCAGGAAATTTCTCCTTAGCTCTAGGCTGCTTCTCTCCCTGGTTAGTTTCCATCCATGGCTTCTTGTGCTGCCTTGCAAATGTCATGTGAGGAAAATCATACAATAAAAATTTGAAACGTGGTTTTAAAATTTTTGTAAGTACAGGTAGTCCTTGAGTTACAACAATTCATTTAGTGACCATTCAAAGTTACAACAGCATTTTTCACACTTACAACCATTCAGCATCCAAATGGACATGTCATCTAAGTCAGATGCTTGGCAACTGACTCATATTTTTGATCACGTGATTCCATCTTGTAACTATCTGACAAACTAAATCAATGGGGAATCCAGATTGACTTAACCACCATGTTACTAAGTTACCAACTGCAGTGTTTCACTTAACAACTGTGGGAAGAAAGGGCAAAACTCACTTAACCAATATCTCAGCAACAAAATGTTTGGGTTCTCTTGTGGTCATAAATTGAGGGCT
The DNA here is from genome assembly GCF_051295495.1 of Thamnophis sirtalis. Taxonomy (NCBI): domain Eukaryota; kingdom Metazoa; phylum Chordata; class Lepidosauria; order Squamata; family Natricidae; genus Thamnophis; species Thamnophis sirtalis. Next base: position 180,503,943 of record NW_028261381.1, on the reverse strand, counting down.
ACCTGTAATTCTGCCATTTGGTTAAAACTGCAATTGTGGAAGCCAAAATACAAATGCCCAGTAATAACCCTTTGCATTGTTATATCAAAGAATCCAAATATTGGTGTTACTCCTCATTGCTCATATCTCAACCAAGGGACCAACTCTATTTTCTCAGATTTATACCTGTTTCCTAAGATGATGGCCACCACAAAATGATAGATGCCATGATGTCTCATTTCTGCCTTTCAGCTAATTGCTCCAATTTCTGAATATCTCTTTTCCTTCAGATACTTGCCAATTTGAGGAATGTCCACTTCAACAACAGTGCTGGAGATGAAGTCTCATTTTCACAAAATGGGCTGAGAACTGCTCGTTATGATATCGTCAACTGGGTTGTCCACCCCAATAAAATTTTAGTACCTGTGAAAGTTGGGCACACGGATCCCAGGGCTGCCCCAGGCCAGGATTTCACCATAAACTCTGATGCGATCATCTGGGCCTCAAAGGTGAGCAGGAAGGAAACGTTGTAAATTCAGGAAAATAATCACTCTCTCCTGAGGATGCTGAACATCCTCCTAAGATGAAAAGAGGTCTAAAGATGCAGAAAAGCACTTTGGTATTTGATGAATTATTTGCATTTGAGGTTAACAAATTTGAGGTCAATTTGTGAAACGTCCAACAATGGGTGGGACTAGGAAGAACTTCTATGTAAAACCAGGATGCTATTAGATCAGGCTGTGATTTCCATGGACTGTTACTGTTCAGTTGGATTGTCATCCTTCTTTCTTTAAAAAAAAACCATAGTTCAATGTAGCCACTTTGAAGTTCAAGATCCAAACTTTAGCATCCCTTGGTGTATTACTAGTGCCACTGATTCCCCCAGGAGTGTTTCCTTTTCCTTCTTTTTCTATTAGAACTTGGTGAACACTTTTTTATGCAGACATTCTCAACAGGAAAATGGGAAAGTGGAAATGAATGAATAATTTTTGTTTGTTGCACAAGGCACTTCAAATATTTCTCTTTTTCTTTCAGAAGTTGCCCTTTGCCAGGTGTGGCAGGAAGAGGTGCCAGGCAGGAGAGAGGAGAAGAGTTCCAGAGGGTGAGCCAGTTTGCTGCTACCAATGTGCCCCTTGCCCTGAAGGAACCATCTCAAATCAGACAGGTAGAGCACTTTTCAAATGCAGATTTTCCAGGATCTAAGAGGTCATTGAGCAGATAAAGGTGTTAATTTTATCATTTTTGTTGGGAATACACTACACCAGATTATTCATACTTTTCAGCAGAAACTGTCTGTTTATGGATCCTGCCCTGACAAGCCATTTTTCTGCTCCTCAATAATTTGATGCAGGATAATTTTAGGGCAGAGTGTATGGGTCCCTACTAGCCTTACCTACTGTCACATTCCATCAGGAAAACCTTCTGCCAATTCTCTGAAAGAGTGGCTTATGAGAGTCAAGGTTTAGCACACATTCTTTAAGGGTCCTTCTTCTGTTAGCATTTTTCATCTCCCTAACCCTAACCCTGTCAAGCATGAGGAAATTAGAAAATTGAGGGATTTAAAATAAATATAAAGGATTATTTTAATCTTAAATTCCATTCAAGAATCTGAACTACTAGCGGTCAAAGTGAATTGGCGGTGGATAAGAGTCAATGGAATTCAAGGTGGGCTGGACTTAGATCTCCTGTGGGTGTGAAGGGACTCAAGACTGATGATGCACTTCATCCCTACCTCAGCCCAGCCCTCTCTTACTATCTTACTATCACACATGGTGGACATGCAAGGCGCCCAAAAAATACTGGACCAAAATTTAAAAGTTGGCTTGAGGAAATAACAGGGAACTGCATTGATTGGAAACCAGAACTATTTTTATTAGGTCTAACCACAACAAAGTACAGTAGAGAAATATACCTAATCCTACATATTACAACAATACAATACAACACAACACAACACAACACAATACAATACAATAGCAGAGTTGGAAGGGACCTTGGAACTCTTCCAGTCCAACCCCCTGCCTAGGCAGGAAACCCTATACTATTTCAGACAAATGGCTATCCAACATCTTCTTAAAGACTTCCAATGTTGGGGCATTCACAACTTCTGCAAGCAAATAGCGGCCAGAATATCACATGCACAGAAATGAAAAAACAATATAGTACCGAAGGAAGACAAGGTGATAAGGAAGATCTTAGAATGTGCAGAGATGGACGATTTAACACAGGAAATCCAAGGAAAGGAGGAGACAGAATATTTACTTTTGGAAAAATGGTACAAATGGCTAGAGTCCCAGGGGTCTGCAAAGTTGGCTCTTTTAAGACTGGTGGACTTCAATTCCCAGAATTCCTCAGCCAGCATGGTTGAGGAATTCTGGGTGAGATCGTATGCCGGCACGGGATTAAATATCATCAATACACGGACGATACTCAATTGTATCTGCCCGCCCTGTGCCAAGTCAGTGAAGCAGTTAAAATGATGTGCCAGTGCCTGGAGGCTGTCAGGGTCTGGATGGGAGCGAACAAGCTTGCACTCAATCCAGACAAGATCGAATGGCTATTGATGTTGCCTCCCAAGAATAGTCCAGATATTCCACCTCTTAGCCTGGGGGGTGAAATTATACACCCCTCAGAGAGGGCCCGCAATTTGGGTGTCCTCCTGGACCCACAGCTGACGTTAGAACACCATCTGTCGGCTGTGACCAGGGGGGCTTTTGCCCAGGTTCGCCTGGTGCACCTGTTGCACCCTATCTGGACCGGGAGGCACTTCGAATGGTCACTCATGCCCTCGTCACCTCACGAGTGGATCACTGTAACACGCTCTACATGGGGCTGCCCCTGAAGAGTGTTTGAAGACTACAGTTGGTCCAGAATGCAGCCGCCCGAGCGATATGGGGTGTATCTAGATACACCCATGTTACACCTATCCTCCGTGAGCTGCACTGGTTCCACATTGATCTCCAGACGCGCTTCAAGGTGCTAGTCATTACTTTTAAAGCCCTACATGGTTTAGGACCTGGCTACCTGAGAGACCGCCTCCTGCCACTTACCTCCCAACGACCAACAAGATCGCACAGTTTGGGCCTCCTCCGGGTGCCGTCAACCGGACAATGCCGGCTGGCGGCCCCCCAGGGGAGGGCCTTCTCTGTTGCTGCACCGGCCCTGTGGAACAATCTACCCATAGAGATCCGGACCCTTACCATTCTCCCGGCTTTCTGTAAAGCCGTTAAGACCTGGCTGTGCCAGCAGGCCTGAGGCTGTTGATTGATATCCAGCCCCGCTTAGATGGAATGGATGATGTGGAATTTTATATTTGTGTTTTATTTTAAATTTTAAATGTTTCTTTTGTCTTGCTGGGAGCCGCCCAGAGTCCCAAGGGAGTGGGCAGCATACAAATTTTATTAAACTCAAACTCAAACCAGTCTTAAAAGAGCCAACTTTGCAGGCCCCTGGGCTAGACAATAGAAACAAGAAATAAGAAACTGGGAAATGTAAAATTAAGGTATAACAAAATAATAATATAGAAAGTAGGGGGTAGGAAAGATAAGATATATCAATGTAAGTAAAGTATATACAATACAATGTAGGTAATATGATAGTCTGACATAAATGGCTAAATGTGAATAATTAAGGAATCATACACAAAAGAAGTAAGAAACAAGGTACAAATGTAAAGTTTGGAATGTGTAGGAGCGGAAACAATAACTGTAAAGATTCGCTGATATGTATCTGCTTTAAGATGTATCGTTTAGTTCCTGTGTTGTTTTTAGTTACATGTTTGTCTTTGTTGATGTGTTTACGTTTTTAAAATTATTTTTTTTAAAAAAAAAGACATGATGCATTTCATCCCTACCTCAGTCTAGCCCTCTCGTCAGAGCCAGAGGAAAGCCAATAAACAATGTGCACACATAAAATACAGGATTCCTGGCTGATAGAACCATCTATCTTATTGGGGTTCCAGTTTAAAGTGGAAAAGGGAAGTACATAATCTCTCTCACACAGAAAGACACTGTAGTCACAAGTTAGCAGTGATTGCAGATGGCTTTTTTGTTCTCACAAAAACTGACCAGGCCAGTTGGAACTGAACAGATTCTATTCTCTGGCTTACCTTTCCCAGAATCATCCTGAATGAAGGATGATTTCCCTTTTTGATGCACCATCAACTGCACAGTATCACTACCAACATCATTTGTGGGTTGGCCAGACCAAAAGGGGACCTTGTCATGTCATTCCTGAAAAGGCATAATGATCATGGCAGATGACGCTAAAATCCTTGCACAAAAAAATCTTAATTTCAGATGCAGCCCACTGTAACCCTTGCCCAGAAGATCAGTATCCCAACAAGGACAAGGACCAATGCATTGCCAAAAAGATCCACTTCCTCAGCTATCAAGAGACCCTTGGATATACTTTGACTTCTCTAGCTCTTTTCCTTTCTCTGATCACATCTGCAGTACTGGTGATTTTCCGTAAATATCATGACACACCGATAGTCAATGCCAACAACCGAAATCTCACCTACATCCTCCTGGTCTCCCTTCTGCTCTGCTTCCTCTGCTCCTTTTTCTTCATTGGTCATCCTGGGAAGCTCACTTGTCTCTTCCGACAAACTGCCTTTGTCATTCTCTTTTCTCTTGCAGTTTCCTCTGTGTTGGCAAAAACAGTCATGGTGGTCTTGGCCTTCATGGCCACCAAACCAGGAAACAGAACAAGGAAAATGCTAGGAAAAACACTGACCAACTCCATTGTCATAAACTGTCCCCTAATTCAAGTGATCATTTGTGCCATCTGGCTGATAACCTCTCCTCCATTTCCCAAATTTGACTTCCACTCCTTGGTGGCAGAGGCCATCTTGGAATGTAATGAAGGCTCAGATTTGATGTTTTACACTGCCCTTGCCTACCTGGGTTTCTTGGCCCTTGTCAGTTTCACGGTGGCTTTTCTGGCTAGGAAATTGCCTGACAGCTTTAACGAAGCCAAGTTCATTACTTTCAGCATGCTGGTCTTTTGCAGTGTTTGGATATCATTCCTCCCCACATACCTGAGCACCAAAGGGAAGTCCATGGTAGCTGTGGAGATCTTCTCCATCTTGGCCTCTGGGGCTGGTCTCTTGGCTTGCATCTTTTTCCCCAAATGCTTCATTATCCTACTGAGGCCCCATCTGAATTGCCGAGAGAATATAATGAGACACAAGAAACTCTGATTTATATCTCTGATTTGTGTGGGGACAGAGAACTTTATTTTGTCTTTGGAATATTGTTATATTTAATGTTATTTCTGATAACAATATATCTGTTAATTGAAATGGCAGCCAAAAGCAAATAGCGAAACAGAGGCTGACACTGGGTAAGCCTGGCAACAGAGGCTTGTCTTAATTAAGTTTAATCGGACTCAGTTCAATCAGAAGGCGGACAATGTCAACCTATGTATGGATGCTATCTCCCCTCTATTAGAAGAGGCATATCAGATAAGTACCACCACCATTTCTCCAGAGCTCTTGTAGGAATGGTAAGAAGTGATGGCTGGAAACTTATCAAAGAGAGACCCAACTTAGAATGGGGGTTATTTTATTTTTTTGAGAGAGAGAATAATTACTAATTTAAAATAGCATATTTTCTCATTTTAATGTAATATAATAAGATAAATGAAAATAAAATAAATAGAATGGAATCGAATAGAGTGGAATAGAATCACCGAGATGGGGGGACCTTGGAGATCTTCTAGTCCAACTCCCTGTTAGGCAGTAAACCCTACATCACTTCAGATAAATGGTTATCCAAACATCTTTTTAAAAACTTCCAGTGTTGGAGCATTTACAACTTCTGGAAGCAACTTGTTTCACTGATTAATTGTTCTAACTATCAGGAAATTTCTCCTTAGTTCTAACTTGCTTCTCTCCTTGATTAGTTTCCACCCATTGCTTCTTGTCCTGCCCTCAGGTGCTTTGGAGAATAGCTTGACTCCCTCTTCTTTGGGGCAGCCCCTGTGATATTGGAAGACTGCTGTCATGTCATTCCTAGTCCTTCTTTTCATTAAACTAGAGATACCCAGTTCCTACAACCATTCTTCATTCTTCATATGTTTTAGCCTCCAGTCCCCTAATCTTCTTGGTTAAATGAAATGACTGCTGTTGCCCCAACTGAAATTACATATTCACTGGAGCTCCAGAGTTTTCTGCAACGCTCCACAAACGGCAAGAAGGAAGCAGAATGAACAACGTTCTCACATGGCCACATGGTGCAGTTACAGAAGTGGCCCCCATTTTCCATGTGGTAACAGCTGAATGAGGCCATTTGTTGAGCCCGAATTTGACATATGTGTAGCCATTTTATTTAGCTCTCTATTATACTCATGTATTCCTTTTCTTTCTCTTTACTATGAAAGGGAGGTTTTCAGGCTCTCCACATTCTTAAGGTGTGGGGGGGCAAATAGATAGTGAGGATTGTTTTGGCTAGGTGTTCCTATGGGAACAGAGGCGAGAATGGAAGGTGGAGTTTGAACACACTGGTCAACATGGATGGATTAGTTATTGGTGAGGGTGACTTTTGAGGGATGTTTCTAACTTACAATACTATGTGGTGTAATTCAGGTTTGTCTCAGATCTGGAATTACAACAGACTTTGCCAATTTGATGTCCACATAAATAAAATAAATTTGTTTTCGAAAATGGACTTTGCATATTTCTTCTTGAAATGGTTTCATCACTTGGAAACCTGACACCATTAGTGGCTGCTACCAAAATCATGCCAGAAGTGCTTGCTAAGTGAATCTGTCCCAACACCTATGGAACAACATCAGTTTTTTATGCTTTATAGATCTGCAAACATTGTCAATGTGTAGCTTAGGACAATTGGCTACAGCCACTTCATCCCAGCCCCCTCACCCCAGCTGACCCATGGCATTCACCCCTCCCTAGCTGCCATGGTTCATACACTGCTCTTTCCAGAGTGGATAAGCCAGGCCATGGCAGAAGTGATCATGCTTGCCTTTCGACTCCCTTTGAGCTGCTCCACTATGACTGAAGTGCGAAGGGTGAGCATCAGAGGTTGCTGACAGTTCTAACCGCTTCTATAGAAGAGGTTCCACAAATCTACAGTGCCATTTAGAACTGGATCCCCCCGCCCGTCCGCACATCTTCAAGATGAAGAGCAAGAGGAGGAATTCTGGGAGTTGAAATCCACAAGTCTTAAACCTGTCAAGTTTGAATACCCCTGGGTTTTTTCTAAAGGGTTAGGGGTGTGAGGGTCTTGTGACTTGACAGCTTTAAGACTTGCATGCTTCAAATGCCAGAGTTCCTGAGCCAACATGACTGGAGGAGGAATTCTGGGAGTTGAAGTCCACAAGTTTAAAAGCTGTCAAGTTTGAATACCCCTGGGTGTATTCTGTGCCAACATTTTGGTTGCTAAGCAAGAGCATTGTTAAGGGAGTTTCACAACATTTTACAAGTTGGCTACACCCACTCAGTCATATGACTGCCAAGCCACTCCCACTTGGTCACATGGCTGGCAAGCCACTCCCACTCGGTCACATAGCCGGCAAGCTACTCCCACAAAGCAGGCCTACAGAAAAGATTCTTAAAAAATTTGAAAGCCACCACTGGTGAGCATGTAGGCCAGACAGCTTCTGTTCCCATCATGCAGCTGCCAATCCAGCACTTCAGTTTGGTGATCAATTCCATGGCCTGGGGTGTCCAGTTTGCAAAAGGTGCTCACAAGCTGTAACCTGCTGTCAATGCACGGCAGAACTGTGCTCTCCATACAACCATCTGTGGGAATAAAACTCTCAATCTCTCCTGGAGTGACAGAGCCTCTAATTTAGGAAGCATCATCTATGGGTCTCCAGATGGGACCAAAGGTTCTATAATACCTTTGCTAGCCTTGCTGGTGGACAGAATGGCAGCTTAGACATTTAGGAAAGAAAAATCCTTAACTCTATTTGTAGAGTTGGATGTACTTTTACTAAAAGTCAAGTGGTTACAGCATAAGCAAAGCCAGATCTGAAGATTCCTACATAAGCCATGTAATTTTCCATAATCCCAGTGTCAGGCCTGCAGCCATATTCCTTTTGGATCCTTGGCCTGCCACACTTTTATTCTACTATGCCATTTCTATTGTGGGAAAATGAGAGGGGGGTGGTATGGAGTTAAATGCTATGTGGCCAAAATCCAATTCCTTTCTAGAATACAAGGTCATCCTTTGTATTTGCACCTCTGCACCTGACTCAAACTGGATGGGTGGAACTGCCAGCATGGCAGTGAGAGATTGGACCATGGGATGGACTTGTGGGTGTGGGGGCAAGATCATGAACTTTCAACTGGGTGGGGGAAACTAGGAAGCTTTCAGATTTGGGTTTTCCCAGATGTGCCAACATGTCTCTCTTAATCAATTGGACCTTTGAGCAATATTTTGCCTTGGACTCTGATTTAACTTTGGATGACACCCAGGTCCTTCCCCATAGGTCATCTTGTTTGTGTCCAAGGAGGTTAAAATGAGCTGTTCTGGTTACTAAAGTTTGGAGCCTGTGTGATGTCCCTTTGCAATCGATTGCCATGCCTGTGTCCTTGGATCGTTCAGTCATTGTCTCTGATTGGTTCTTCTCTTTCCTGTCATTCCCCCTTCCTTATCTCCCCGCTCTCATCGTTTATGGCAGATCTTACATAGAGCCTCTTACTGTCTGCAATTAACATGGTCCATGTCCCTCTTCTCTGAGAGTGATTCTCATATGGGAGGGGATGAAAAAATGGGGAATGGGCTCCAATTCCAGGAGTCAGTAGAGGAGGAGGCGATTGTTGCAGTGAGAAGGATCTTCTGGGAATGGCTTTAGCCTGGGAACAGTTGAGACAAGCAGGGCTAATTGTCCTTTGTTGCAGATCTGCCGGGGCAATTTGTACTGTAGTGAATTGGCAAGAGTGAAGCAGTGATGGGAGGGTGGCTGGGGAGTGGTTGTTAGGGAGAATCAGTGGGTGAGGATTGTAGGGAGGGGAGGGACCAGGATGGGACTTATGGAGATGGGTGGCCATGGTGGGTTAGCTGAAATGGGGTGACTGGTTGAGGTGGCTGGGGAAAGGCGAGTGCAGCCAATTGTCCCATTCCCAGCAATGTGATGGGTTGAAAAGTAACTATTTCATCATTGTAGCTGAACAAGGACTATCTGTAATGTTTATGTAGCTATTACATTTGCTTCAGCCTTCAGGCTTCAAATGCAGGGTTAAAAAACAATAATCAAGTCTCTCAGCAGTATTGTTTATTAAGAGTTTGCCCAGGATAAATTTTCTCCAGAGAATAGTGGGAAGAACTCTTGAAGATCAAAGGATGCAGCCATATTCGTACATTTGAGAAGGGAGCAGAAAATGATATATGCATAAGGAATAGATGATATAATCATACATATCCACAATTAACAAACTACCAATTATGTTGCCACTCTTCTACTGTTACTATCTTGAACAGAGAAATATTCTCTTAATAAAAGAAGTATTTCAGTTACATTGCCATAGAAATTTTGATAAAGCTTTATTGAAAACCAGAGAATTTGATTTTGCTATTTTATGGGACAATGTGCACACATTCTTCCTGTGCTTCTCTTTCACACACGAGAGGCCACCAGATGTAAATGGAGATGTTATCACCAAGATACCAATTGTGCCCTACCCAGGATTAAATGACATGTCACAGGACTCTGATTGATGACTCCCTCCCGACTTTGATGATTGTCATTCCTTGTCATACCTTGAATGACATTGCTGGGAACTTGTCCCCATTAAAGAAATGCGATTGTGATGTTGGGCATGGATAGAAGGATTCCTGTGGAGACCTTCTGTGCACACAGATCTCATAGAACAGCGTAGTTTACCATGGAGGTCCAGGAGGTGAAATGTCACAAGAGATGATGAACCTACTGCATACAATGATGACATACTTTGCTCATTCCTCTCAGGGAAATTCTGCCCAACCTTGATGAGGCCGTACTGCAGATCTGGATGTGAGGGGGATTTAAACTCTGCTATTTCAACAACAATTGAATAATGTTCTATAAAGTTCTATAAAGCCTCAAACGTCTAAGGAAACAGCCATATATGAATAGAAACACTGATATTGAGCACAATCATTTAATGCACTCTTAAAAATAAACTAAATAAAATAAGGAACAAAATAAGAAAATTTCCTCCTTGAAATAATACTCATGTCTTTTTTCCCAGTTTCACATTTTTATTAGGTTATAAGATAAAATACAAAATAAAAAAGTAAATAGGAAGACACCAGAGAGGGGAAAGAGGGGAGAGAAGGAGAAATTGAGGAAAAGAAAAGAAGAAACATTGACTTCAGGATCCCTCTGTTGCAGTAAAAATAAAGCATTAACATCAAACTACAACTTTTTGTTTTTCCCTAATAATAGAATCTAGCCATTTCAATAAAAACATATTAATCTAAACCCAAAATCAAAGTTTCATATTTTCCCACCTAAAGCACAAAGTTCAGATGTGGTCTCCATGTGGAAACAAAGGTATTTATATTCTTTCCTTTAACCAAAATAATCCATTTTGCCATTACTGCCAACTCCACCAGCTTCTGTATCAAAACCTTAATTCGTGACCTTTACTTTGCTTTACTTTAATAAAAATTTGTATGCCGCCCACTCCCATTGGGACTCTGGGCGGCTCACAATCAAAAATAAAAGCATTTAAAAATTTAAGAAAAATACAATTATTAAAATTAATACATCATCCATTCAATCAAGTGGGGCTGGATATTAACCAACAGCCTCAGGCCTGCCCGAACAGCCAGGTCTTGGTCGCTTTACGGAAGGCCGGGAGAGTGGTAACGGTCCAGATCTCTGTGGGTAGATCGTTCCACAGGCCGGTGAAGCTACAGAGAAGGCCTTCCCACGAGGGGCTGCCAGCCGGCATTGTCCGTTCGACGTCACCCGGAGGAGGCCCAACCTGTGCGATCTTATTGGTTGTTGGGAGGTGAATGACAGGAGACGGTCTCTCAGGTAGCCAGATCCAATACAATGTAGGGCTTTAAAAGTAATGACTAGCACCTTGAAGTGGGTCCGGAGACAAATAGGAAGCCAGTGCAGATCGCGGAGGATAGGTGTAACATGGGTGTATCTAGGTACACCCATTATCGCTCGCGCAGCTGCATTCTGGACCAACTGTAATCTTCAAACACTCTTCAGGGGCAGCCCCATGTAGAGTGCGTTACAGTAATCCAGTCTTGAGGTGACGAGGGCATAAGTGACCATTCAAAGTGCCTCCCGGTCCAGGTAGGGCAACTGGTGCACCAGGCGAACCTGGGCAAAGGCCCCCCTGGTCACAGCTGACAGATGGTGTTCTAACGTCAGCTGTGGATCCAGGAGGACACCCAAATTGCGGACCCTCTCCGAGGGGTGTATAACTTCACCCCCCAGTCTAAGTGGTGGAATATTTGGACCATCCTTGGGAGGCAACATCAATAGCCACTCAGTCTTGTCTGGATTGAGTGCAAGCTTGTTTGCTCCCATCCAGAACCTAACAGCCTCCAGTCACTGGCACATCACTTCAACTGCTTTGCTGAGTTGGCACGGGGTGGACAGATACAATTGAGTATCGTCTGCATATTGATGATATTTAATCCCGTGCCGGCATATGATCTCACCCAGCGGCTTCATGTAGATATTAAATAGGAGGGGGGACAGGACCGAACCCTGCAGCACCCCATATTTGAGGGGCCTAGGGGTCGATCTCTGATCCCCAACCAACACTGACTGCAACCTGTCCGAGAGGTAGGAGGAGAACCACCTTAAGATGGTGCCGCCCACTCCCACCTCCTGTAACCGTCGCAGAAGGATACCATGGTCGATGGTATCGAAGGCCGCTGAGAGGTCAAGAAGCACTAGGATAGAGGAATGTCCTCTTTCCTTGGCCCGCCAGAGATCATCGATCAGCGCGACCAAAGCAGTTTCGGTGCCGTAACCAGGCCTGAAAACCGACTGAAAGGGATCCAGATAATCAGTTTCATCCAAGGTCCATCGGAGTTGAAAGGCCACCACTTTCTCAACAACCTTCCCTACGAATGGGAGGTTGGAGACTGGGTGATAGTTGTTTAAGATGGCTGGATCCAGGGAAGGTTTCTTAAGGAGGGGTCTCACCACTGCATCCTTTAGAAGGTGCGGGAATGATCCCTCCCAAAGAGAGGTGTTAACAATCCTCTGGAGCCAGCCATGTGTCACCTCTCTGCTGGTTGAAACCAGCCAGGAGGGACACAGGTCCAGTAAACAGGTGGAGGCACTCACTGCTCCCATGGCCTTGTCCACTTCCTCAGGAGCGACAAGTTGAAACTCGTTCCATAAAATCCGGTCAAGACCTTCCCCCGGCATCTCGGCTGGTACCGTCCAGGTCCGTCCGAATCCGAGCGATTTTATCCAACAGAAACTGAACAAATTCCTCAGCTCTACCCTGTAGAGGCTCATCTGCATCCCTCCCTTTCAAGAGGGAGTGGGCTATCCTAAACAGGGCAGCTGGGCGCGATTCTGCGGATGAAATAAGAGCAGAAAAATGTGCACATTTTGCTGCCCATATCGCCATTAGAAAAGTCCTAATAAAGGCTCTTAATTGTGTTCGGTCGGATTCAGAGTTACTAGTCCTCCAGCGTCGCTCTAGCAATAGCAATAACAATAGCAATAACAGTAGACTTATATACCGCTTCATAGGGCTTTCAGCCCTCTCTAAGCGGTTTACAGAGTCAGCATATTGCCCCCAACAACAATCCGGGTCCTCATTTTACCCACCTCGGAAGGATGGAAGGCTGAGTCAACCCTGAGCCGGTGAGATTTGAACCGCTGAACTGCTGATCTAGCAGTCAGCCTGCAGTGCTGCATTTAACCACTGCACCACCTTGGCTCTAGGCGTCTCTTTTTGCGCTTCATTTCCTGGAGTTCCTCGGTGAAGCAAGGAGCCCTCCTGGATCCACTGCCGCGGAGAGGCCATAAAGGCACAATCTGGTCTAGAGCCTCCGCCGCCGTTGTATTCCAAGCAACGACCAAGGACTCTGCCTGACTGTGGGCCAGAGAGTCTGGTATCTCACCAAGTGCCATCTGAAATCCCATAGGGTCCATCAGGCGCCTAGGGCGGAACCACATAATTGGTTCCACCTCCCTACAGTGGGGGATTGATTTTCGAAAGTCGAGCCTCAATAAGAAGTGATCTCACCATGACAAGGGCAAGATCTTAAAGCCCTTCAAATCTAGATCACATCTCCACTGCTCTGAGAGAAACACGAGGTTAAGCGTGTGACCCGCTGTATGAATCGGATCCTGAATTACCTGGGTCAAGTTCATGGCTGTCATGGAAGCTATGAACTCCTGTGCTCCATCAGAGCATTCACCAAGCGACGACAGGTTGAAATCCCCCAGCACTATAAGTCTGGGGAACTCGACCGCCAACTCAGCTACTGACTCGAATAACATAGGCAGGGCTGTTGTAACGCAGTTGGGAGGTAGGTACGTTAGTAACAAATCCACTTGACCCCCGAGGTCCAACTTCACCAGAAGGGACTCACACCCGACAATCTCCGGAGCAGGGATCCTATGAGGAACTAGTGACTCTCGGATGATGACTGCCACTCCCCCACCCCTTTCTGGTGTTGCGACTGGTGAAGCACCTGAAACCCTTCTGGGCACATTTCAGTGAGGGGGACTCAGCCAGGTTTCAGTAATACATGCCAGGTCTGCCCCCTCGTCTAATATTAGGTCCCGGATGAGGGGAGCTTTGTGAATCACAGACCTGGCATTTAGCAGCAGCAGCCTGAGACCAGGGCTGTGACAACTCTTGCCATCTGGTCCTGGAGTGGAGCTAAGGGGGCCGGAAGGGGAGATCGCTGTAACGTAGCGAACCCTTCTTCCCCGGTAATGGCTAGCCCTATAACTCCTGTCAAACCTGCCTCTCCCAACTGTGACCGGGATGCACCAGCCCATCCCCGCACCTGTAGGCCCCACTTCCCCTCCCATGGCCTCCATTCTCCCCGGCAGGCCATTCATACCACACATTCTGGGATGAGAGGCGGATCCGGGCCCCCATCCACTTCTGCTTCTGCACTCAGTGGAGGTGGCACCAGGCCGCACTCTCAATCCCCTCATACATACCGGCCAGGCATTCTCCACATGCATACCTCACCAAAATTAAAAATATACAGAGATACAATAAAATAAGTTACGATAGATTAAAAAGCGTGGGACCACTCAAACACATACATACCACATATATTCCACATACATTCCACATACAAAGTTTGCGCAGCTGTTGGTGTTGTGTGGCATCTATAAACAGGTTTGTAAAGAGTTCGTAAAGAGTTCAGGTAGGTGGAATTTTAACGGTGATATGAAGGGGGATAGTTTGACTTCTCTCCTTCTAATTCAAGTAGCCTCTTATTCTGAAGGTTCACCCACTCTTTTAACCAGGCCAGAGAACATGCACCAAAATACAATTTCAAGTTTGGTAAACCCAACCCCCATTTTTCCTTAACATCTTGCAATAGTTTGAATCTAATTTTGGGTTTTTTCCCTTTACCATATAAACTTAGAAGTATCGGAAATAATAAGCATATCTTTAATAACAAGTTTTTTGGTCCATACAGAGCATTGGACCTCACTAAGGCACTTTGAAAACGTGGAAAACAAAGAACTGACCACAGGAATATTATAAGCAGTTGGAAAACTTGATAAGAAATTCTTTTATGGGCAAATTCCTCTATCACATCAGCATTTTATTAGAAATCTTATTACATTCTAAACATGCCACAAATACAAATATAAATGAGGAAACTCCTTGCATTAGTTAGAAATTTTTGTTTCTTACTATATTTTCTCTACAATTCAGATCAGGCCTCAGCAGAATAATGTAGCATTTGGGGGAAAAGATACAAGCCAAGAGAGCAGCTCCAGAGGCCAGAATAGAGAAGATCTCCACAGCCACCATGGACTTCCCTTTGGTGCTCAGATAGGTAGGGAGGAAGCTGATCCAAACACTGCAAAAGACCAGCATGCTAAAAGTAATGAACTTGGCTTCATTAAAACTATCAGGCAATTTTCTAGCCAGAAAGGCCACTGTGAAACTGACAAGGGCCAAAAGACCTAGGTAGGAGAGCACACCGTAGAACATTACAGCTGAGCCTTGCTTACATTCCAAGATGGTCTCTCCAAACAAGGAGTGGAAGTCCAAGTTAAGAAAAGGGGGAGAGGTTCCCAGCCAGGTGGCACAAAGAAGGGCTTGGACCAGAGGACAGGCTATGACAATGGAGTTGGTCAGTGGTTTTCCTAAGAGTTTCCTTGTCCTGTTCCCTGGCTTGGTGGCCATGAAGGCCAGAACCACCATGACAGTTTTTGCCAACACAGAGGAAACTGCCAGGGAAAAGAGAATGGCAAAGGCAGATTGTTGGAAGAGACAAGTGATCTTCCCTGGTTCACCAATGAAGAGGAAGGAGCAGAGGAAGCAGAGCAAGAGGGAGACCAGGAGAAGGTAAGTGAGATCTCGGTTGTTGGCCTTGACAATCGGTGTGTCATGATGTTTATAGAAAATCACCAGTACTGCAGAAGTGATCACAGAGAGGAAAAGAATGAGAAAAACTAAAATGTATCCCAGGGTCTCTTGATAGGCAAGGAAGTGGAGTTTCTTGGCAATGCACTGGTCCTTCTCCTTGTTGGGGTATTGGTCTTCTGGGCAGGTTTCACATTGAGCTGCATCTGAAATAAAAAAATCTTTGTCTAAAGATTTCTTGAGCAACCATTATGCACAATATCCCTCATGCATAAATGATATGAGTGTTGCCCTTCTGCTGTTGACCTACCCACAAAGGGAGTGATGAAATAATCTCATGTGCTATTTATTTTCCCCCATTTTATCATGGAACCCACAGAAGACAGACAGATCTGTTACCCAGGAATGATGCTGGATTTTGTGTTTGTACATCATCCATTAACCCGATAGCCTTAACCTTTCTGCTTTGTATCTCAAATCAGTTCATTCAGACTTTGTCCCTCCCTCTTGCTCTCTTCTTTCTCTGGAAGGTCTATTTCCTCAGAGGTTGATAGAGATCCCAGAAGAAGCACAATTTAAATGAGCAAGTAAAATTTGGGACAACATGCCCCACTTCCTCAAGAAGAGACTGAAAGTTAGTTTCCCAAGTGTGAAAGGAGAAGCAGAAATGGACATTCGGGATTGATAAATTGTGCCCTCAAGCTATCCTTGCTGAGGACCAAGAAAGGTGGCCTCTGTTGCCAGGGCAGTTTACATCTTTAAACTGAAAAGTTCTTTTGAAAAGTACTAGTGCATGTCAATTTTATCAAAAATGACACAATATGAAAAATATATTGATTTAATGAATGTCTTCCCTGAAGATTTGGATTTCAAGTATGGTCTACCTGTCTGATTAGAAATGGTCCCTTCTGGACAAGCATCACACTGGTAGCAGCAAACCTGCTCTCCCTCTGGAACTCTTCTCCTCTCTCCTGCATGGCACCTCTTCATGCCACACCTGGCAATGGGGATTGTCTGAAAGACAAGTATTTGAAATTACTTAAGGAATGAATTTGTTGCATTTATTCTTTTCTCCATTCCTATTTCTATGTTCAGATTCTCTTGTAAAGAGATACATTGCTACCATCTATCAGAAATATAGAACAACTATATTTCCTGAGTGATTCAGGGCCATCGGCATTCCTGAGACATCTGTAGATGCTGGAGATTGGAATTGGGGTTTCATCTTGCAGAGGAAGCCTTGTGGATGCACCACACCATTTCTAAAAGAAAGAGCCGAGTGATGATGGTCCATGGAAATCAGTGTTGATTGCTGTACTTGCATCCTGCATTTCAAGCAGAAATCATTCCGAAGCCTAAGCTCTGTGTGTGTGTGTGTGTGTGTGTGTGTGTGTGTGTGTGTGTGTGTGTGTAGTATGTATGTGTGTATGTATATATGTATATGTATACATATCAGGGGTGGGTTCCCGCCAATTCTAACCTCTTCTATAGAAGAGGTTCCACAAATCTACAGTGCCATTTAGAACTGATTCCAGCTCCCTTACCCCCACCCGTCCGCACATCATCAAGATGAAGAGCGAGAGGAGAAATTCTGGGAGTTGAAGTCCACAAGTCTTAAAGCTGTCAAGTTTGTACACCTTTGGTTTTTTTTTCTAAAGGGTTAGGGGTGCAAAGGTCTTGTAACTTGACAGCTTTAAGACTTGTGTGCTTCAAATGCCAGAGTTTCTGAGCCAATATTTTGGTTGCTAAGCAAGAGCACTATTAAGTGAGTTTCACCACATTTTACAAGTTGGCCATGCCCACCCAGTCACATGACTGCCAAGCCACTCCCATTCAATCACATGGCTGGCAAGCCACTCCCACCCAATCACAAGGCTGGCAAGCCACTCCCACCCGGTCACATGGCTGGCAAGCCACTCCCACAAAGCAGGCCACACCCACAGAAGAGGTTCTAAAAAAATTTGAAACCCACCATTGATACATATGTATGTATACATACATACATAATACATACATACATGCATGCATACATACATATAGAGAGATGGATGGATGTACACACTCACATAGACAGACACACACACACACCTGACTTGAGTTGTAAACTTTCTTTGGATGGTTACGAGTCAAGCATTTTGTAAGAGCTATTGCTTTATTCTTAGCACAATGATCTAAATATAATAAATGATTTCATCAGTTTACATTTGTTCTGGCTTATCCTATCTTTCTCAGCTGTTTTTGTGTCTAATAGCCTGTGAACAACCATGTACAGTACTCATCTCTTTGCTTTTCAGCAAGTTCCCCTTTTTAAAAGCAGTTGTTTGCTTCTCTGGCATCCATAAATACGATCTAAAGGCAGTGATGGTGCCATCTAAAGGCTCTAATATTGGTGTTCTAATTTCAAATCCAGCATAAAAGTCCCAAACAGTTGCCAATCTGGCATTAATATGAAGAGGCAGATTTTTTTGTGTGCTAATAAGGCTGTTTGCTGCAAAGAGATAACTCAATAATTATAAATGCCTATAGAATGTTCAAATTATTAGACTTATTTTTAAAGACTGCTTTATTATTGTTCTTGGCAACTCAACAAAATGAAGAAGCTTTTTAAAATAAATGTTTGATCTAAAGAGGCCCAGTGCTATTGTATCATCTTTTAAATAGCAGAGAATAATGTATACTTCCAGAAAGCCACATCAATTTTAACAGCATCTGTACAAGTGTAGTCTGAAATGTAACAGTGTGATGTTGTCGAATTAGACCCTGATTTAGTCATGTTTGGAGTAGATCTATTTCAATAATTTCTGAGGAGTTAGTTTGGCTACATTTAAGAAAATTTTCTGGCATTAATATTCTGCCATAATGTACATTTCTCCAATTCTTTGCTATTTCTAATGGGTCAGGCACACATGCACAGAAATACACCACAAACTGTGTATATTGTCTGTACTGTTTGCTATTTGTTGCTGGGAGGCAGAGGCAGATTTTTTTTCCTTTTGCTTTCCTCCCCAAAACGTAGGTATATTTTATACTTTGGAGCGTCTTATACTCCAAAAAATACGGTACTTCATCTGTCTCTTTGGAATCTGGCCAGTTAAAACCAAACATTCCAGTTTTATCGTATCAAATTAAGATACTCAGATGGATAAAGGCAGAGGTGGGTTTCAGCTGGTTCTGATTTTAAATCTACATGTTGCTTCACTGTTATTTCTAACCATGACACGACTAACTCTTGAATAGCTACTTGACTTGAGTACAAGCTGAACCCAAGTTAATTCATATATTCCTGTTTTTTAAACTGAGGAATAAATTTCAGAAAAAGAATTCAGCATTGCTCTGTGAATGTGCCTATGAATTTCATTCTTCATCTAACTTCATAGATGATTGTGTACTATACAGTATCTTTCTAGATATGCATAAGGGTGTAAAAAGTGCATTTTTAAGATGTAAAGTCATCCCTCTGCTGCGGCTCCCTGCTGCTAGCCGGCTCCACAATTGATAGGATATTCAGTTAGGACAGGTACAGGAAAAAGGATGCTGTTCTAGGAGGAGACTCTATGGTGGGGGAAACGGATTTCTGGTCAGAAGAGAAAAAAGGATGCCATGCTTGGACGAGACTCTATGGTGGGGGAACTAGACTTCCGGTTGGCTCCAAAATTGAATTGGGGAGAGGGGCTTCTGGTTGGGACCGTTGTGGCTCTTTGAGTGTTTAAGGTAGATGACCTCAGACCTGCGCTAATGTAAAGTAGTCTTGGCTAGGAAAGATTTTTGTGCCAATCCTGGCACAAAATAACCAACCCCCTTGGTTTGTTAATTGTATTTCCATTTTAAGTGTTTATTTTTCAATTAATTAATTGTAATTATTAAAATATCAGCCATTCTTTTATATACAGTGTAACATCTTTTTTCAAAGACGGTCACTTTCAAATCCACTTTCAGCTCAGTCTCAGTCTTGTCTGGTGAAACTTGTTCCTCTTCCGTAACATTTTTCAAACAACTATAGTGTCAGACACTCTTCAAAGTAACTGAATATGACTGATCTCTGCTCTTTCTCGCCCGCTTTCTTCATTTGCCAGTCTTCACCAGCCACTCCCTTAATTTTTGGTAAATTGCTCTGTCCAGGGACTGTGTGACCCCCCCTCCCACCCTGCTCTGACAGGGAGAGCAATCCACCCATGGAACAGAAGTTGCCTTCAGACGTTGTGGGAGCTTCTTCACTGGAGGCTTTCAAGAAGAGATTGGTCAGAAATGGTGTAGGGTCTCTTGCTTGGACTAGATGACCTACAAGGTCCTTTTGTTCATTGGTCAAAATAAGGAAAGGGGAGGAAACCGGAGCTTATACAGGCTGACCTGGTGTCAGGACAGCTGGGCCTCTCCCTCCCCCATGCCCACCCCCCCTTCGGACAGAGTCCACTTGACAGGTGGAAATTGGTCCAGGGAAGAAAATCTGCCTGCAATATTTTAAAATAATTGAAATTCAGATATTTCTTCTCTTCCCAAATAAAGTTTTTTGGGGGTGTTTCAGAACATACGGTTAAACACAACCCTACTTCATCACCCTACACATAAGGGTTATTTGAAGTGTCAGAAAAAAGTGACTTATGACTGGTCCTAGCACTTATGACCAGTCCTCACATTTATGACCATTACAGCATTTTTAAAAACCGTGTACTCATTTCACAACTGCTGTGCTTCACTTCACCACGGTGACAAGATAGGTCATAAAACAGGGGCAACACTCTCTTTGAAGAAACATCTCACTTAAGCAACAGGAATTTTGGGTTGAGTTGTGGTTGTGAGTCAAAGACCAGCTGAGTTTTATTTCCATACACATAGGGACTATTCAGAGGGCTGAAAAAAAAGTAAATTATGACCTAGCCTTGTACTTATGACTGGTCCTTGCATTTACAACTGGTCCTGACACTTATGGTCATCACAGCATTCTTAACCGTGTCACTCATTTCACATGCCATGCCCACCCAGTCACATGACCACTTAGCCACTCCCAACCAGTCACTTGACCACATAGACATGCCCCAAGCCACGGCCACAGAACTGGTTGTTAAAAGAATTGAATCGCACCACTGCCTCAAAGTTGTTAGAGCAAAGCAGATTTCTCTCCAAATGACTGCAATAATTTCTGACTCAACTGGTTATTTTTCAACTTAGAAAATTTTTATGAATATCAGGAAGAGTCTGAATATTTCTCTGAACTCTGAACATTTCCATTTAGCTCACCTTTGAGGCCCAGATGATTCCATCAGAGTTAATGGTAAAATCCTGGCCTTGGGGAGCCTCAGGATTGACTTGCCCAACCTTCATGGGGACAAAAGATAGATTGGGGAGGAAAAGCCAATTGAGAAGATCATAGCGAGCAGATCCCAGTCCACTTTCTGAGAAGGAGATTTCATCTCCAGCACTGTTGTTGAACTGCATTTTGCTCAAATAGGGAAGAATCTGAAAGAAAGGAGACCTTCAGATATTGAAGTATTTGGTTATAGCTACACTAGGGTGACCAGACGTCCCGCATCTGGCGGGACAGGCACGCCTTTCCATAATTTTTCCCGCATCCCGGGCCGTTCTCCAAAAACCCCGCTTTATTTTGGCGCTCGAAGCTCTCTCACTCCCCCCGCCCATCAGCTGCTAGCTCATTCCATTCTTCTACACTAAAAATCTAAGCCAGCCCAGCCTGCCGCTCACTGATTGGCCTGGACTCCAGCCAATCAGTGAGCTGGCTGGGATGGAAAACTTTAAGCACGTGGCATGCTTAAAGTTTTCCATCCCAGCCAGCTCACTGATTGGCTGGAGTCCGCTTAGCTTAGCATGCCGCGCGAGTCTCCATTTCATTTCGTCTTTTGCTTGCTGCTTAACTGGTGAGTAATGGTACCGGTGGAAATTGGGAGGCACTGGGAGGAGGAGATGGCCCTCCTCTCCTCCCCCTTTGCGGAGTTTCCCTGTGTCTCCCAGGTCACGCCCATCCCGTCTCAAAAGGATTCGGCTTGGCCACCGCTTCCTCCTTGACCTCTTCTTCTTCCTCCACTTCCTCCTCCTCCTCCCTGTCCATGGTGGCTGTAACTGCCGCTGCCCCTCCATGGCTGGGTCCTTCCAAGCATGCACGACCTGGAGCTCCCCGAGCATTCAAGGTATCCGGCGTTTCTTTTTTTAAAAAAAATCCCGCCCGATCGCTCGTTTTTTTTAAAGGTTCCAAATCCTCTGCAAATACCTGCATTGTGTCCGTCTGCAATGCAAGGGCAACGAAGGGCAGCCAACAAGTAGTGCGGGAGCTAGGAGCAGCCGAAGCCCCAGCAGCCGCCCCGCTTCTAATCTCCATCTGTCCGATGGAGGCTGCCTGGCTGCTGGCGCTGTTGCACCTCTGCTCCACAGCGAAGATGCCACCACCACCCCTGCCAGCTCTTCCCGCCCGGACACCCGCCGCCCAGGAGCTGCCCGAAAACCTTCCTGCCCACCACTGGCTGCACCGCAGCTGACTCGCCCTGGGTGGGCTGGAAGGCTTTGGGTGTCCAAAGAAGAGCCGCAAG
The DNA here is from genome assembly GCF_051295495.1 of Thamnophis sirtalis. Taxonomy (NCBI): domain Eukaryota; kingdom Metazoa; phylum Chordata; class Lepidosauria; order Squamata; family Natricidae; genus Thamnophis; species Thamnophis sirtalis. Next base: position 180,481,917 of record NW_028261381.1, on the reverse strand, counting down.
CGGATGGCAGTGGGATCGCCGCCCGGGAGCCGCCATAAGCCTTCCCTTCCTGCCCAACACGCTTGTTTTGATGATTGCGACTGACGAATCAGCTGAGCGATATATTTCCCGGCTGCTTGGTGAGGCTCACGGGTCTGCCTGGAAGGGACAGCGGGCACGAGGGAATGGAGTGGGTTTGTGATGTCACCGCCTTCGGGAGAGGTTGGAATGTTTGCTCTGTTTCTCGAGGCGGTGAGAAGCGGGGGGGGGGGGGAGAAGGAATCTCCAGATGAGGTGAAGACATGTTTTCTCTTTAAAATTATTTTTTGAATAATTCTGTAAGATTTCTTTTTCTACTTGGAAGTTGGGAGGGCGGGATGTGTGTGTGTGTGTGTGTGTGTGTGTGAGAGAGAGAGAGAGAGATAGAGAGATAGAACATGGAACATAGAATATGCATGTAATTCATAGTACTCCATGGATTATTTTAATTATGATTCTAAATTAGTGGAATTTGCTGCTCTCCATTTCAATATCTGTAGGTATCAGCTGTACTCTCTTTTTTTTAAATGGCTCTCACTTGAGATTCACATTGGAAACTGGTTACCTTTAATAAATAAAATCCATTTTCTTGTACATTATTTCTGCTGTCCTGGAACTTTTTCAGTTTCATTTAAATGGGGATGTACTTGTAACAATAGGGTAGAAAACAGTACTGATTTCTGAAGGAAAATTACATGGAACTGAGGATGCAAAAAATCTGATCAATCTTCATTTTTTGGTCTGAAAATATACAAGTGGTTTTATGTGCTTCTGTTCTAACTAAAGGATGCACTCACAGTTGTGATTCTGTGAACTAGTTGCAGCTTGTTTCTGTACCATTCTGTGCCATGTGCTTTCCAAGTTTCAAAGCCTTGGATTTTTGCATTTAATCACTTTCTGATTCAGATTCCTAGGCTTTCGCTTGCATTAAAACATTAATGTTGATTTATAAGTAAACTGGATATTCTACTTTACAGTTATTGTAAAAGCCATTTATTAGACATACAAGCCAAAACAACTTCTAACAGTCATAAGTATGAACCAGTTGCCAAGCATCTGAATTTTGATCACATAATCATGGGGATGCTACAAAGGTCATAGGTGTGAAAAATAGTCATAAGTCATTTTCAGTGCCATTGTAACTTTGAACAGTCACTAAATGAACTATTGTAAGTTAAGGACCACTTGTAATCTGTTTACACTCATGCAATTTAAATATTTCCATAGCTAAGATTATGCCAGGATATTCTACACAGCAAGACCTTCTTTAAAGCTTGCAGTCATTTTATGGGCATTTTAGCTTGCTGTGGTATAATTTTAGAATACATCTGAATGTAGGTAGTAAGCAATCTTTTCCCAAACAATGGAAGGGACAGAACTGGCCATCCTGCATTGGAAAACAAAACTTGCTGCTAGAAACAGTTGATATTGGCAATCCACTTGGAACATATCTTATTTGGCAAGTAAACTTTTACTTGTTAAAATTTGTTACTTAGTTGTTTGATTGATTTCTCCTGGAAACAGTATTATATAAAAGAGGCATTTGCTCTTTTCTTTGCCATTATAAACCTTGTTTTGGGAATGGGAGATTATCATAGCCCTCACTCTTATGATTGAAAAAGAAGTAAATTAAATTCTTATGAAAATAAAGTATACATACTCAGTACTTCTTTGAAGATGGTCACATAACCTTTTTTTAATTTGCAATATTTGGCACATAGACTTCTTTCCTGGAAAATGTATTCCCTCAAATTGAGGTAGTACTCTTTGGGCCCTGCTTCAAGTTTTTCTTCCTCCTTTTCTAAACTGCTGAAACACAGGGTGATTTAATTTTGAAAATATTGTTCAGATACTCAGCACAAATGGTAGAGATGGTATTAATCATAATAGCCATGGACAAGGAGAATATAGTACAAAAAGATGAAATATAGTACAAAAAAGACCACCTCCATAGTTTAATATTCCAATCAAACCACCTCATATCTTTACGTAATACGGAAAAGGACAGTAACTTGCTTCTTGAAAAGAAAATTATATCAGCTGTTCTCCAAGCTTTGTTAAACACAATTGCAGTTATCATTTGGTTTAAACCAAGAAGCATGTTGCTTGGAATTATATCAATCCAGAACCAGTGAAATTAAATCAGTGTTAAATTAAAAATGTATTTACCGGTAATTAATTATAGAAAGATACAAATGTTGCAAACTCATCCACTTACATGGATCGCCTCATATCTATTATATCACATATCTTTTGTTATTGTCTTTCCTGTTTTTCAGTGGCATTCCATAAGAAAAAGTTTGTGACATCTATACCATACTATATTCCACATCCATGTATTAACTTAAGGAGGAGGGGATTGATATGCTAACAAACACATATTTGCTCCACATGGTTTCACATCTTATTTATAGATTGATGTGTTTATTGTAGTTTTGAAAGAGTGTGTATTTTTTACTCAATCAGAATCTGCTGGACATAGGATCAAAATGTATTGCTATTACCTAATTTTTGGGTATGATTCAGCAGTTAGAATAGTTTGCAAAGGTACAAGAGGTTTTATATGTCATCCTCACACATGCAAGTTACACAGCAGTTATTCACTTAAGAACTGTGGCAAGAAAGGTGGTATAGTGACCAAAGTTACAATGGCATTGAAAAAAGTGACTGATGACCATTTTTCACACTTAGCGACCATTTTCACACTTAGCGACTGTTGCAGCATTCTCATGGTCACGTGATCAAAATATTGATGTTTGGCAAGTGTTACAATTTATATTTGTAAATTGTAGTTATGTTGAAATAAAAAAAATTACAATACTATTTTTGCGCTATATGAAAATTTTTGTTGCTACCTTTAAAATGTTTAATCAAGCCCCACCCACCCACCCCTCTTTACCAATCTGAAAATCTGGTCACCTTAAGCTACACATGACACTTCATGGCTTCTATCATCACATAAAGGGCATCTTGAGAAGATGGGTTTATATTTGAGAAGCTAGTTCCATCTCTTGGTGGTGATTCAAGGAATTGTGTAACACCAAATAATTAACTCTGAAACTAAACATTTCCGTTTTATCATTGGGCATGGTTTTCTACTCCAATTTCACCAAAACACATGAATTTTAGTTCCATGGTCTAAATTTACCATATTTTGGGGGGGGTATAAGACGCGCCTTTTTTCCTCAAAAAAGAGGCTGAAAATCTGGGTTATTATACACTGCATACAGCATTTTTTGCCTCCCGAAGTCCCGCCCCCTTCACCCAAATGGCCATGCATACCATTATGGAGGCTATTGGAGAACTCCTGAGGGCTGGGGACAGCAGAAATGAGCAAAAAACAGCCCGTATTTTGCCCCCCCTCCCCAGAAGCACTCTACAAGCCTCCATAACGCTACGGATGCATTTTTTGACAGAAAAACAGGGTGCTTTTTGCTCATTTTTGCCCCCCCTGGAGCACTCTACAACCCCCCCACCCCAAGACTATTCATGCCTTTGGGGGGGGGAATGGGCCCATTTTCACAGAGTACCAAAACTTTTTCCCCCTTTCGGAAAGCTCTTTAACTGATTGATGAGAATTACATTGATCAAGTGCTGTGCCAACAGAAACAAAATCTTAGGTGCTGTAGATTGTCAGTGATTTCCTTCTCTAGCACATGGATAAATACACCTGGAAACATCTACCTACCTACCTACCTACCTACTCTCTCTCTCTCCTTACCTACCTACTGTATTTCTCTCTCTCTCTCTCTCTCTCTCTCTCTCTCTCTCTCTCTCTCTCTCTCTCTCTCTCTCTCTCTCTCTCCCCCTCTACCTACCTATCTACCTTCCTACCTACACACACTCTCTCTCTCCCTCCCTCCCTACTGTATTTCTCTCTCTTTCTCTCACTCTGTATCCCTCTATCTACCTACCTACTTTTTTAAAAAATTGCCTCTTCAAAACCTTGGTGCATCTTATACTCTGAAAAATATGGTAATTTTAGGATTTTCCTCTTGTGATACTTGATTACATGCACTTTCCATTAGTTACTTTGGCCCAAGTTCTTCTTAATTGATAAATGAATATTTGAAATGAATAAATAATTTCTATCAGAACCACGGAAAATTCCATTGATTTTCTCTAGCTCATTATCAAAGGCAGCAGAAGGCAGGAACCAGCTTTGATCAACTGGCCCATGTGGAAGGAAGCATCTGACCTGGTTGGTCACTTCACTTTTCAGAGAGGTCCAACATTGTAGCATTTGATGCAGAAAATTCTGATTAATTTCACATTAGGAACCCATTAGGACATTTTGCTCTGTGCTATGGTTGTCACAGAAACAGAATCACAGTATTGGAAGAGACATTGGAGGTCTTCTCATCCAACCCCCCACTCAAGCAACAGACCTTCTACAGTTTGAGACAGATTGATATCCTGACTGATCTTAACTGACTCCAGCAATGGGGCAACCAAGACTTCTAAAGGTGAACTGTTCCTTAAGAAATTTCCCCTTAGTTCTAGGTTGTTTCTCTCCTTGGTTAGTTTCCATCAATTATTCATCAGAAGCTGTTTCACACAGCAAGTTGAGTAGCAAAACAAATGGTAAACTTAAAAAAGGGCAGAATCTCAGATGAATTGGTATGGGAGCACAAAGAAATTTAATCAGTAACAAGAAATTCATATGGGGAGCTTCCGAACCAAGTAAAAAGTCACAGAAATTACCTGCCATGACTGGATATTTGAGATCCTCTTTCTAAGTCTCATCATGGTTGGTTGGGCTCTGGTTCCATACATTGCATGCAAAGCGTGTGCCAGAGCATAAACAGCATTGTAGATATTGTAACTTTCTCCTGTCATGCTCCTTTCAAAAATGTAATTGGGTAGATTCTGCAGATTCTCTTTTCCTGTACATCGTTGTTCCCAATATGGAAAGAACTTTCCTGATTTATGGATCTTGCAGCCAAAAACTCTTTCCCACCATGGAGGGAGAAAGACATCTCCTTGGGGGCTCAGGGGGTCTAAAGACAGGAGGAAGTGACTGAATTCTGAGACATCCCCAGAGTGGTCCCTAAAATGCAGGACCCCATGGTAAGGCTTTACAACTTCCAATATTCTTCCAAATTGTTCAAAGCCAAGTTTCCAATGGGAAGTAAAGATACAAACTTTACTAAATGATAATTTTCTGTCTACCACCCCTATTACACCCACAGTAACATTTGAGTCTCCAAACAGAATAAACACTTCTATTTTAGCCCAGGTGAGGAAATTGAGAACTAACTTCCTCAGAATGATTTTAAAGTTATCCAATTCCAGCATTAGAGTGAAGGCCAGGCAGATCTCCTTCTCCTGGAGCATTGGCGTCAGAATTGAGATGAAACGTTCTCCTCTGTCATCTTCAGGGGCAAAAAGCCCAACCCAGTTCCACTGGAAATACAGGAGCAGCTGGACTAAACCCACATACTGAGGTGATTCCTTGGGATTGATCCAGAAGAAGGAAGGATAAACTCTTCTCTCTCCTTGAGAGAACTCAAAGCCAACACCAAGCTGTAGAAAGTGAGATTATTTTTTTAAAAGACTAAGTAAAAGTTTTATATAATTTATATAATTTAATAATGACATTTATTATGCTGACTTTAGTAGTGACCATTGTGTGGTTGATGGCCCTCACAGTCAGACTGACTCACTTTGACTGGCAAACTTAATCTTCTTCCCTTCTTAAACATTTTTATTGGTTGTGGTATGTCAGAAAAGACAAGACAAGAAATCAACAACCTGATACAGAGATAAAAGGCACTAAAACAATAGTTACCCTTTAATAAAGAATAAACTAAGAGTCACAAGCTTATTATATACCCCCCCAAAAAACCCCTACCTTTAGTTTCACCTTTAGCTTCTCTGTGTGCTTTTGGTCTCTGTCTACTTCATACTGTATCGGATAAAGCTCTCTTACCTGTGGGACCTTAAAAATGTTGAAGATGGAGGCCATCAGCCTTGAGGACTTGGCACTGAGACCACCAATGATGGACAACAGAGTGTCCTTCAGGTGACATTTGTAACCTGGAACCACTTGGCCTCGTGAGGAGAGCATGGAGAGGCTGTCTAAGGAAATATCAATCTCCCTCTGGAAATGGCCATAGATGTGGAAGCCAAGGGTGATGTTGGGGAGCAGAAGAACATCTTTATTGATCTGGGAGACAGCAAACATCAATGCAAGGAATTGCTGGTAGTAACCGTTGTTGAATCTGTAGTGAGAAAAACATTGGAGAACATTACAGGAAAGCTTGTGAATGGCTATAGAATTTGCTTCATTGTTTTGGTGGGGGAGACTTTTGGGCAGCAGAAACTCCCAAATTTCATTGAGTTTGTGGTTTTTTTCCAAAGGATTTCCCTTGGCTAAAAGTGGATGCCTTTGTGAGAGAAGCCTTTCCATAGATATCATGGCCTCTTTTATACTATCATCCCTGCCATATTCACTTTGCTGCAGTGGCTGAAATCCTTTCCAACTTCTCCCCTTTCATTGTAATTATTTAAGGTCTCTCTTGGAGCAGCTTTTTCAGGTGTGGTAAGGATTTCTGAGCATACTGGGTGGGGGTATTCCATTATACCAGTTTTCATTGTAGAGATTGAGAATTCCAGCCTATTTTAAGAGCTTGCTAATTTATTTAGAAAAGCACAAAATGTGCACGACACCTGGAAAGTTCAAAGCACTAGAAGAAGGATTTCTGATAGGAATCTAAGAACTTAAAGCAAATAAACAATTTATCTGCATATTTCTCCTTCAGCTGAAACTTACAAAGTCTCCAAAAGATGACCCATTCTATTAAATTCCAAGACAGGAGACTTTAAAAAGGTTCCTAAGGGCAAATTCCCACCAATAATGAGATCACCAGGCCTATAGTAGCTTTTGTCCACTTCGATATAATCCATGAGAACACATATGGTTTGCAGGCTCTTTGCTGTAGTTGGAGCCAGGAGCCAGAAGAGCATCAGCAGTAGCATGACTCCTGCCTGGTCAGTCTTATCACCTTCCCTCCTAGAACAGAAATCAAGGTTTATGCAGAAACTGATTTGAAGGTTGCTCCTAAAATCTCACTGGAACTTTAGCAGATCAAACACCACCTGTGCCACCTGGATGGCACCAAGATAAATTTACATCAACCATGCTCCCTCTTACCTGTGTTTGGCTGTGACCATAGAGGAAACAAAGGGATATGAGTCTCTTCAAACCCAGGAGTGAGGTCTTTGCAAGACAGGCTATAGAAAGATGTTCTCCCCCTATCTGCAAATCTCAGAGATATTTATTGGAAGTTTTTGTATCTAGAAATCCACATGGGATACACTAAGAATTACTATACCTCTGATAATTGCAGGAAAAAGCAATTGTTCTTCCCATGTAGCAATAGCTTCTCATTCACCAGAAAGGAAAAAAAATCTTTGTGTTTCTTGTAATGCAGAGAGCAGATGGAGTCATGCTGGAGTTGTAAATTTGACCACCATGAAAGTGACCTCCTACATACAAGTTGGAGTTTGGCCTGGGCCATAGTTGGTCAGTTAGTATGAGAGCTAATGGGGTTTGATGACACATGGGAATCAGTTATACTCTTGTAACTGTGAGCAATGCTTGGATGGAAAAAGTAGCTTATTTGTAACCACATGGCGGGATGACACTGGAGCAAACAGAGAATATGGGCATCCTGTTATGTGTTTCTCTCTTTCATATGAAGATGGTTCCATTCAATGTTGGTTGGAGGGACCAATTGAACCAAATCCACCAACTTCAGGGTGCATCTGGAAGAACGTGTGCCTATAGGTCAAGCCCGCTCCCTCCCTCCCAAAACCACCGTGAATGAAATGCTGGACCAAAAAACAATAACCAAATCTCATGGCAGTTTTTATTGTTATGAATGTAATCTGGACAACTCTTGTCCTAAGAATAGTGGGAATAACTCCAAAAGGGAAAAGGCTGCTCTCATATTTATCCATTTCAGAAAAGAGGGGGTAAAATCATATATGCATAAGTATTAGATGATATGAGTGTACCTATTCATAATGAATAAAATATCTAGTTAATTCCCACCTTTCTAATGTTACTATCTGAGACAAACAAGTTTTCTCTTAATAAAAGAATGCATCAGTTACATTGCCGTAGACATTTGGTTAAAGCTTATGGAAAACCAGAGTTTGCTATTCTATGGGCTGATTTGCACACATCCCCCCTATGTTTCCATTTCTCAGATGAGAGTCCATCTGATGGAAATGGAGATTCTATCATCAACACACCAATTGTGCACTTCCCAGTAGTGGTGGTTCTGCTCAAAGTCAGTTGTGCCTCGGTCACTTCCCATTTGGACTACTGCAATGTTCTTGCATTGGAGCTACCCTTGAAGACCTCTTGAAAGCTGTAGCTGGTCCAAAATGAAGCGGTGCTTACAATATTGGACATTTGTAGGCTCACCCAGAGACAAACTTCTGTTGCATGAGCTGCAGTGGCTCCCAGGTTCTTCCAAGACACCATTCAAGGTGCTGGTTATCATCTTTTAAAAAGTACATGTCCCAGGACTGGGTGATTGACAGATGCCTCCTGACTTTAGTTAGGAAACTGGGATTACAGTTATGCCCTGGATGATCTTGCTACTTGCTATCTTGATACTCATTAAAGAAATTAGATTGTGATTCTGGGCATGGTTTGAATTATTCCTCTGGAGACTCTCTATCCATGCAGATCTTGTAGAGCACCATGGTTTACCAAGAAAGCCAAAGAGATGAAATGTCACAAAATATGATAAACTATTGCTTACAGTACGACATACTTTGCTGCTCATCCATCTCAGGAAAATTCTTCCTGACATTGATGAGGAAGTATAGCAGATCTGGATGTGAGGGTGGTTTAAACTCTACCATTTCAAAAATAATGGAATAGTGGCTGGCAATTCTATAAAGCCTCAGATATCTAAGAAACAACCCTATTTTCTTACAAACACTAATACTGAACCCTTTCATTAAAAATACTAACTTAATAAATAAATTAAATTAAAAGGAATAAAATGGGAAAATTTCCTCCTTGTAATAATAAACACATCTTTATGAACAAGATTTCCATCAAATAAGGGCACTGAACATCACTGAGGACCCTTTGGAAACATGATAAACAAAGACTGGATGATAGTTGCAGACCATAAGTAAATTGTAACCATTTGCAGGACTTGAGAAGGAATTCTTTCATGGACAAGTTCCTCCTTCTTGTCAATGTTTTTTTTTTAATTATCACATTCTAAATTTTCTCAGTATGTGGTTCTAGTCCAGCTGCTCCTGTGTTTAGGTCTGTCAATCCCTTCCCTTCTGGTCTTCAAGAAGGTTATTAAAAACTGGCTTAGGCAGTTAGCTTGGTGTCCTATGTGGGAGGTGGGTGGTGGATTGACAAAGTATCAATTTTGCTCCCTGACTCAATATTTAATGTTTTAATATTTAATATTTATGATTCTAATTGTAGCCACCCAGTTTCTTGGTGGAGTGAGACAGTGGCATATAAATTTAATTATTTAATTAACACAATTTTTACTCTGTCATCTATGTATTTATGGAGTCCTTGGTATCCTATGAGCTTGGTAGTTTGCAGACATTTCAAATGCTAGTGAGTGTGGGTGTCAGCCTCCGCTTTGCTGCTGCTTCGGCTGCCATTGAAACGGGGAAGGGGGGCATGGTATTTGGGAGGGGACTGAATGTTGTGCTGGAGGAAGATTCTAGAGTTTGGACTGCGCATGTGGAGGAGGAGTGTTTCCCGCCAAGGCTAACAGAACCAGCATTTCATCCTGGTGATGCCTTTTGAAGTTATCTCACACCTGACAATTGGGAGAATTATGATTGGACTGAGCATGGGATGCCAAGGGGAGGGGAATGAATTATACAATATATTATTTGCTTTCGCGCCTAAATAATCAGTCTTCGCTTAGCTTCGCTTCTATTCATTTATAATTAGTAAAAGTACACTTGATTTCTACCAATGGAGTCCTGTGGTTTTCTTTCCTGATTTTTGAATGAAGAAGGGCTGACAGTGGGGATCGCTTCCTGTTTATATCCAGTAGCTTACTTGTCAATATTGATGGGGGTATCATTTTTCCCTTGGTAGTTCCTTGATTAGGATATTATTTATTGTTTGTTTGTCTGGTGCTAATCCATGGTTATCTGGGTGTCAGCTGCTGAAGAAGAGTTGCTTTGCTCTTAGCTTTGTCATAGCCCTTACTAAGTATCAAACCTGCAGATCAAAAATCACTGTTGTTGACAACTATCTGACCAATGCAAACAGCTTCAAATACTTGAGAAGCATCAACTTGTCTGATGGCTATTTGGAGAAAGAAATTGATTCAAAAATCAGCAAGGCTAGCCAGGTCCTGGGAGAGCTGTTTACTAGAGTGCTTGATCATTACAATATCAGTATCACCACAAGATTCAGGGTTTCACAATTAAAAGCCATGGACTTTGGGGAGAGATTTATTAATATGATTAAGGTGATATCTTACAAGCAAACTGCAAAGGTGATGGTAAATGGAGATATGAATGAAAAGGTTAGCATGAAGAAAGACACAAGACAAGGATGCCCCTTGTCTCTGCTATTATTTGTATTGACACTGGCAGTATTAAATAGAGACATCAGACAAGATACAGAGATAAAAGGTATGGAAATAAAACAAGTATAAACTACAGGTGTTTGCAGATGACTTAGCTTTTATTTTGGAAGATCCACAAGAAACGGCCTAAATTAATAAAAAAATAGAAGAATATGGAGAAGTGACAGGACAGAAAATAAATAAAGAGAAAACTAAGATTTCCAAGCTTCCCAAGGCCTCCCTCACCCCGAGTTGCTCTCTTTTCTGCTTCCTGTCCCCCATGGAACACCCCATATCTTTTGATCTTGCTTTGTCTGCTGGGCTTCCCCCCCTCTAAATATTAGGTACCTACAAGATTTTTACCCCTCCCCAAGTTTCCACAAGGGTTGGGCCTCTTCTCCACCCCCATTACCCTTTGTGCATTTATTTTTTGAAGACCTCCAAGGCTTCTGGGCTTTCAGCAGAGCTGTGCAGATTGCATTAGGAAAGTAGGACTTCCAGTGAAGATGGCTGACTGATGTCCTAGATGAGAGAGATTCCCTGAGGGGGTTTTCTCTGGATTATGGTATTTTCAACTTACTAACAAAAGGAACAGGCATTCCTTCATTTTATTATGATTCTCCTGCATTACGGAGAGTCCTAGAATCACCCCACATGACCCTCCATACAGCAGAGGGCTGCAGGAAGTCTCAGGAGCTGTGCTTTGAAGCAGTCAGAGCACCGCTCACTTCATTGTTGGAAAAGCAGCCATTTTGGAATTTGTTTTTCAAATGGACACTAAGTCACCCCTTTCATTTCTTAATCACTTTCTAGGATTATTATGTTTATTAGCTAAAAGAAGCTCCTTTTTAGTCACAGCCTATTACTATAGGTATTTTATTTGGATGCCGCCCTTTTCCCTGGGGGGACTTTTTGAGATTTCTTTATTGTTAAACAAGGAAGAGGTTTTCTGGAGGCCAGATAAAATAAGAAAGTATACAATTAAAAAAGGCTGAGTGATTGTTGTTGACCACAGGTATATTGCAACTAGTTACAGCACTCTATAGAAACTTTTTAATGGGAATATTCGTCCTTCATGTCATCATATTTTAGAAATTTTATCACATTCTAAATATGCCCCAAAAACATAAATGAACCAATTCTTGCATTAGTTAGTAATTCTTTTTTATTATTTTATTATTTTTAATTTTTAAAACACACACAACACATAAAATCCTTTTTCTTTACATACTGTAGAAAGTGTATCAGTTGGTTACAAAAGTCTTTCGTGCATCTCTTCTACAGTCATCAAGCATAATTCATATTAATTCTAATATCTTAACTCAGATATTTATACATGTTACCGTCTTCATACCTCTATTTTTATTTGACTATAATTGTTTAAACGTCCTTCATCATAAACTATACCAACATTTAACACATAACCACATACTGGCATTTCATTTAATATTTCTAAAATCCTCCAATCACTGAATCCTTATGTCCTATTCTAGCTAAACGTCCATAATATTTAATAACAAAATTTTCTAATCCTTCTTTCCAAATCACTGTTTACAATTTTCATCTAGTTTCCTTAGGTTGTACCCATACATATATATATATAGGTTGTCATCATTATCCCTCTTTTATTTGACTATATCCTGTATCATAACATTTCCCCCCTAATAATCAAAACTTAACTGTATCTAACTTAGTTCTTTTTTATTAACCTTTGTATATAACCCAAAAGGATTTCTAATCTTCCTTTCATGGGTACCATTCAATATTCATATCCAATTATTATTTATCATAACACTACACATTGTATACATTATTATCATTGTCAATTATTTATTTAACTGTATCTATTATCATTAAATTTCACTAAGTTTAACTAGTTTTAAGTTATATTCTTCCATCTATCAACATGTATCTTTCTAATAACAAAACAATCTCATATCTTCTGCCATTTGTGGTACCAATCCTCTAATCATCTTCTTGATCAGCTTTGTATGGTCTTTTCTTAGCAACTCCTTGTTTATAAGATCTCTCATATAATCTTGATGCTCTCTTTTTGTGTCCTTATTCAGCTTGTAGAAATAGCAATAGCAGTTAGACTTATATACAGCTTCATATGGCTTTCAGCCCTCTCTAAGCGATTTACAGAGTCAGCATATTGCCCCCAACAACAATCCGGGTCCTCATTTTACCCACCTTGGAAGGATGGAGGGTTGAGTCAACTCTGAGCCGGTGAGATTTGAACAGCTGAAGTGCAGAATGCAGTCAGCTGAAGTAGCCTGCAGTGCTGCATTTAACCACTGTGCCACCTCGGCTCTTGACAATTTGATTGTCAGCAGTGTTATCAATGCTTTTGCTAATAGAATTTCCCCATTTAAGCCCATAGATTCTTTAATCTTCTTCTATATCTTGACCTTTGGAATAGATTTCCTCTCCATTTAATTCCTCTTCCAGTATTCCATTCTTTCTATTTTCAGGAACAAACCAATTACCATAGATATCAACAGGTTTAATCTCTTTATATTCATTTTCCACTTCATTTTTTTGAGTTTCAATCACCCCGTTTTGCATTTGATGAACATCCTCAATTTTTCATCATATTTTCTTGTTATGTGCTCTAGGTATTCCAGTTTTTCCTCTATTCTTTCATCTATATTTGATAATTTCTGTAGTTCTGAAAATATATTTTGCAAAGTTAAGACCTCTATTTTCTCTTAACATTGTGCCATTCTAACAAACACAGCTGCCCTAGCTTGGAAGGTTAATAAAATTAAAGCATAGATTCACAAAGAATGTTGTTTTCACTTTTCTCTGACTAGAAATATACTTCAAAGGGACATCTATGTGCTTCCCTTCTTATCACTCTGTAGCCAAACAGTAAAACCTTGTGGTGTCAAGTCAAAACAATCCGTGAAAAAAAAAATCTGTTTTGAATACACAAAGCTCCGATCAAGAAAACCTCCCAGCATCCATGCGGAAACACTGTTAAAGTGTTTCTTTTTGTATCTTTTTTGTATTTCAAGTTAGAAAAGTCCAATCTTTAAATGAATTAGAAAAATACCCACAGCAATAAAAAAGGAAAACTTTAATCTATAGACTACAGAGAATCACAAAGAGAAGGTAGAAGAAGAAAACTTAATCCATCCGTTTCAAAAGGTTTGCATAGATTCGATTCATGAAAATAGCATTTAAAAAGTAAGATAACCACTGTCCAAAACCATTCCAAATTTAATTCCACTGCTTGATTGTTCTATTCTTCAATTTAAATTGATTAAATTTTTATAGGCAGTCTCTTTTTTTAAAACAATAAAAATTCCTCACCAGCTGGAAACACTTTCCCGCATTAGTTAGAAATTCTTCTTCTTTACTATATTTTCTCTACAATTCAGATCCGGCCTCAGTAGAATAATGTAGCATTTGGGGGAAAAGATACAAGCCAAGAGAGCAGCTCCAGAGGTCAAAATGGAGAAGATCTCCACAGCCACCATAGATTTCCCTTTGGTACTCAGGTAGGTGGGGAGGAAAGTTATCCAAACACTGCAAAAGACTAGCATGCTAAAAGTAATGAACTTGGCTTCATTAAAACTATCAGGCAATTTCCTAGCTAAAAATGCCAATGTGAAACTGACAAGAGCCAAAAAACCTAGGTAGGCAAGGACAATGTAGAACATTAAAGCTGAGCCTTCCTTGCATTCCAAGATGGTCTCTCCAAATAAGGAGTGGAAGTCCAAGTTGGGAAATGGAGGAGAGGTTGCCAGCCAGGTGGCACAAAGAACTGCTTGGATCAGGGGGCAAGCTATGACAATGGAGTTGGTCAGTGGTTTTCCTAAGAGTTTCCTTGTCCTCTTTCCAGGCTTGGTAGCCATGAAGGCCACAACCACCATGACAGTTTTTGCCAACACAGAGGAAACTGCAAGGGAAAAGAGAATGGTGAAAGCAGCTTGTCGTATGAGACAGGTGACCTTCCCAGGTTGACCAATGAAAAGAAAGGAACAAAGGAAGCAGAGCAAGAGGGAGAGCAGGAGGAGGTAGGTGAGATCTCTGTTGTTGGCCTTGACAATCGGTGTCTCATGATGTTTATAGAAAATCACCAGGACTACAGAAGTCATCACAGAGAAAAAGACAGCAAGAATAGCTAAAGTGTATCCCAGTGTGTCTTGATAGGCAAGGAAGTGGATCTTCTTGGCAATGCAGTGGTCCTTGTCCTTGTTGGGATATTGGTCTTCTGGGCAAGGTTCACATTGAGCCGCATCTGGAAAAAAAGTGTCTAAGGATTTCTTGAGCAACTACCATACACATTATCCCCAACCCAAAGGTGATGCAGGTATTAACTTTCTGTTGTTGTTCTACCAACAAAGGGAATGGTGAAAAAACCCATGTGCAATTTATGGGGCATTAAAAAGAGCAAATAATCCTTCCTTAATGATGATCAAGGAGATAGATTAGCCAGAGACAAGGTTTTGTTCAGTTCCAGCTATCCATTCACTGTGGACCTCCACGAGTAATATGGCTTTCAGTCTGAGGCGCCTGCCTCTTTTTTTCCATTTTATAATGGAACACTAAGAAGAATGACAGATCTGTTATCCAGGAATGCTGCTATTTTGTTTGTGTGTATATTATCTTTGCCTTAACCTCTCTGTATCAGCGTTCCATGTAATACGCTCAATGAAATAAAACTCAGAGGCCCGAGTTTCCTCAAAGTTCTAATGCATTAGAGATATCATATTGGCACATCGGGAAAAATCCAAATGTGAAAGTTTCCAGGTTTTCCTCAAGTAAGTGAATGTTCAAGTCCCTGCCCAGCACCCACATGTCCATCACACAGTCCTATCAAACACTGTCCTAAGAGAAGTTTCCTCCCAATCATGTCATCCAGGTGCAGGGGGAAAATGACCTTGATGAGAAAGAATCTTATTTTGACTATATGTCTCCCATGCATCATATAATCTCCCCTCCCAGTTTCCCACAGTGGAATATGTGACAGGCTTGAACGCCCAATGTAAAAGATGGCTTCCAGGCCTGATACTCCGCTATGTACCTCAAATAAGTTCATTCAGACATTTTTTGCTCCCTCCTGCTATATCAAAGAGACATAGATAGAGGAATGTCCTCTTTCCCTGGCAGGTCTATTCCCTCAGAGGTTGATAGTGCTGATGGAAGGAGGATATTCTGAATAATAAAAAAGAAAGGTTGGAGCACACACCACACTTCCTCAGGAAATATTGGAAGGCAGTTTTTGCAATTGGACATTAGAGTACCAGTAGAAATCCTAGTTGGACATTCATAAATCCTGCCCTAAAGCTATCTTGCCTGGAACTGCGGAGGATCAGGAAAGGTGGCCTCTGTGGCCAGTGCAGTTTATATCTCTAAACTGAAAAGTTTTGCTGAAAATATTATTTCCTGTCAAGCTCATAAAAATGACAATGGTCTTCTTTGATCCTGGAAGATTAATATTTGAAGTCTGCTCTACCTGTCTGATTAGAAAAAGTTCCTTCTGGACAAGCATCACATTGGTAGCAGCAAACTGGCTGGCCCTCTGGAACTCTTCTTCTCTGTCCTGCATGGCACCTCTTTATGCCACACCTGGCAAAGGGCACTTTCTGAAAGAGGGAAAAAGAAATACTTGAGATGACCTCAGCAATGAACCTGTTGCATCCATTCTTTTCCCCATTCCTATTTCCTTTCCTTCTTCCTACTTCTATATTCAGAATCTCTTCTAAAGAAATATATTGCCACTGTCTATCAGAAATCATGAACAGTCATGAGTGAATCAGGCCAGGGGCATTCCTGACACACCCATGGATGCGGGAGTTTGGATCTGGAATCTCAGCATGCAGAGGAAGGCTTGTGATGGGACGAGAGCATTTCTTAAAGAACAAACTGTGAGGATACAACTGAGTGACAATGGTCCATGGAAATCATTGTTGCTTACTGTAATTGCATCCTGCATTTCAAGGAAACAATGTTCCCAAGCCTTACCCTTTGTGGAATGAAACAAATCAGACCTCAAACTTGTTAGTATATTTTTCACCAAATGACTGTCATGATTTCTGACTCAATTGATTATTTTTCAACTTAGAAAGATGTTGTGCATCTCAAGAAGAGAATGAATCTTTCCCTGAACTTACAAAATTTCCTTGCAGCTCACCTTTGGGGCCCAGATGATTCCATCAGAGTCAATGGTGAAATCTTGGCCTGGGGGAGCCTCAGGATTTACTTGTCCAACTTTCATGGGGACAAAAGATCGATTGGGGAAGAGAACCCAGTTGAGAAGATCATAACGAGCAGATCCCAGTCCATCTTGTGAGAAGGAGACTTCATCTCCAACACTATTGTTGAACTGCACATTGCTCAAATACGGAAGAATCTGAAAGAAAGGAGACCTTCAGAAATTAGAGTATTTGGGTTAAAGGTACAAATGAGATGTTGCGGTTCTTATCATCACATAATGATAATGTTCAGACAGGTCCAACATTTTAACCTTTGATACAGGAAATTCAGATGAATTTCAGACCAGGAACCCATTAGGACCACTTTGAATCTTGTCAAAGAGAATCACAGTAAGGTCCCAAAATGTACTTGAGTCAGCAGAATGCCAAAGAGAGAGACTCAAGAAGAGGCTCGGAAAAGAGACAGCTTTTATTTGTACAAAGAGCTGGGTAGACCATTCCATGAACAGACAGATAAGATGCATTATCTGTGGGGAAAGAATGGCATTCTTTTATAACTTCAGAAACATCAGCGTAGAACCCAATTCTGGACCCCTAGCCCTGCATTGGCTGTGTGGCAAGAAACAGAAGGGCTTGGTGCTTAGCAACACAGGTATTTGCCCAATGAAACCCTGACAAACCACGACATTTCCCCCTTCTTGTTTCAGATACGGACCAGGCACCGAGTTATACAAAAAAACCTCACAAGATAACAGGAGTTAGATCACCGGTAGAAGCAAAAGGCAGAGGCAATTCCAATTCTTAGCAAAGGAATTCTTACAGAAAGAAAACAGCAAGTCAAACCAATTCTACTGTCTCTACTATTATCTCCTACTAATTCTACCTGTTCTATTATTATATACATTATTGTTGTTGTTGTTGTTTGTTATAATCTTTGGTGAGATTCACAGCCTTTGGGGCTGGTTAGTAGCTCAACAGCTTGAGTCCTAACCAAGGACCTAGGAACTGTTAAGGTAATGTTGGAGGATATAAGATGTTCCAAGTAGAGTGGTTTTTTGTAGAGTCAGAATGTTCAAGTCAGGTAAATTTAAAATTTCCAAATAGTGAGGTAGCCCTTTATGTATTGCTCCAAGGGCTCCAATTACACACGATTTCTTTTTTCACAGTCGCTCAACCTCAATTTGCAACTCCCGGCACGTTGTGATTTTTTTCTTGCTGCTTATCTTCAATTCGTGCATCACCAGGCATTGCAATGTCAATGAACCTTACTACTACTACTACTACTACTACTACTACTACTACTACTACTACTACTACTAATAATAATAATAATAATAATAATAATAATAATACTTATTATTATTATTATTATTATTATTATTATTATTATTATTATTATTATTATTATTATTATTATTATACAATTGTATCACAGCGGCCAGTTGTTTCGCCGGACTTGGCATTGGTTACTAGTCGGGCCCCACCCAGGGGCCTAGGACGTCGTAACGTATTTTCTTAATATCCGTGCAGATCCAAGCAGTGCGGCTTTTTGCATTTGACTGATGGTGATTTTGTCAATTTTTAACTGTTTTAAATGTAATTCCAGTGCTTTTGGAATAGCACCCAGTGTTTATTATAATAATAATTATAATAATAATATAATTATATTAATTATATTAATAATAATTATTATAATTATTATTATAATTATTATTATTATTATTTCCCTTCAAAAGTATTGGAAGGGACATTGGAGGTCTTCTAGTCCAACAGACCCTCTACAGTTTTAGATAAGTGGCTATCCTGTCTCTTCTTAAATGACTCCAGCAATGGGACACCCACGACTTCTAAAGGTAAACCGTTCCTTAAAAAAATTCTCCTTAGTTCTAGGTTGCTTCTCTCATTGGTTAGTTTCCATCAATTATTAATCAGAAGCTTCTTTTCACACAACAAGCCGAGTAGCCCAACAAATGCTAAACTAAAAAAAGGACAGGGTCTCAGATAAATTGGTACGGGAAGTATGCATACATTTAATCAGTAACTGATAACATATATGACTGTTAATATCATTGCCGAGAGGTTCATTGGTTGCCCTCTCTCCTCTTTGGAAGAGCTCTATAGCTCCTGCTGCCTTAAGAAAGTTCAAAACATTCTTAAAGGTGCACCTCATCCTGGGTACCCATTTTTTGAACTATTACAGGGCAATAAAAACAAGGACAAATAGGCTGAATAATAGCTTTTATCCCAGAGCAGTAGCAATATTGAATTCTACTGTATACTGAAATATTAATGCAATTCCAGGAGTTTTCAATTCTGATCTAAGCTTTTTGGACTAAGTCAAAAGCCACAGAACTTACCTGCCATGACTGGACATTTGAGATCCTCCTTCCAAGCCTCATCAAGGTCAGCCAGGCTCTGGATCCATACATTGTATGTAAAGCGTGTGTCAGAGCATAAACAGCATTGTAGATGTTGTAGCTTTCACCTGTCATTCTTGTTTCAAAACTGTAATTGGGCAGATTCTGCACATTCTCCTTTCCTGTGCATTGTTTTTCAGCCTTTGGAGGGATCTTTCCTGATTTATGGATCTTGCAGCCAAAGACTTTTTCCCACCACAGAGGGAGAAAAACATCTCCTTGGGGGTTCAAGGGGTCTAAAGACAGGAGGAAGTGTATGAATTCTGAGACATCCTCGGAGTGGTCCCTAAAATGCAGGACCCCATGGAAATACTTTATGTATTTCAATATTCCTTCAGATTCTTGTATACCAAGTTTCCAATGGGAAGTGGAGATATAAACTTTCCTAAATGATACTTTTTTGTATTTTTCAAAAGCCTGTACTGCCACTACTAAAGTGCTAGTAACAGTTGAGTCTGCAAGGAGAATAAACACTTCTGTTTTAAAGCAGGGAAGGAAATTGAGAACAAACTTTTCCAGACGTTTGTGAACATCATCCAATTCCAGCATCAGGGTGAAGGCCAGGCAGATCTCCTTTTCCTGGAGCATTGGTGTCAGATTTGAGATGAAACGTTCTCCCCTGTCATCTTTAGGGACCACAAGCCCAACCCAGTTCCACTGGAAATACAGGAGCAGCTGGACTAAACCCACATACTGAGGAGATTCCTTGGGATTAATCCGGAAGAAGGAAGGATAAACTCTTCTCTCTCCCTGAGAGAACTCAAAGCCAACACCGAGCTGGAGAAAAAGAGAATCCTCTTTCAAAGACAAAGTAAAAGTTTTATGCTGACTTTAGTAGTGACCATTGTGTGGTTGATGGCCTTCGCAGTCAGGCTGACTCACTTTGACTGGCAAACTTAATCTTCCCTTTTTAGCCATTTTTATTGATTGTGTTATATCAGAAGGCAAGAGAATAGATCAACAACCTGATACAGAGAATAAATGACACTAAAATGATAGCTACCATCATTTAGATAAAGAATTATCTCCGAGATAAAGAATTACAAGCTCATTATTTGTTAACCCATAAAAAACTATTTTTTGTTTCATCTTTGGCTTCTGTGTGTATTTTGATCTCTGTCTATTCCATACTATATGCAAGGGAGCTCTCTTACCTGTGGGACCTTAAAGATGCTGAAGATGGAGGCCATCAGCCTTGAGGACTTTGCACTGAAACCACCAATGACAGACAGCAGAGTGTCCGGGTGGTCACATTTGTAACCTGGAAACATTTGTGTTTGTGAGGAGAGCATGGAGAGGCTGTCTAAGGAAATATTAATCTCCCTCTCGTAATGGCCATAGATGTGGAAGCCAAGTGTGATGTTGGGGAGCAGAAGAAAATCCTTATTGACCTGGGAGACAGCAAACATCAAGGCAAGGAACTGCTGGTAGTTAATGGGGATGAGCCTATAGTGAGAAAAACATTGGAGAACATTACAGGAAAACTTGTGCATGTCTATAGAATTGGCTTTACTCTTCGGCAGACTTTTGATGGCAGAAACTCCCACATTTTATTGGATTGGGTTTTTCTTTCAAAGGACTTCCCTTGCCTAAACTTGGATGACTTTCTGAGATAGGAGACAAGCCTTTCTATAGACCTCATGGCCTCTTTTATACTCTCTATCATCCCTGCCATATTCACTTTGCTGCAGTGGCTGTAATCCTTTCCAACTGCTCCCCTTTCACCGTAATCATTTATGGTCTCTCTTGGAGCAGCTTCTTCATGGGAAAATATTGCTGAGCACAGGACTACAGTGGGAGTCACCTCATAGATACACTGAAGGACATTATGTAAGAACCATGCTGATTCCCAAACTGGGATTTATTTTCATCCCTGAACACTTGAAGGGTGTTGAGCTTTTATTTGAATTTTCTTCCACAAGTTACTGGTCAGATGAATATTATAATTTGACTTCTTCATTAGGCCAGCACAGCTTCCACCTTCATTTTTGTTGCTTATCATCTTTCTGATGAAGAGATTGAGATTTCCAGCCTATTTTAAAACCTTGCTGTTTTATTCAGAAAAGCTCAAAATATGCACTAAACTAGACAGTACAAAACACTAAAAGTATTTCTGAAAGGAGTCACTGAATTTAAAGCAAAAAGTTTCTAGCTGAAACTTACAGACTCCCTAAACGAAGCATCATTGTATTAAACTCTGGAACATGAGTCTTGAAATTTATCCCCAAAGGCAAATTCCCACCAATAATGAGATCACCAGGCTTATAGTAGCTTTCATCTATGTTCATATAATCCTTGAACACACATATAGTTTTCAGCCTCTCCACTGTAGTTGGAGCCAGGAGCCAGAAGAGCATCACCCAGAACAGTAGCATATCTCCTGCCTGGTCTTTCGTGTCTTCTTCCCTCCTAGAACAGAAATGAAGGTTTATACAGAAACTGATTTGAAGGTTGCTCCTGAAATCTCACTGGAACTTTAGCAGACACCACCTACGCCATCTGGATGGCCCCAACACAGATTTATAGCAACCATGCTTCCTCTTACCTGTACTTTGGCTGTGACCATAAAGGAAACAAAGGAATGTAAGTCTCTTCCAACCCAGGAGTGAGCTCTTTGCAAGAGAGGCCAAGGTGACACGTTCTGTCCCCCCAACTGGCGAACTCAGAGATATTTTAAAAGCAACTTTTATCATGGAAGATCTCTGTGTGTAGAAATCCATAGGGGATACATGAAAAAATATTGTTCTTCTGATAATTGCAGGGGAAAGCCATTGTCCCTTCCCCTTAGCAACAGCTACTCTTTATGCAGCAGAATGGAAAACATATTTGTGTCTCCTTGTGTAATTCATAGAGCAGATGGAGTCTGGGGAAGTTGTGTAGTTGACCTACATGAAAGTGACCCCTGCACACAAGTTGGATTTTGGCTTATACCCTAGTTTGGTCAAATAATAGGAGGGCTACTTGGGTATAATTGGCAGAAGGCAGAAATGTAAGTTGAGGAAGTATCTCAAGATATTAACTGCAAGTTTTTTTGGCAAGAGTTACAAATTTCTGTTTCTGTAGCCTAAGTGTAGCAATTGTCATCCGAGTGTCTCTTTTGGCCTTTTGGGCCAAATTACCAGGTCTGAAATTCTTTCCTTGAAGATTCATTCATAGGACCAGTTGGGATCATTACTTCTGTAGCAACCTTCCTGCTGCACAGCAACCTCCATGGGCTTCTGGAGGGCATTTCACAGTTGACTGATGGGTTTCCCCGACTTATGGTCTTGAGAGAGGTCCATTTGCCATCCCTGGGACTGGCCTTAGAGGCTTTTCAACATGCCCACCATCATTCTTGCCTCAACTCAAAACAGACCACTTCCAACGTAATATGAGGAGAAGCTATCCTTGTCTTCTTTGTCCTGGACAGATCATGGCCTGATGACTTTGAGATTCCTTTACGCTGCCCCTCTCTGCAGGGAGGCCAGATCTATTTGACCAGTCCCCTCTTAGTGACAGATGGGGTTCCAAAGGGAACTGTGGATTATACCCAGGCTCTGCTGCATGGTCCTTCTGAGGCCTTGGCTACTACCTGGAATAGAAAAGCTACTGAGGCCTTGGATGGGATCATTGCATGCAACCTCTCTTGGTCCAATGTTCCCAACATGCCCCATGATTCAATTGAGGGAGCTGAAAAGGATCAAGAGACATCCAGAGCTCTGCTGAAGGAACATGAGGGATGAATCTGACTCAACATAAGCTAGAGCAGAGGTGTCAAACTCTATTTCATTGAGGGCCAGATCAGGATTGTTGTTGGCCTTAGGGGAGCTAGGAGGGCATGGCTGGTGGTTGTGGGTGTCTGGGTGGGCTTGGCCAGAGTGGGCTTGACCAACTTGATGTCCCTCATGTTGGGTTGGAACCAAATTGATCCTCTAGAGGAGCCTCACTGACCCTCTCGGTCCACATGGGAGGTCCATGGATGGCAGCATGAGCCACCCAGGGCTCTGGCCATCAGGCAACTGACCCTTGAGCTCCTAGAGCCCAAAGATTCCACAGCCCAGCCCCATTTCTTTGAGGGGATGCATAGGCCCATTTACCTCCTGTCTCTCCTGTGCTGGCAAAAGAGGTATACTGTGGGTCCTGTTAGATCAATTATTCCAGCTGACATAGTCGGGGAGAAGGGCCTTCTCCGCTGTGGTTCCCGCCCTCTGAAACATCTTGCCCCCCATGTGAGGTTGGTCCCAACCCTCCTATCCTTTCATAAGGGCCTAAAGACCTGGCTCTGCCAGTTGGCCTGTGGCCCCAGTGGGATAACAGCACTCTGGAGGTGGTTGATTGAGTAACATCAGATCTCATTTCCCTCATTCTCCACCCCTCCATCCCCACATATCCTTGATTTTTTTTAATCTTTGGCTTTATATTTATTCAGATTTTAATGTATGTTTTTTATGTCTGTAAGCTGCCCATAATTACCTTAGCCAAGATGGCACAGTGGTTACACTGCAGTATTTCAGACTAATTTTGCTGACTGTCAGCTGTTTGATCCTGATCGGATCAAGGTTGCTTTAGCTTTCCATCCTTTTGCGATTGATAAAATAAAGACTTAGATTGCTGGGAAAAACATGCTGACTCTGTAAACTTCGTAGAGAGGGCTGTAAAACACTGTAAAGTGGAATATAAGTCTAAGTGCCATTACTATTGCAAATACTGTATATAGGATTGTTGTACTAAAATAATAGTCTGTGGCATTAAGCCGCTATATCCCTATTTGTTTTAATTTAATGCACTTGACTGAAAAGTGATATTTGGCACATCCAGATGGACAATTTCCTTGCGCATCCTTTGGCCCATTTCCTAGAAGACTTTCAATCAGATGGGACACTCTTGGGCTTCAGCCAAGTGGAAAAGTGAGCATCCAATAATTCAATTTATGTGAGGAAGCTCCAGATGAGTTTTAAAACTCTGTAAGGAAAATAAATACTCAAAGGAAAGGAAGCACATAAACAGATTAGAAATATGGAATGCTGCATGTACAGTGTGTCTTAATGTTTCTCTGTGTTTCTGTGCAATTCCAAAGTCTGGGTCCTTATATAATTTGTTATGTATATTATATGAAACCATTAAAAGGGGAGTAGTTTTTAGTATACTATGCATATGAAAAAATAAAATAATTTTGATTTTCTCTTGCTGAAATGGGCAACATTATTTTTGCTAGCATACAGTTAAGTTTTCAAGTATTTCTACTATTTTCCTTTCGTCCAATTTGATCTTTGTATCACATCTTCCTTCCTTCCTTCCTTCCTTCCTTCCTTCCTTCCTTCCTTCCTTCCTTCTTTCATTCCAGCATCTTATTCAAAACTTTCTTAGGGAACATGCTTAGAATTAGAAAAAAAAGAAGACTCTTTGGATTAAAATAAAAGTAACAAGGAACTGTCCTGTAGGGAACTAATATCTACATATTTAATACAAAATTTTATTTTTATTCTTATTACTGGTCCCATACTGGGTACAAAAAGAAAGAATGAAGAATAAAAGGATGGGTGATTGTTACTGATTATGTAATATTTTGTTATTAGTCACATAATGTTATCTTCAATTATTTAATGGACAACATTTTCTGGCATTTCATGGTTTATTTTAGAAATCAGATCAAGTACAAAAATATCCCAAAATCACAGCATCCAATCTCCACATAAGTCAATAATTCTTCTGCCTTATTATATTCTCTTTACGATTCAAATTGGGCCTAAGTAGGATAATGTAGCATTTGGGGAAAAAGATGCAAGCCAAGAGACCTGCCCCAGAGGCCAAGATGGAGAAGATCTCCACGGCCACCATGGACTTCCCTTTGGTGCTCAGGTATGTGGGGAGAAAGGTGATCCAAACACTGCAAAAGACCAGCATGCTAAAAGTAATGAACTTGGCTTCATTAAAGCTATCAGGCAATTTCCTGGCCATAAAGGCCACTGCGAAACTCATAAGAGCCAGAAAACCAAGATAGACAAGGACAGCATAAAACATTAAAATTGAACCTTCTTTACATTCCAGGATTGTCTGTCCAACCAAGGAGTGGAAGTCCATGTTGGGAAATGGGGGAGAGGTTACAAGCCAGGTGGCACAAAGAACTGCTTGGATCAGGGGACAGGCTATGACAATGAAGATGGTCGGTGGTTTTCCTAAGAGTTTCCTTGTCCTGTTCCCTGGCTTGGTTGCCATGAAGGCCAGAACCACCATGACAGTTTTTGCCAACACAGAGGAAACTGCAAGGGAAAAAATAATGGCAAAGGCAGTTTGTTGGAAGAGACAGGTGAGCTTCCTGGGTTTTCCAATGAAGAGGAAGGAGCAGAGGAAGCAGAGCAGAAGGGAAATCAGGAGGATGTAGCTGAGATCTCAATTGTTGGCCTTGATAATTGGTGTATCATGATGCTTACAGAAAGTCACCAGGACAACAGTTGTGAGCAAAGAAAAAAAAAGAGCTAGAGAAGCTAAAGCATATACCAGGGGGTCTTGATAGGAAAGGAAGTGAATCTTCTTGGCAATGCATTGAACCTTGTCATTGTTGGGGTATTGGTCATCAGGGCAAGGATCACATTCAGCTGCATCTGAAATCAAGAGTCTTAATGTAAGCATTAATCCTATGGCCAGCTGCCGAGTGATGTAATGGAATGCAGCACTGTACATTTCATGGTGGATCAAAAAAGTCCAAACCTTTTTCATTATTAATGATCCAGGGATACATTTGTTAGCAACATGCATCTGCTGGCCTGGTCAATTTTCTGTGGGGAAAAAAGGCACTTTCAATTCACTGGGAAGTCCCATGATTACTGTGTCTTTCAATGTGAGAGTGATGGTTTTTCCCCACTTCATACTGGAACTACAGAAAGACTGACATATCTTTCAGCCAGAAATCTTGTGTGTGTGTGTGTGTGTGTGTGTGTGTGTGTGTGTGTGTAGAGATTATTTTTACATTGGTCCTGAGAATGTCCACAAGGCAACAGAGGAAGACATAAAAAGCTGCATTGAATATCATGGAAGGGAATGGTCTCTTTTCCTGATCCAAATTGATTTATGGAGAAATTACAAGAAGGTCATAGAATTGTGGACCAAGTATTTTGTTAAGTGAAATAAGTGATTTACAGGGAAAATCCACAAATTGTACTCTGAAATGTAGAAGCATAACTATTCCATGAACAATGATTTTACAAAAACAAAAAAAATTGGTTTGTGGAACGGTTCACTGATCCTGGAAGATCTAGATTTGAAGTCTGCTCTACCTGTCTGATCAGAAATGGTCCCTTCTGAACAAGGGGCACATTGGTAGCAGCAAACCTGCTTGCCCTCTGGGACACTTCTCCTCTCTCCTGCTTGGCATCTCTTCATGCTACACCTGGCAAAGGGCACCTTCTGAAAGAAAAAAGAGAAATCCTTGAGATGACTGAAGCAATTAACAGATTCACTTTTTTCATCTCCACATTATATTTCCATAATCAGACATA
The DNA here is from genome assembly GCF_051295495.1 of Thamnophis sirtalis. Taxonomy (NCBI): domain Eukaryota; kingdom Metazoa; phylum Chordata; class Lepidosauria; order Squamata; family Natricidae; genus Thamnophis; species Thamnophis sirtalis. The sequence continues at coordinate 180,455,254 of NW_028261381.1, read as the reverse complement.
GTTCACCAGGGTCTTTTAGTTCAGTGGTACTCTTGGCCCACCAGTGAATGCTGGAGATTGGGGCACAGACTTTGGTATGCAAAGAAAGACTAATGACATTGAGCGACAGCTTTTATGAAACAATAAAACATGATAATCCAACTGAACAGTGTGAAGAAAAGAAGTTCTTGGAACAATTCGAGTGTGTTAGCAAAACAGAAACATAGAAGAAATTTGAAGTAATTGAGGCAACCATGAACAAAATTGGTTCTTAGTGTGATTTATCTATATATATTTATTTAATACAATACAATGTTATAATTTGTATTGAAGAGAGTAAACGGTAGGATGGCTGGGAATAAACTTGAGTTTACCAATTATGAACATCTATGTTTACATCTTACATCACCTGTTCATAGATTTGACTGTATCACGTTCTCCATCTGTCTTGAAATGTTTAACGGTGAGTGCACCATATGGTTTCCTGGAGGAGATCCCTCCGGTGCAAACTATTATTATTTTTTCTTTTAAAAAGTCCTGTCTCTTTTCAAAAATATTTTATTAAACACACAATAAAACATTGGATACAGTATAACCATCCTGGCTTTGTCTTTGCCATACATACTAAAATATTATTTAAATATCATAACCACCTTGCTTATTTATATTTGGTCTATTCAGTATCTACAAATATAAAGACATATTATTTCAGTCCATATTACTTTCGATATTGTTTTATCCACTTTCACTCCGTTATAGTTACATAAATAATTCTAATTTTCCATTCTATAAATCCTAGTCATTTCTTATTTTTAGGTCCCTCTTTTCTGTTCCAACCATCGATAAAATTTATTCCAGATCTTATAGTATTCTTTTTCACCTTTATTCTTCAATTCCCATATCATCCTATCCATTTCAGTGCAAGTCAGAATTTTCCTAATCAATTCCTCTTCTAGTGGAATTTCCCTGTTTTTCCAGTTTTGGGGAAAGACCATTCTTGCTGCCGTTATAATATGTATTGTTAAGTAAGTTACCCCATTGCTATATTCCTCATTTATAATTCCCAGAAGGAATAATTCTGGTTTAAATTCTATTTCCTCTTCGGTTAACTCTGTCAGCCATATTTGAATTTTCCGCCAATATTCTTTTGCTTTTTTACATGACTACCATATGTGGTAGTACGTGCCTGATTTATGATTGCATTTCCAACAATTTGGTGATAAATTTCTAAACATATTTGCTAATGTTGCTGGCGGAAGGTGTCACCTATAAAACATTTTATATACCATATTTTTCAGACTATAAGACACACCGGTGTATAAGATGCACCAAGATTTCAAAGAGGTAAGTAAAAAAAAATTGTCCTCCCTGGCCCTCAGGAGCACTCTGCAGCCTTCAGCAGGGCTGGGGTAAGGCAAATTTTCCCCTTTTTTCACCAAAATGGGGGCCTCTTTCACTTCTCCTAGTCCTGCTGAAGTCTGCAGAGTGCTTTCGGGGGGAGGCAAAAACACTCCTGTTTTGGTGAAAAATGGGCCGGTTTTCACCAAAACAGGGGCATTTTTCCCTTCCCCCATCCCTGTTGAAGCCTGCAGAGTGCTTCTGGGGGGAGAGGCAAAAACACCCCAGTTTTTGCAAAAAATGGCCCATTTTTCATAAAAATGAGATGTCGGGGTGGGGTTTCAGGAGGCAAAAAATGGCTGTATTCAGTGTATAAGACGCACCAACATTTCCATACTCTCTTAGGGGGGAAAATATGCATCTTATACGCCAAAAATATGGTAAATTTTCTTTATATGGTATTGCCAATGTTATTTTTCTATTTCTTTCCCATAATTTTCCCATAATTTTCCAGTTGTATATTGTATCCAAAGGTTATTGCCCATGCTACCATTGTTTCCTTAACCTTCTCTTCCTCCATTTTATAATCCAATAAAAATTTATAAATCTTCTTTACCAATTCATCATTTGTCCCCAAAAAGATCTTATCTATTGTCATTAGCTCCCTATTGATATCCCACATTTTCATGTCTTTCAAGTAACATGATTGGATTTGTAAATAGAACCATCATTCAAATTGTACCCCTTGTTCTTTTAGTTCTTGCCTCAATTTCAATCCCCCTTCTTTGTTCATTATATCCTTATAGGTAATCTGTTTTCCCTGATTGATAAAATTTGGGTGCACTAACGCTTCTAATGTGGATAACCAAATCGGAACCTTGCTATAATTCTGTTGCTTGCATTTTATTCCATATCTCCAATAATGCCTGTTTTATAAAATGTCTTAATGTGCTACTTGTTTCCCATACCACAAAAATGTGTGCCATCCTAGTTGTAAATCGTGGCCCTCTAATGTTAGCAATCTTTTATTTTTTAACTCTATCCATTATTTTACCCAGTTGAGCATTGTTGCTTGGTGATAAAACTCTCAATCTGGTACGCCAAACCCTACTCTTTCTTTTACATCGTGCAAAAGTTTAAATTTAATCCTTGTTTTTTTTCTCTTGCCAAATGTATTCTGATGTCATTTTGGTCAAATTTCCAAAATACTTTTTATCCAATTTTATAGGGATATTTTGAAACAAGAAGAGTAATTTTGGTAGAATGTTCATCTTGATCACTGCTCTTCTTCCCATTAAAGAAAGTCTCAAATTTCTCCCCCTCTCCAAATCTTCCTTTATATAATTTATTAGCTTAACATAATTGTCCTCTTTGATTGATGTGCATCTTGCAGTTATGTAGATTCCTAAATATTTCACTTTCTTCACAATCTGTACGTTTATTCCCTTGGCCAATTCCTCCTCCTGTTTATCCATCATATTTTTAACTATCATTTTGGTTTTATCTTTGTTAATTTTCAGTCCGGCTGTGTAGCCATATTCTTCTAATACTCCCATAAGCCTCAAACTTGAATTTAGTGGTTGTAAATTCTTAAAAACTAAATTGTCTGCAAATGCTTGCAATTTATAAACTTCTTTCCTAATTTCCAGACCTTTAATTTGTGTTTCTTTCTGTATTATCCTCGTTATCACTTCTAAAGTTAATATGAATAACAATGGGGATAAAGGACACCCTTGCCTCCTACCCTTCTGAATTTTGAATTTTTTTTGTCACCTCTCTATTCACTATTACTTTGATTTCTTGCTTAGGGTAAATCATATTTACTCTTGGAACATATTTCAAAATTTGTCACCGAATTCCATGTATTTTAATTGCTGTAGCATAAATTCCCATTTAATGTTATCAAAAGTTTTGGGGTGCCTACAAATAGCAATGCCACCTGTGTACCACTGTGTATTGAATTGGTAAAATAAATCATTGCAGTGAGCCCTGATTATTAGGTTTTGAGTACTTAGAATCACTGTTGTCTGCTCTAATGGCCCACTGGGTTACAAGACGCTCTTCCCAATTGTGACACAAATCAGACCTCAAATGTCTTCCATGCAAAACACATTTTTCACCCAATATTGTGGTATCGAGCCTCAAGCCTGCCACATATTCAAACATAGCGTACTATGGGAAACTGGGATGGGGAATTGTATGGAGCTTAGGAGATGCATAGCCAAAAGAACATTCCTTCTCAGAAAGTCAAGGTCACCTCATCCCTGCACCTGGACGGATGTGAATGGGAGGAATCTTCCTTTGTAGAAATGACTGATTGGACCATGTGATGGACTTGTGGGTGTTGGGGCAGAGTCTTGAACTTTCAACTGGGTAGGGAAAACCTGGGAGCTTTCAGATTCAGGTTTTCCCAGATATACCAACATGGTTCTTATAATAAATTGGAGTTTTGAGGAACCTCTTGCTTTGGATTCTGATTTTATTGAGGATGCTATTTGGAACCCTGACAATGCATTCATGTTTGCTGATTCAATAGTTCTGTTTTCCATTCTGCATCCTCAGGAGAGAGAGAACTTTCTAGCTCACCTTTGTAGGCCAGACAATGGCATCTGAGCGAATGGTGACATCTTGTCCTGGGGGAGCCCTAGGATTTATTTGGCCAACTTTAAGAAGGACAATTGATCGATTGGGGAGGCGAACCCAATTGAAAAGGTCATAACAAGCAGATCCCAGACCTTTTTCTGAGAATGAGACTTCTTCTCCAGCACTGTTGTTGAACTGGATATTCATCAGGTAAGGAAGAAGCTGAAAGAAAAATGACATTCAGAAATTGGAGTAGTTGGTTGAAAGTAAGAGATAAGGCATTCTGGCTTCTATCATTTTGTGGATTCTCAGACACAAAACAAATTATGTAGAAAACACAGGGTCAGTCAAAAAGATTCAAATGTCTGTATACCAATATGAGGTATAAACAGGGTGAATGAGAAATCCAACAACATGAAGGCAGATATGATAATTTTGCCATCATGTAATTTGGTGGATGAAACCCATGAATGGAAAACACAACAAGAGGGATTTAAGAAACAGAGTTAATACATGAGAAAGTAAAGTTGCATTACATATAAGAAATAACTATATCTCTACAGAAATACAGCAAGATATTGATAAAAGCAACCTTGAATGCATTTGGATCAATATAAAAGTTAAAAAAAAAAGAATGACATTGCCATAGGTGAGTAGTTCAGACCACCTAAACAAAGAGAGGAACTTTTTCCTAGATAGTTAAATAAAGTATGTTGGAAGTATATCACAATAATAAAGACTTTAACATCTAGGAGACAAACTCTGCACCTATTAGAAGATCAAACACATTCTTAGCAGAGAACATTGTCTCCTCAAAGGTAGAGAACTAGAGAGTCAGCCATATTGGAATTAATTCTCAGTAAGACAGATGAAATGATAGAAGGCGTTGAAGTTGCAGGAACCTGGAGTGGAGTGATAATAAAATATTGGAATTCTACATTATGCAAGCTCAAGCAATAGAATAAGGTCCAAAAAGGCAACTGGAATTAAGAGAGTTGATTTCAATAAACTTAGAACGTGACAAGGATTCCCATAGATGAGAATCAGCAAGGAGAAAACACCCAAAAAGCTTGGAAAACTTTGAAAAGTGAGATTATAAAAGCCCAGTCTAGAATAATCCCAATGAGGAACTAAAATAAAGAGATCTAAAAAGAAGCCAGCATGGCTGCACAACAAATTCTGATAAACTGTAAACTGAAAGACAAAAAGGACTACTATAAAAAGTCAAAAGAGGGGCACTAAGGGAGAATATCAGCAAATAGCCCGAATCTGCAAAGGTGAACTCAACAGGCTAAGGCTCAAAAAAGACCTGTGACAAAAATTGAAAAAACAAAAAAGCTTCTTTCAACATGTAAAAACCAAGCAAAAAGTCAAGGAAACAATTGGTCCCCTAATGGGAGAAAGTGAGAAGAAAAAAGATTGCCACAAAGCTGCTTAACTTATTTTTTGCATCAAAAGGAAAAACAGTCCAAACTATCAAAAATAAAGAGTGACAGAAATTACCTGCCATGACTGCATGTTTGAGATACTTTTTCTGAGCCTCATCACTGCTGGTCTCACTCCTGACCCATAGATTGCATGTAATGCATGTGCCACAGCATAAATGCCATTGTAGACATTGTAACTTTCACCTGTCATGCTTGATTGAAACACATAAGTGGGTAGATTCCGTAAATTCTCTTTTCCTGTACAGTATTTTTTTAAAGTGAAACCTGGTTTGTGTAAGTTACAGCCAAAGACCCGTTCCCACCACACTGGGAGGATCATATCCCCTTGTGGGTTCAAAGGATCTAAAGACAGGAGGAAATGGCTGAACAGTGAGATATCACCACTGTGGTCCCTAAAATGCAGAGAGCCACGTAAGTGCTTTAAGGCTTTCCTTCTATATAGAAGATGGGTTGTATGTGGTTTCCAATATGAAGTTAAGATCCAAACTTTTGGACATGGACTTTGACCAACCGACTTTAAGTTCAGAGCCAAAAGAAATTTTTGAACAATGTCAGGTTCTCCAAAGGAAAGAATCACTTCAATATTAGCCCATATTTCCAAATGTGAAAGGAATTTGTACAACTCTGCATCGTTAACATCCTCTTTCACCATTTGAATGAAGGCCAGGCAGATCTCCTTCTCCATGAGCATTGGCCTCAGAGTTGACAGGAATTCTTCTCCCCTCTCGCTTTCAGAGGCAATAAACCCAACCCAGTTCCACTGGAAATAGAGTAGTAGCCGGACTAAACCCACAAATAGAGGCAATTCCTTGGGATTAATTCGGAAGGAGGAAGGATAAACTCTTCGGTCTCCCTGAATGAACTCAAAGCCAAGACTGAGCTGAAAAAAATATGAAAATTGTCTTCAAAAAACAAATGTAAACATTGATGGTGACTTTAAGGATTCCCATTCTGCAGTTTATTGACTCGATCTGTCAAGCTGAGTCATTTTGTGTGTTTTTTTTCAAGTTTTTTTTAAAAATACAAATTATACATATTATAGGAACAAAGTGTTGTCCAGGTCTTTTCTTTTATCTCCTCTCATTTCCATAGTCCATTTTACATCATGGTCCTGTTTTCACTTTCAGCCAAATTATTCTCTTCCATTATTTTTCAACTTCATAACTCTTTTTTCTTACTACCTAAACAATATCTTCAATTGCCCCTTAACAGTTTCACCAAATTTTCATTTCTTATTTTCTCCATTGATATATTTTGCTACAAACAGCGTATATCCTCTAATTCAATTTAAACCTAGAGAGCATTTCTTTCAGTTTTTTTCTACATTTAACAATATACTGCAATTTCTTTATTTCTTAATTAGCTACACAACCATAACAATCTTACTAGTATTCTCTTTAGACTACTAATGTAATTCTTTTCCCCTTTCTTCCTCTTTTAGCCATTTTCTCTTGTGCTCTCAGAGATTCCAGTTTTAATTCTTTCCCTTCTTCTTCTCCCTTTCCCCTAACAACTTCTTTTTCTTTTCCCTCTTTTTGTGATTGTTGTCTCTTTTCTTCAGGGTATTTCTTGACCCGTACAAGATAAAAATGAATCCAACTGTAGCATTAATTCACTATGCCATGTGCTATTGATGTATCCACTACCTTTTGGTGTCATATTGGACTTCTGTGTGTGCTTCATGAGGGTATCCAAAGGATCTAAAGGGTATCTAAAGGGCCCCCCTTACCTGTGGGATCTTGAAGATGCTGAAGATGGAGGCCATCAGCAGTGAGAATTGGGACTGGTCCCCTCCAATGGCAGAGAGGAGAATGTCCCGCTGGTCACATTTATAACCTGGAACCATTTGGTCACGGGTGGAAAGCAGAAGGAGACTGATGAAAGAAACCCTTCTCTTCCAATTGGCATTGTCATACATGTTGAAGCCAAGAGTGATGTTGGGGAGGAGAACCAGATCCTTGTTGATCTCAGTCACTGCAAACACCAAGGCCATGAACTGATGGTAGTTGTTGGGTGTGGGTCTATATTGAAAGAAACATTGTGAAACATTGCCACAAAGCTTGTGTCTCATGGTGGAGTTTGCCTTGTCCTATTTCTTTGTGGCATTTTCTTTGGAGCAGAAAGTCACAAATGTTAATTTTTTTTTTGAAGATGCTTATTGTTAAACTTAGATGGATTTTTGACAATGGAGAAATCCTGTCTGTCCATATCATGGACCATTTTATATCCTTCTGTCATCCCTCCCTTCTTCTCTTTGCTTCAGTGCCTGTAATCTTACCCAATTTCTCCTCCAGCAATCTAATCAATTTTGATCTTTCTTGGAGCAGCTTCTTTGGATCTGAAGCAGAAGGCACCAGTGGAAAATACACCAAATATTCATTGAGGGCCATTATTCATAAGCACTGCTGATTCCAAAACTGATTTTTGGATTTTGTGCCATACCTCACACTGGAAAAGTGTTGCTCTTTTCCTTGAGGCTTCTATCCTAACTTTATGTCCAAATTAACATTTTAAGTCAACTTCTTCACTACACTAGTAAAATTCCTAAAGTGTTGTCCCTCCTTACTCTTTATCTGGTTTATTGTCTTCCTGGTGAAGATTTCTAGAAAGATTGAAAATCTAGTCTATTTAATCAGTTAATTCAAATGATTCTCCAAAGCACCTGAGGGTAGGACAAGAAGCAATGGGTGGAAACTAATCAAGGAGAGAAGCAACCTAGAACTAAGGAGAATTTTCCTGACCGTTAGAACAATTAACCAGTGAAACAACTTGCCTCCAGAAATTGTAAATGCTCCAACACTGGAAGTTTTAAAGAAGATGTTAGATAACCATTTGTCTGAAATGCTATATGGTTTCCTGCCTAAGCAGGGGGTTGGACTAGAAGACTTCCTTCCAACTCTGTTATTCTATTGTGATCAGTCTGGGTTTTTACTGAGAAAAGTACAAAATTTGAACTATTCTGGGAAATTCAAATATTGCAAGAATAAATATTTCTGAGCAAACACATCAAACAACCACCTAGATATTTGTGCTCCGAGTAAAACTTACAAATATGGGAGAGAAAATGGGTATGGGTCTTTGTTAAAGTCTAAGAAAGGATTCCAATAATTCCCCAAGTGCAGATTCCCACCAATAATGAGATCACCAGGCCTGTAATAATATTCCGGAATCTTGTAACGTTGTGGAAGCACACAAAGGGTTTGCATCTTCTGAGCAATAGCTGGAGGCAGGAGCCAGAAGAGCAGCAGCAGGAGAAGCAGCCCAGTCATTCTTGTCACTTTCCCTCCTAGATCAGAAATCAAGATTGTGCAGAAGCTGAATTGCAGGCATCACTTTAAAATTTACCAGAGTTTTAACAGGATAAACCCAGCACATGCCCCCTGGATGGATTCAGGGTAGATATATCAAATATGCTTCCTCTTACCTGTGTTTGGGCTGTGACCAAAGGGAAAATTAAGGGCAGCTGAGTCTCATCAAACCAAGGAGTTAGCTCTTTGCAAGACAAGGTGAGGTAGCATTGCCTGCCCCCACCTGGAGTACTTCAAGCATATTTTTGAAAGCAGATTTTTATCTGTTTTGTGGCTTAAATCCACAGGGGATATATTGAGAATTGCTGTTCTTTTGATAATTGCAAGGAACAGCCCTCCATTTTGTTTCTTCAACAGAAAGAGAAAAATAGATTTGAATCTTTTGCTAATCCACAGGGCAGCTGAACTTGAGAATCATGTAAAATGAAGCTGTGGGCCTCTGTTTCGCTACTTGCTTTAGGCTGCCTTTGAAACAGGGAGGGAGAGGCCTAGTATTTGGGAAGGGAAGTTTTAATTACAGGAGAGATTGTGTAAAGGGAGTTGTGTTCTCACCATCTACTGCTCATGCTGGAGATAATGATGGGAGCCGCCAAGGCCAACTGTCCTGCATTCCAACCTGATGGTGCCTTTTTGTAGATGGAACCCACATGACACCTAAGGGATTTGCAGATTGGACTAGGGGTGGGGTTACCAGGGGGAGGGGGCTCGGTCACATATTGACAACTATGATTTTGCACGCTTTTGCCTCAGATCTTGCTTTGCTTAGCTGCTATCTTTTCATAACCAGTAAAAGTACTCTTAATTCTGCAAAATGGAGTTAAGTGGTTTCTTTCTTGGTTGCTGAGGGAGGCTGGCTTGACAGAAGCAACAAATTCAATTCAGTGAAACTGAGCAGCTGCACAGAAAGTGGAGTTTAGTCTGTTTCATAGTTCAGGTAGCATGAGTGCTAATGGGTCATGGTAGACTGGGTTTGCCGCGTGAGATTGTGGCCTTGCCCATTCCTCACCAATTAGAAAGATGTAGATGCCCCACTTGTGGGTGCTCCTGCTCCCGGGAAAGTGAACTTTGGCTGAGTCAGAGTCCACCTGGGCTGCCCAGTCCCTACAGTTTGATCCTGGCTGCTCATGTTGAGCTGACTGCATTGCTCTGGGAGACCTGCCAAGGACGAGAGTGCCTACATTTTGCTGGTCTCAACAAGTCCCAACCGAGGGCTTGGATGTGCTCTGCTCTCCCCCATCTTGCATGTTGGCTCTGTGATGCTGTCCCAGCTAGTGCTTCTTGGGGCAGCAATGCTCCCATGGTTTCACCCCATAGAGCGGGATCCAGCCGTGTGGCTTGCTCAGGCACTGGCTCTTTGGGCCAGTCACCCAGCTGGTGTCCTGCTGTGATAGCCATCTCTGCCTTCACCACGGCTTGGGAAGGTGAGTAGATGGTGCTTGGGGAGCTGGTTGGAATTTAAATCAGATTCAGGTTAATATTAGGGTTCCAAATAACATTCCCAACAAAATAAGAGTCTGAGGCTCAAAGTTCCATTTTATTAGAGATGCCATGTTGGCACATCTGGGGAAACCCGAATCTGAAAACTTCCAGGTTTTTCCCACCCAGTTGAAAGTTCAAGGCCCTGCCCAGCACCCACACATCCATCACATGGCCCTATCAGGCTCCATCCCAGCTGGAGATGTTTCTCAAGCACAGCATCCAAGTTCAGGGCAAAACATCCTTGACTCTCTGAGAAAGGAGCCTTATTATGACTATATATCTCCCATGTTCCATATAATCCCCCTCCCATTTTCCCTCAGCATTAAATGTGGCAGCCCTGAAGGCCCAATTCATAAGATGGCTTCCAGGCCTGACATAAACAAGATCAGGAGTTCTGAGTTAATATACAATTGAAGAACCAAGACAATTGATGGTGAGATTTCATCCACTAAAAGTTCTTTTAAAAATGCTGCTGGTTGTAGCTTGCAGAAATCAAATAATGTGAAAGTTATGAATTTCCAGGAGGAGAAAACAACAGAAAAACAGTCCCTGTATCTCTCTGCTCCCCTTCCCGCATCATAAAATGAGGTGGGGGGGGGACTACAGGTTTTCCTGGGAATTGTGAGCCAGGTAGGTCAAATCTGGAAGGAGACACTAACAGTTTTGCATTTTCATCAACAAAGAGACCCCTGATCCAAAATCAGCATCTTCAGGAAGCTGAGCACTGGAAAAATGCTGCTGCTGTTCAAATTTATTTATTACTTTCTTTATACCCTGTCTTTATTATTTTGATAAAGATATCCTTTATGTATCGGATGAACTGATAACCTAATAGGAGATATGTAGCTTTGATAATAGTCCTGGGGATATCGCATAAAACTCTAAGAATGACATTTTTGGCATGTGGGGAAACTGCAGATGAGTTTTAAAACCCTACAAGGGAAATAAATTATGATAGGAAGGTGTGTGTGTGTGTTTGTATGTTGTACAAAAGTCAGTTGCCATAAGTAATTTATTATATAAACTACATTATATAATTTGTAAGGGGAGGGGCTTTGGGTGTATGTCAGGAAATTGTGAAGCCGGTGTCCCAATGGAGTGAGGGACACTGACACTAACTTCTAGTCTTATATAAATGAATATATTTTAGGTAAAGGTTCCTCTCACACATATGTGGTAATTGTTCTAGGGGTGGTGCTCATCTCTGTTTCAAAGCCAAAGAGCCAGCGGTGTCCGAAGACGTCTCCGTGGTCATGTGGTCAGCATGACTAAAGCCTGAAGGTGCATGGAATGCTGTTACCTTCCCACCAAAGGTGGTTCCTATTTTTCTGCTTGGATTTTTATGTGCTTTCAAACTGCTAGGTTGGCAGAAGAATATATATTTACCACAATATATACAGAAAACTAGATAGTCAAACAGGAGCACCCTGAGGTAAATCACAGAACACATAAGGCACATAGAAGAAAAAGGCAGGAAAAAAGGGAAACTCCCCCTGCATACTCACAGCAGCCAATCACAGTGAAGATTCCCTCACACAGGAGCCAGCCTTCTGGTGCCAATCAACCATAATTTTTGTGCTCTGCCTCACTGCACAACCCCATTGCTCCAGCTACTAAATTTAAACTTTATAACAGTATCCCCTGTATATAGGAAAATAAAATAAAGAATAAAATATTATTGACCATTTGGTTTTCTCCTGCTGAAATGGGGGTCATCATCTACATGTTTTTATGGCTAACTTTGAGTTCAGTTTCCCAAGTGGTTCCACCCTTTTCTTCCCCTCCAATTTGATCTTCTTATCACGCCTTCACTCTTTCATTCCTCACTTCAGCTTCTGTGACATCTATAATTCTTCTTTCCTCCTGAAGCAGCTTTATGTGAATATATTAAGATGGATGCTTGTGAAGGAATTTCTGTCCAGCACTTTTGTAAAGTTGGGGGAGAGTGTGCTGCAGGACTGTTTTTATCTTTCTCACATCAAGCCTAGTACCTGGTATCCTTTAAAACTCCTCACCAACCCGCTTGCATCTGACCCACCTACATCCAAAAAGCATAATTAGAAGCTTTGGGGGAAATCATTTGGCTAGAAAATGGTGACATGAGATCAGGTCACTTTCCCAACTTTCAATGAGATTTTCAGAACAGACAAATGTGCTTTGTTCTAGGGCCAGTCCTCATGGTGGATCAAAAAAGGCCAATCATTCTTCATTATTAATGATCTCAGGATAGGTTTGCCAGAGTCATTGATCTATTCATTTCTAGTTGGCTTGGTCAGTTTGCTGTGGAAAAAGGCCCTGTCTATTCACTGGACACTTGCATGACTACTGTGACTTTCAACATCAGAGTGATGGTTTTATGCTTTGTACTGGAACTACAGAAAGACTGATACATCTATCAGCAAGAAATCTTGATCTTTTGTATGTGTGTACATTATCTGTTCACGTGCACTGAGAATGTCAACAATGCAGCAGAGGAAGACATGAAAAGATGCACTGAGTATCATGGGAGTGAATAGTCTCTTCTCCTGATACAAATTGACTTACAGAGAAATTGTTTGCAAAGAGAAGAACATACAATCACGCACCAAGTGTTCTGAATGGGAAAAGTCTCCTTTCCAGAACAGAGATGTTTTACAGGGGGAAAAGAAAAAAAAAGAACCAAAGGCAAAATATTGCTGAGAGCTCTTTGAATTAACTTCTCTGCTTTGTATAGGTAATCCTGCACTTACAACAATTCATTTTGAGACCGTTTTAAGTTACAAAAGCACTGAAAAAAAGCAAGTTGTGACTGTTTTCAGAACAGACAAATGATAGAGCTCTCAAATCTGCTGATATTAATAATCTGAATGCCTTTCAAAGTCTTAGTTATAATCTTAAAAAGCTTATATGTTTTGGCATCTAGGGACCAACAAGACTGTTTTGTCCAATAAATTTAGTCAAAGCACATCAATAGGAAGCTGTTTTCTGTTTTGGTCAACATGCTCTGGAGGAGAAATTAGATTTATTGATTAAGTGGACAGAAAGTAAAACATGGGGGCTCATTTGAGTTCTAGAACCTTAAATATCCCTCTAAACATCAACTGAATGAAAACATTAGTAGAAAATTCAAGAAAGACACAGGGAACATGCTTATTAGCATGGATAGTTAACCCAACCAGAAATATATTTAAAGACTCTTTGGATTAAATAAAGGAAGTGAAAGGTTTTCCTGTTGGGAACTAATATCCACAAATTTAATATAAAGTTTACTTCTAACTTGATCAATAGCAGCAATATAGCAATAGCAGTAGACTTATATACCGCTTCATAGGCCTTTCAGACCTCTCTAAGCGGTTTACAGAGAGTCAGCATATTGCCCCCAACAATCTGGGTCCTCATTTTACCCACCTCGGAAGGATGGAAGGCTGAGTCAACCCTGAGCCGGTGAGATTTGAACCGCTGACCTGCTGATCTAGCAGTAGCCTGCAGTGCTGCATTTAACCACTGCGCCACCTTGGCCCTTGCTGGGGACAATCAGCAAAAAGAAATAAAAGGATGGGGTGATTGCTGCTGATAAACAAATACTTTGTAATTAGTCACATCACCATATTTCCAATTATTTAATGGACAACATTTTCTCACATTTCATGTTTAATAAATCAGATCAAAAACAAAAAGGTCCCAAAATTAAAGCTCCCAATATCCACATAAATCAGACATTCTTCTTCCTCTTTATATTCTCTTTACAATTCAGATTGGGCCTCAATATGATAATGTAGCATTTGGGGAAAAAAATACAAGCCAAGAGACCTGCCCCAGAAGCTAAGATGGAGAAGATCTCCACAGCCACCATGGACTTCCCTTTGGTGCTCAGGTATGTGGGGAGGAAGGAGATCCAAACACTGCAAAAGACCAGCATGCTAAAAGTAATGAACTTGGCTTCATTAAAACTGTCAGGCAATTTCCTAGCCAGAAAGGCGACTGTGAAATTCACAATAGCCAGAAAACCAAGATAGGCAAGGACAGAATAAAACATTGAAATTGAACCTTCCTTACATTCTATGATGGTTTCTCTGAACAAGGAGTGGAAGTCCATGTTGGGAAATGGGGGAGAAGTAGCCAGCCATTTGACACAAAGAACTGCTTGGACAAGGGGACAACCTAAGACAATGGAGATAGTCAGTGGTTTTCCTAAGAGCTTCTTTGTCTTATTCCCTGGCTTGGTGGCCATGAAGGCCAGAACCACCATGACAGTCTTTGCCAGCACAGAGGAAACCGCAATGGAAAAGAGAATAGCAAAGACAGATTGTCGGAAGAGACAAGTGAACTTCCTTGGTCGACCAATGAAAAGGAAGGAGCAGAGGAAGCAGAACAGAAGGGAGACCAGGAGGATGTAGCTGAGATCTCGGTTGTTGGCCTTGACAATTGGTGTGTCATGGTGTTTACGGAAAATCACCAAGATAGCAATTGTGAGCAGAGAAAAGAATAGAGCTAAAGAGGCTAAAGCATATCCCAGTGTCTCTTGATAGGCGAGGAAGTTGATCTTCTTGGCAATGCAGTGGACCTTATCCTTGTTGGGGTATTGGTCTTCTGGGCAAGGATCACATTCAGCTGCATCTGAAATGAAGAGCCTTAATGTAATCATCTAAGTGTCATCTGCTATATGCATTATCTCATCCACAGGGGGGACATAACTGTTCCCTTTATGCTATGGCCAGTCACCAAAAAAGTTATTGAATGAGCTACTGTGCATAGAACCTGGGATAGATTAGTCAGAGGCATGAATCTATAGGATACTGCATGTCAGAACAAAAAGATAGGATGACAGTTTTTCCCCCATGCCATCACTCTGCTAAACAATTAACTCACACAACACTTCCAAACATCTAAAAAGGAAGTATTACCATCTTTATTCTCATCTTCCCTATTACCTATCTTCTTATGTCTATAACTTCATTGCTTATCATCATTAAGAGCCGAGGTGGCGCAGTGGTTAGGGTGCAGTACTGCAGGCCACTTCAGCTGACTGTTATCTGCAGTTCAGCGGTTCTAATCTCACCGGCTCAAGGTTGACTCAGCCTTCCATCCTTCCGAGGTGGGTGAAATGAGGACCCAGACTGTGGGGGCGATATGCTGACTCTGTAAACTGCTTAGAGAGGGCTGAAAGCCCTATGAAGCGGTATATAAGTCTAACTGCTATTGCTAACTGCTATTGCTATTGTTGTATAGACATTGAGAATTTACACACTGGAAAAAAATTCCTTGTGTGTCTAATCACACTTGGCAAATAAAGAATTCTATTCTATTCTATTCTATTCTATTCTATTCTATTCTATTCTATTCTATTCTATTCTATTCTATTCTATTCTATTCCATTCCATTCCATTCCATTCCATTCCATTCCATTCCATTCCTCTCCAATTGGCCTTGTCAACTGGCTGTGGGGAAAAGGCCCTGTCAATTCAGAGTCCACTTCTATGACTACTGTGCTTTTCAGTATCAGAGTGATTGCTTTCCCCCATTCCATACTGGATCTATCAGGCAGAAATAGTGGTCATGGTGGCGGTGGTGGCGGTGGTGGTGGTGGTGGTGGTGGTGTGTGTGTGTGTGTGTATACATTATCTTTTCATGTGTTCTGACAATTTCCAAAATGCAACATTGGAAGACACAAAAAGATGCACTGAATATCATGAGAGGGAATGGTCCCTTTTCCTAATCCAAAGTGATTTACAGATGAATTGGTAACATGGAAAAGGATATAGAATTGTGCATCAAGTATTCTGAAAAGGAGAAGAAATGATTTACAGGGAAAATCCATAAGTTGTACAACAGACCATTGGATTCTATGAACAATGAGTCCCTTCGGGGAATAGGGTGACTTACAAATCGAATAAATACCAATACCAACAATGATTAAAAACAACAACAACAATGTTTTGATTTACGAAATGGTTCACTGATCCTGGAAGGCCTATATTTGAAGTATACTCTACCTGTCTGATCAGAAATGCTGCCATCTGGACAAGGGGTACAAAGGTAGCAGCAAATCTTCTCTCCCTCCGGGACAATTCTCCTTTCTCCTGCCTGGCACCTATTTCTGCTGCACCTGGCAAAAGGTACCTTCTAAATGAGAAAATAGAAATGATTGACACAATGGACATGCTTTATTTATCCATGTCCACATTCTGTATCCATCTTTTGACATGGTTCACCAGGTTCTATTAGAAACCAGATACGGTTCCTGGGGATTCAGTTCAGTGTCACTACATATCCACCTCTGTATGCTGGATATTGGAGCTCCATTTTTGACATGCAGAGGAAGACTTGTGACATTGAACAACAGCATTTATGAAACAATAAAGCATGAAAATCCAACTGAACAGTGTGAAAAAATTCTTGGAGGAATCGGGATGAGTTAGCAAAATAGAAACATAGATTGTATGATTGGTCAATGTTTCCTTTACCATCTAACATGTTCTATTTTATAATTCTTTGTGGACCTGACCCAAATCATATCTTAAGCATTTTGCCTTCGACGTGTTTTTCCCTTTATGTTAATATAAAATAACAGTAGAAGGGCTGGGAAGTAAATTGAGGCTTGCCAACTATGAAATGCTCCTGTGTACTATTACCTGTCCATTAGTATAACTGTATAACAGTATAGATAATAGTGGAACTGGGAAATACGAAAGTTTTTCTTTCTTCCTTCCTTCCTTTTTTCTCTGCAAAAGATTAAGATGGCTCTAACTTCTCTTCCGGTTTCACAGTAGTTGAATTAACTAAATTTAAGGTGGACCAGAATCTTGAAATAAGAATTGTATAACTAATTGCAATTTTGGAACTGGACATTAAGGAAGAACAAAAGACCAAGATGGCCCCCCTTGCTCTTCCCCTAAGCAGCTGAAGTAGATAAATTTCAGGTAGATGAGAACTCTGAAATAAAAACTGTATAATTGACTGTAACTTTGGAACTGGACATCATGGAAAGCTGGAAATTTGAAGAACTACTTGAAATTATAAAAAATATGCGTAAATCATTAAAATCAAGCCTAACTAGAATTTTGAACCCAGAGAAGCAGGGATTTAAGGAAGAAGGAAAAGAAGAATGGAGGAAATATAATGAAGCAGTAGAAACAGTGGGAAATAAAAAGCAGACAAAAAACTCCATTGGGCTTTGCAGTGGTATAGGGAAAATGGTAAAGTGGGGCTGTGTCCCAACAAAAGGGAATAGAAAGCAGACAAAAGATGTTTCAGAGGACAGTGGAATAAAGAAAATAGAAAAATGACCATTGGGGATTAGCCAATGTCACAACGATGTGGACGTGCGGTCTCAATGCTCTGAGACTGCAGTCAATACTTTTGCTGCTGGGTGGTCCAATCAGATCTAAACCGTTCTGAAGAGATGGTGAACAGGAAGAATAAATCCCTGAAAGAAACAAGAGAAGTTCTTCAAGCCAGCGACAAAAAATCCAGCCAAGGCTGACGAAGTTGGGGCAACTCCAAAATGGAAGGATACGGAAAGAGAAAGTGTTTCCAGCTGATGAGGAAGTTTTACTGTTTTAAAAAGAGACTTAAAATTAATCTAAATTGGAGAATAGAAGAATCAAGTGGCGGAATTAAATTTGGAATGGTTTTGGACAGTGGTTATCTTACTTTTTAAATGCTATCTTCGTGGATGGAATTTATACAAACCTTTTGAAATGAATGGATTAAGTTTTCTTCTTCTATTTTTTTCTTTTATTGTTCTCTGTAACCTATGGACTAAAGTTTTCCTCTTACATTGCTGTGGATATTTTTCTAATTCATTTAAAAATTGGACACTTTTTTCTAACTTGAAATACAAAGAAAGATACAAAAGGAAATTAGATTTTCAACAGTATTACCGCTGCTCGGAGGCTGGGAGGATTTGTTGATTGGAATTTGTCTATTGAAAATGGAACACTTTTTTTTCTCCACTGATTGTTTTGACTTGGCATTACAAGGTTTCAATGCTTGGCTACAGAGAGTGATAAGAAGGGAAGCACACATATGTCCCTTTGAAGTATATTTCTAATCAGAGAAAAGTGAAAACATTTTTGTGAATCTATGCTTTCATTTTATTAACCTTCCAAGCTAGAGCAGCTGGGTTTGTTAGAATGGCACAATTTCAAAAGAAAATAGAACTTTCAAGTTTGCAAAAGATACTTTCAGAAATACAGAAATTATCAAATACATATGAAAGAATAGAGAAAAAACTGGAATATTTAGAGCATATAACAATAATATATGATGAAGAAATTGAGGATGTCTATCAAATGCAAAACAGGGTGGTTGAAACTCAAAAAATCAAAATGGAAAATGAATATAAAGAGATTAAACCTGCTGATATTTTTGGTGATTGGTTTGTCTCTGAAAATTGAAAGAATGGAATACTGAATGAGGAATTAAATGGAGAGGAAATCTATTCCAAGGGCAAGATACAGAAGAAGAAAAAACTAAAGAATCTATGAATTTAAAGAGAGAAATTCTATTAGCAAAGCATTATAACACTGCTGACAATCAAAGATAAGATGAATAAGGAAACAGAAAGAGGGCATCAAGATTATATGAGAGATCTTATAAGCAAGGAGTTGCTAAGGGATGTCTATACAAAGCTGACTAAGAAGATGATTAGAGGACTGACACCACAAATGGCAGAAAATATGAGACTATTTTGCTATTGGAAAGATACAGGTTGATAGATGGAAGAATATAATTTAAAACAAGTTAAACTTAGTGAAATTTATTGACAATAGATATAACTTAAATAAATAACTGATAATATTACTAATGTATATACAATGTGAAGTGTTATGATGAGTATAATTGGATATGAATATTAAATGGTACTCATGTAAGGAAGATTAGCAATCCCTTTGGAAATTAATAATAATAATAATAATAATAATAATAATAATAATAATAAAAATGAAAATGAAAATGAAATTAGGCTACCAAAAAAGCTGAAAAAATTTCGCATTTACTATATATGGATGATTTGAAACTCTATGGAAAGTCAGAAATAGAAATCCAATCATTGACAAACACAGTCCGAGTATTCAGCACCGATATTTCAATGCAGTTTGGCATGGAAAAATGCGCCACTGTATCCATAAAAAGGGGCAAAATCACTGCATCTGAGGGAATTGAAATGCCCAATGGCCAACTAATTAAATGCAAAGAAAATGAAGCCTACAAATATTTAGGCATTCTGCAGTTGGATAACATCAAGCATGGAGAAGTAAAAACTATTGTCAGGCGAGAGTACACCAACAGAGTTAGGAAAATTTTGAAATCTAAATTGAATGGTGAAAATACAATCAAGGCCATAAATACCTGGGCAATACCAGTTATAAGATACACAGCTGGCATAGTTAACTGGACACAAGCTGATTTGGACCTTTTGGACCGAAAAACCAGGAAACTAATGACAATGCACTACAGTTTACATCCACGTGGTGATACTGATAGACTATATCTGCCCCGAAAATCAGGTGGCAGAGGATTATTACAAGTGAAGCAAACAGTTGAAGAGGAAAAACATGCACTGGCTGATTATTTAAAAGAAAGTCAAGAACATCTATTAATCGAAGTAAAGAACAAAAATCTACTGAAGGCCCAACAGACAAAACAAGAATACAGAAAAGATGTGATAAAATCAAGAATGGAGAGTTGGCAGAACAAAGCACTGCATGGTCAATTTCTGGAAAAAATAAAAGATAAAGTAGACAGTGAACAAACTTGGTTATGGTTAAAAACAGGTACATTATAGAAAGAAACAAAGTCACTACTCCTGGCTGCGCAAGAACAAGCTATCCGCACAAATGCCATTAAGGCCAAAATCGAAAAATCCTCTGATGATGCCAAATGCAGACTTTGCAAAGAAGCTGATGAAACTGTTGATCACATACTCAGCTGCTGTAAAAAAATCGCGCAGACTGATTATAAATTGCGGCACAATTCAGTAGCACAAATGATCCATTGGAATTTGTGCAAAAATTATAATATTATAACAGCAAAAAACTGGTGGGAACATCAGCCTGAAAAAGTCACCGAAAATCAGATGGTCAAGATCTTGTGGGATTTCCGTATACAAACCGACAAAATACTGGCGCATAATACACCAGACATCACACTGGTTGAGAAAAATAAGGTCACAATCATAGACATCGCAATACCAGGTGATAGCAGGGTCGCCGAGAAGGAACATGAAAAAACCACAAGATAGCAGGACTTAAAAATCGAAATTCAACGACTATGGCACAAACCAGCAGTGGTAATTCCAGTGGTAATTGGCACACTGGGTGCTATTCCAAAAGCACTGGAATTACATTTAAAACAGTTAAAAATTGACAAAATCACCATCAGTCAAATGCAAAAAGCCGCACTGCTTGGATCTGCACGCATATTAAGAAAATACGTTACGACGTCCTAGGCCCCTGGGTGGGGCCCGACTAGTAACCAATGCCAAATCCGGCGAAACAACTGGCCGCTGTGATACAATTGTATAATAATAATAATAATAATAATAATAATAATAATATCATAGATCGGCTAATCAGAAGATATAGATTGGATACAAGAAACATCAATGAAGCTGTAGAGATTGTAAAACAGCAGATAACAGCAATAGGTAGAAAAATTGAAAGATATGAGGCACGAATCATCCAATATAAACAAAATCAGCAATTTCGATCAGACCAACGGCATTTTTATCAAAGTCTTAATGTGAATGGTGACACCAAAAGTGAAAAACCAGAAAAGCAGGCCACAGCTGAATTCTGGAAAGAATTGTGGGAAAATGCAAAGGATTACAATAGGGAAGCAAAGTGGATACATGACTTTGAGAAAAGCATTGGCAACAAACAAATGCAAGTATTAAAAATAACAACTGAGATGGTCAAAAATCAAGTAAAAAAAGGTAAAGAATTGGACATCACCTGGAAAGGACCAATTACATGGTTTCTGGCTCAAATATCTGACCAGTTTACATGCAATATTGGCCAGGCAACTGAATGAAATTTTACAAAAGGGCCAAATTGATGAATGGTTGACAACTGGAAAAACATACTTGATTCAGAAAGATGCAACTAAAGGAACAACACCTGAAAACTACAGACCAATAACATGCTTGCCAACAACCTTCAAATTACTCACAGGCATTATTGCAGATAACATGATGGATTATTTGGAAACAAACAACATCTTGCCAGTAGAGCAAAAAGGCAACAAAAGAAGGAGCAGGGGCACAAAAGATCAGCTCCTAATTGATAAAATGATATTAGAAAATTGTAAGAACAGAAAAACGAACTTGAATATGGTCTGGATTGAGTACAAAAACGCATTTGACTCACTGCCACATAGTTGGATCATAAAATGCTTAGAAACAACTGGCATTAGCAAAAATATTACATCCTTTACTGAAAAGGCGATGAAACAATGGAGAACTGAGTTGGCAGTAGGGAATGAGATCTACGGAATGGTTAATATCAAGCGAGGAATTTTCCAGGGTGATTCACTTTCATCTCTCCTCTTCATCATCGCAATGATCCCACTATCAGTAATCTTAAAAAAAATGAAATTAGGCTACCAAACAGCCAAAGAAGCTGAAAAAATTTCGCATTTACTATATATGGATGATTTGAAACTCTATGGAAAGTCAGAAATAGAAATCCAATCATTGACAAACACAGTCCGAGTATTCAGCACCGATATTTCAATGCAGTTTGGCATGGAAAAATGTGCCACTGTATCCATAAAAAGGGGCAAAATCACTGCATGTGAGGGAATTGAAATGCCCAATGGCCAACTAATTAAATGCAACGAAAATGAAGCCTACAAATACTTAGGCATTCTCCAGTTGGATAATATCAAGCATGGAGAAGTAAAAACTATTGTCAGGCGAGAGTACACCAACAGAGTTAGGAAAATTTTGAAAACTAAATTGAATGGTGGAAATACAATCAAGGCCATAAATACCTGGGCAATACCAGTTATAAGATACACAGCTGGTATAGTTAACTGGACACAAGTTGATTTGGACATTTTGGACCGAAAAACCAGGAAACTAATGACAATGCACTACAGCTTACATCCACGCGGTGATACTGATAGACTATACATGCCCCGAAAATCAGGTGGCAGAGGATTATTACAAGTCAAGCAAACAGTTGAAGAAGAAAAACATGCACTGGCTGATTATTTAAAAGAAAGTCAAGAACATCTATTAATTGAAGTAAAGAACAAAAAAACTACTGAAGGCCCAACAGATGAAACAAGAATAAAGAAAACATGTGATAAAATCAAGAATGGAGAGTTGGCAGAACAAAGCACTGCATGGTCAATTTCTGGAAAAAATAAAAGATAAAGTGGACAGTGAACAAACTTGGTTATGGTTAACAACAGGTACATTAAAGAAAGAAACAGAGTCACTAATCCTGGCTGCGCAAGAACAAGCTATCCGCTCAAATGCCATTAAAGCCAAAATCGAAAAATCCTCTGATCATGCCAAATGCAGACTTTGCAAAGAAGCTGATGAAACTGTTGATCACATACTCAGCTGCTGTAAAAAAATCGCGCAGACTGATTATAAATTGCGGCACAATTCAGTAGCACAAATGATCCATTGGAATTTGTGCAAAAATTATAATATTAAAACAGCAACAAACTGGTGGGAACATCAGCCTGAAAAAGTCACCGAAAATCAGATGGTCAAGATCTTGTGGGATTTCCGTATACAAACAGACAAAATACTGGCGCATAATACACCAGACATCACACTGGTTGAGAAAAATAAGGTCACAATCATAGACATCGCAATACCAGGTGATAGCAGGGTTGCCGAGAAGGAACATGAAAAAATCGCAAAATACCAGGACTTAAAAATCAAAATTCAATGACTATGGCACAAGCCAGCAGTGGTAATTCCAGTGGTAATTGGCACACTGGGTGCTATTCCAAAAGCACTGGAATTACATTTAAAACAGTTAAAAATTGACAAAATCACCATCAGTCAAATGCAAAAAGCCGCACTGCTTGGATCTGCACGCATATTACGAAAATACTTTATGACGTCCTAGGCCCCTGGGTGGGGCCCGACTAGTAACCAATGCCAAATCCGGCGAAACAACTGGCCGCTGTGATACAATTGTATAACAACAGCAACAACAACAGCAACAACAACAACAACTAAGTTACATACAATTAAAGTTTTGATTATTAGGGGGAAAATGTTATGGTACAGGATATAGTCAAATAAAGGAGGGATAAGAATAACAACGTATATATAGATATGGGCATAACATAAGGAAACTGGATGTAAACTTGAAACAATGATTTGGAAAGGAGGATTAGAAACCTTTGTTATTAAATATTATGGATGTTTAGCTAGAATAGTACATAAGGATTTAGTGTTAGCGGAGGATTTTAGAAACAGTAATTGAAAGGCCAGTATGTGGTTATGTATTAAATTTTGGTATATTTTGTGATGAAGAATGCTTAAACAATTATAGTCAAATGAAAATGGAGATATGATGATGGTGACATGTATAAATATTTGAGTTAAAATACTTAAGTTAATATGAATTATGTTTGTTGACTGTGGAAGAGATGCATGAAAGTCTTTTTGTAACCAACTGATACACTTTCTATAGCATGTAAAGAAGGATGTTGTATTTGTTTTAAATTAAAAAATTTTTAAAAAATATTAAAAAAATGAAATAGGAGGTTATGCTCCAACAAAGTGAACTAAAATATTTCTTTGACGGTGGAGTGGGGAAGATTGAAGAGGGTGGACCTGTCAAAACAAAGAAAAGGGAGAAGTCAGGAACAGAGAAGTGGGACAAAAGTTTTACTAGGAAAAAATCAAACAACTAGAAACTGTTATATAGGAAAATATAAAGCTAAGATAAGGGCTTTATTCCTAAATATGACAATAAATGGAGTTGCTAACTGGCTAAATATGATAATGGAAATATGGCTAAATAAAAGTTAAAATATATGGAATATGGACAAATATAAAATGATATGGGGAGGTTGTAAAGCAGAGGTTTGTGTCACTTTTATACATGATAATTAAACTGAGTTGCTAATTGATTGAATATGATAATAGAAGGACAATCAAGCATGGGTTAAAATATATGAAACATGGACATATATAGAACTTTTAAGATGATGAACAAAGTGAGATGTTTGCCGCTTGTTGTTCTATACAATAGATTAAGGGAATTGTAATGAATATTGAACAGTAAGGATTGCTATTTATAGGCAATTAAGGACAATCTAATCCAAGATAGGGAAAAATTGAGAGGGAACATGAAATATACTTACAATGGGAAAGTATTGAGATTTAAAGGCAGAACCACAAATTGGGGGTGGGTAAGGATGTATAATATAAAGATAATGATGAGAATAGCAGGGAATTGTAATTAGGTCTACATCTTGGCCAAAATTAGGCGGAGGGGGGAGATAAAAGCACAACTGACTTTATATGTATACTATTTTGTTTGTTTTTTCTAAAAAATGATATGTTGAAGATATGTTAAAATTAAATATGTATATTAAAAATACCATCAACATAAAATGGAGTTTGCTCAGAAGCTGAAATACACCAAGTAAATGAGATGAAGAGTGGGAAGTAGAGGAGAGATGTAAGGGAAGAAGAGAGGGATAGGAGAGAGGGCAAGGCTGGAAGAGGAGGCGAGAAAGGAGGAGTGGAAAGAGAAGAGAGGAAAAGAGGAGAGGAAAGGGAAGTAAAGAAGAGAAGGATGACAGAAGGAAGAAAGGAGGTAGGGAGTGGGAGGAGAGGGGGAGTAGAAAGTGATGGATAAGGTACAAATATGGTGTGTGGAGAGCAGAAGAGCCAATAATTGTTTCTGGGAGTTGATGGTAAGATGAATTGATGTAAACATTTAATAATACAATACAATGTTGGCTATGTAATAGTATACATGTGATTATATGTTCTGAAAATGAAAAAAAAAACTTTATCAAAAAAAGAAACTACTGAGGCTTGCTTTAATTACTGACTGGATTATAACAAAATTTTCCCAATCCTGACACAATTCAGACCTCAAATTTTACACTCAAAGCAGGTTTTTCATCCAATATCATGTGGTCATATTTCCTGTTTCAATAGTTCTACTTTCCAGTTAAGATATTTTGCAACCCCAGGAGAGAATGAATCTTCCAGCTCACCTTTTTAGGCCAGACAATTGTACCAGAGCGAATGGTGACATCCTGGCCTTGGGGAGCCCCAGGATTTATTTGCCCAACTTTGAGAAGGACAATTGATTCGTTCGGGTGGACAACCCAATTGAAAATATCATAACGAGCAGATCCAAGTCCTGTTTCTGAGAAGGAGACTTCCTCTCCAGCACTGTTATTGAACTTCACATTCATCAAATAAGGAAGAATCTGAAACAAAAGTGACCTTCAGAAATTGGAATAATAGGCTGAAAACCACACATAAAAGTGGCTTCTTAGACACAAAACAGGATTTTGTAGAAAACAAATACAGTGTCAGTCCAAAAGGTTCAAATGCATGTTCATTAACAAAATATGAGGCATAAACAGGGTGACCATGAAATCCAACACCATGAAGGCAGATATGACATTATGGAAACTTGATGAATGAAACCCATACATGGAAAACATAACTGGAGGGATTTAAGAAACAGAGTTAATAAAAGAGAAGGTTGAGCTGGCTATATATAAGAAATAGCTATATCTCTACAGAAATATAGCAAGAGAGTGATGAAAACCACCTTGGATGCATTTGGGTCAATATAAAAGTAAAATAAGAAGGATTGTCAGGGTTCCAAGTAACTCCCCCAATAGAAATAAAATTCCCCAAAGTTCCATTTTATTGGAGATGTCATAATGGCACATCTGTGAAAACCCGAATCTGAAAGGCTCCTGGGTTTTCCCCACCCAAAAAAGTCAGAATTCCTTCCCTTACACCTACATGTCCATTAATTGGCCCAACCAGATCCCTGTCACAGTGGAAGATGTTTCCCAAGCACTAAGGAAGAATATCAGCAAATTGCCCAAACCTGAAAAGATGTAGTCAAGAAAGCTAAGGCTCAAAATAGTGTAAGATCTGTGATAAAAGTCAAAAATAACAAAAAAGCTTCTTTCAACATGTAAAAAACAAGTAAAAAGTCAAGGAAATGGTAAGAAAATAACAAGCTACAGGAAGAAAGTAGAACTAATTTTTTGCATCTGTCTTTACAACAAAAGGGAAAAAACCGTCCATCCTATTTTTAAAAAATGACTGTAAAATGCAGATTGGGAATGCAAGCCAAAGTAAGCAAGAAAATAGCAAGAGAATATTTAATCACTCTAAATGAGTTCAACTCACTAGGACCAGATGGATTACACCCAGAGGTTCTTAAGGAATTGGCAAAACCACTAAATTATATCTTTCAAGGATCATTGAGTACCGAGTAACTGCCAGAAGAAGGGAAAAGGGCTGATATAGTTCCCATCTTCAAAAAAGGAAGAAATATGTATCAATGAAACTACAAGCTTATCAGCCTGACATCAATACCTGGGAAAATTCTGAAAAAGTCATTACCAGAAGCCAACATGACTTTGTCAAAAAGAGATTATACCAGATAAATAAATGACAAAGTAACAAAATTAGCAGACCAGCAAAATGCTATAGATATAATTTAGTTGGACTTTAGTTAGGCATTTCATTACGTAGACTACACTCTACTACTTGATAAGATAGAAAAATGTGGGTTTGGGAACATCACCTCCTGATGGATTCACATCTGGCTGACAAAGTTGGATTCAACTTACAGAAGGATCTTGACCGATTTGAACAGTGGGCCCTATCTAACAAAATGAAATTCAATGATGAAAAAGTATGGTTCTACATTTAAGCAAAAAAAAACACCAGATATATTATAGGTGGTCCCTGGCTGAATAGTAGTGATTGTAAGAAGGATCTTGGAGTCTTGGTGGGCAATCACAAAAGATGAGCCAGAAGTGTACAGTAGCTGCCAAGGAAACCAACTCTAGGCTTCTTTAACAGAGGGATAGAATCTAGATCACATGAAGTGTTAGTACCACTTTATAATTCTTTTATAAGACCGTCCAGGAAATATTGCATTCAGTTTTGATCTTCATGATATAAAAAAGATGTTGATACTCTAGAAAGATTTCAGAGAAGAGTAACAAAGATGATTAGGGGAGTGGAGGCTAAAATATATGAAGAACGGTTGCAGGAATTTGTTATGTCTATTTTAATAAAAAGAAGGACTAGTGGTGACATGATAGCAGTGTTCCAATATGTAAGGGGCTTCCACAAAGAAGAGGGAGTTCAAGCTATTCTCCAAAGCACCTGAGGATAGAGCAATGGATAGAAACTAATCAAAGAGAGAAGCAATTTAAAACTAAGGAGAAATTTCCTGACAGTGAGAACAATTAATCAATGGAACAACTTGCCTCCAGAAGTTGTGAAGGCTCCAACACTGGAAGTTTTAAGAGGAGAATGGATAAACATTTGTCAGAAATGGTATAGGATTTACTGTTTGAGCAGGGGGTTGGACTAGAAGACCTCCAAGACTCATTTATACTCTGTTATTCTGTGATGCCCATCATTTTCAGAATAGGTGTATGTCCCACAGGATAGAAGGGTTTCCTTTGTGGAAATCTGAGCAATCAGGAGTAACCTAAATGCTCAGCTATTTCTCCAAAACTACAAAGTTCCCCTTTATGATTGGGCATTTGTATCATGGCTCATTCAAGTCTAATTTTTCCAGAATAATATCAAAATACAAATATTTTAATGCTGCACTACAAATTTCATGGTCTGGTTTTCCTCCTCTGATACTTGTGTACGTACATTTTTAAATGTTTGTTTTAAATATAATGGAATGGTTAAACAATTTCTTTTAAAACAATGTAGAAATCTACTGACCTTATGTGATTAAAAAAATAGAATGCAGGAACAATGTCTGAGTAAGTGGGGGCCAAGTGGAAGTAACTGCTTTGGGTTGTCACATCATTGTTCGGAAAGGTCCCACATTTAGCTTTCGATTCAGAGGTGTCTGATGAATTTTAGACCAGAAAGAGGTTGGATTCAGGCTACATACTGAGAGAAAATGAGGTGATTCTGGAAATGTTCCCTCTAAGACAACAACTGCCTTATTGAAACTCCTTGCACAAATACACCCAGATTGTCATCTGGTTCTGAGGTAACATCTCCTTTCTGAAAATCGGGCAAGCTGTGAAGGCCTTTCAGGCTGCTATAGAGATATGTTTCCTCTATAGATCTTACACACATCTGGTTTGCAGTCCTTCTCTTTCCCCCATCTCTACTCCTTTCCACCCGAACAGTATACTAAATTCAGATTATTATTTTTCAACAAATGCTTCTTTTAATATACCCTGAAGGACATTGGTATGGCAGCATACAGAAACTGCATTTAATGAATGTTTCAAATAACAAACATGGTAAGAGTCATCTCTAAAATCTATAGACTGAATAAAAGAGGACAGAGATTACCTGCCAAGACTGAACATTTGAGATCCTGTTTCCAAGCCTCTTCATGGCTGGTCTCACTCCTGATCCACACATTGCATGTAGTGCATGTGCCACAGCATAAATGGCATTGTAGACATTGTAACTTTCACCTGTCATGCTCCTTTCAAACTTGTAGTTCGGCAGATTCGGTACATTCCCTATTCCTTTACAGTATTTTTCAAAAGAGTGACGTGGTCTGTGTAACTCACATTGTAAGACCCGTTCCAACCACTTTGGGAGAATTTTATCCCCTTGTGGCCTCAAAGGGTCTAAAGAGAGAATGAAATTTCTGAATTCTGAGATAACAGTACTGTGCTCCCGAAAATGCAGAGACCCATGCAACTGGTTTAAAGCTAACCTTCTAAATGCATAATTCAATAAATATGGTTTCCAATAAGAAGTTAAGATCCAAACTTTTGGACTGTTACTATATGAAAGAAACACATGCACAATGTCAGGTTCTGCAAAGGAAAGAATAACTTCAACATTAGCCCATATTTTTGAATGTAAAGTGAATTTTTCCACCTCCGAAGGAGAAAAATTATGTTTCAGCATTTGAGTGAAGGCCAGGCAGATCTCCTTCTCCAAGAGCATTGGCCTCAGAGTTGAGAGGAATTGTTCGCCATTCTCACTTTCAGAGGCAATAAACCCAACCCAGTTCCACTGGAAATGCAGGAGCAGCTGGACTAAACCCACAAATAGAGGCAATTCCTTGGGATCAATCCGGAAGGAGGAAGGATAAATTCTTCGGTCTCCCTGAATGAACTCAAAGCCAATGCTGAGCTGAAAGAAGGGAAAATCTTCTTTAAAAGACAAAAATAAAGATTGATGGTAGCTCATTGCGTGATTATTCACCCCATCAGTCAAGCTGAGTTATTTTGAGAAATAAGCTTCCTCCCTTCTAGGGAAGAGCCACCAATTTCCATATTTCCCTGGCTGAGACATGTCAGAATCCAAGTGAAAAAACTATCAATCTGGTACATGGAATAAAGTGCAGTGGAGGAACTGCTACCATTTTATGAATAATAAGTTAGGAAAGAATTCCTCTGAGCAAATACCAAAACATTATGTTTTGTATCTCTTAGAGGTTATATAAAATATATCTTGACACATAAAATATGAATCTAAATAGAGCATCAATTCTCTAAGTCATACACTATTGGGGTCCCTTCCTTTTGGTGTCATGTTACACTTCTGTGTGTGCTTCTGTAGTTTGTCTACTCCATTACTGTATCTAAAGGATCCCCTTTACCTGTGGCACTTTGAAGATGCTGAAGATGGAGGCCATCAGCATTGCGAATATGGGTTTGTCACCTCCAATGACAGAAAGCAGAGTGTCCCGTTGGTCACATTTGTAACCAGGAACCATTTGGTCACTGGTGGAGAGCTGAAAGAGGCTGTTCAAAGAAACTCTCTTGTTCAAATTGGCATTGTCATACATATTGAAGCCAAGGGTGATGTTGGGGAGGAGAACCTGATCCTTATTGATCTCTATCACTGAAAATGCCAAGGCGATGAACTGCTGGTAGTTGGTGGGTGTGGGTCTATAACGAAAGAAACATTGTGAAATGTTACTGAAAAGTTTGTGAGTCATCGTGGAGTTTGCCTTGTCTTCTTTGATGGTTTTCTTTTTGAATATGTTTCTTGACCAAACTTGTTGGTTTTTGAGAAAGGAGAAAAGCCTCTCTGTCCATATCATGGTCCATTTTATTTCCCTCTATCATCCCTCATTTCTTCACTTTGCTTTAGTGACTATAAGCTACCAACTTTCTCCTCTAGCAACCTAATCAATTTGGATCTCTCTTCAGCTCTGCAAACCATTGCTGAGCACAAGACTCAAGTGGGAAGCAAAGGAAATATTTACTGAGGGCAATTATTCCTAAGCACTGTTGTTTCCAAAATTGAGTTTTGTGCTTTTTTTGCAGTACTCCACACTGAAAAATGTTCCTACTTTCCTTGAGTCTTCCATCATGATTTTCTTTCCAAATTAACATTGTAAGTCAACTCCTTCACTAGGCTAGTAAAATTCACACTTTATGTGGTGTGTTGTCTTCCTGTGGAAGAGTTCTGGAAAGCTTGAACATCTAGGCTATTGAATCAGCTTGTCTGTTTATTGAGAAAAGTACAAAGAATTGAACTATACTGAGAAGTTCAAATATTGCAAGAACAACACAGCAAACAATCACCAAGATATTTTACCTCCAGATAAAACTTACAAATATGGGATAGAAAATGGGTAGGGGTCTTTGTTAAAGTCTTTGTAAAGGTCCCAATAGTTCCCCAAGTGGAAATTCCCACCAACAATGAGATCACCAGGCCTGTAATAGTGTTCCTTAATCTTGTAAGGTTGTGGCAGCACACAAAGGGTTTGCATCCTCTTTGTAGTAACTGGAGCCAGGAGCCAGAAGAGCAGTAGCAGCAGCAGGAAAGGCAGCCCATTCATTCTTGTCACCTTCCCTCCTAAATCAGAAATCAAAATTGTACAGAAACTGAATTGCAGGCATCATTAAATTTCACCAGAGCTTTAACAGGATAAACACAGGACATGTACCCTGGATGGATTCAGGGCAAATATATCAAATATGCTTCCTCTTACCTGTGTTTGGGCTGTCACCAAAGATAATATTAATGGCAACTCAGTCTCCTCATATCCAGGAGTTAGCTCTTTGTCAGACAAGGTGAAGTGACATTGCCTGCCACCAGCTGGAGAACGCCAAGCATATTTTTTTAAAGCAGGTTTTATCTTGGAATATTTTTCTGGCTTGAAATCTGCAGGGGATACATTAACAACTCCTGGTTTTTTCTGATAATTTCAATGAACAGCAGTTGTCCCACCCATTTTGTTTGTGCACCAGAAAGGGAAAAATATGTTTGTGTCTCTTGTTGCCAATCCACAAAGCAACTGAACTTGAGAGTCAAGGTGAAGTTGGGTAATTGACCTGAATGAAATTTAGAACCTGCACATAATGTGGAGTTTGGTCTGTTCCATAGATTGTTCAGGTAGTAGGAGTTCTAATGTGTCCTGGTGGCACGTGATAATCAATTGTACTCTAGCAAGTGAAAGTAATCAAACCAATGTTTGGATGGAATACCTGGGTTCTTTTCATCCACACATGGCAGGGGATGGAAACTTATCCTTTGGTTTAAGTCTTTCCAACTTTTCCAATTGTTCTTCACAGGAGGCAGGAAGCTATATCAAGAAGTTAGGCTCCCTTAAAACCTACAGGAGTGTTATCTAAAAACAAAAGAGCCAGAAAAGTTTGTCGGCTGTGTTTTTATTATGCATTGGACTTTCTTCATACTGTAGCAAGTGTGTGTAATCAAACCAATGCTTGGTTTATTTATGCCCACATGGCAGAGGATGAAAACTTAGATTCAGCCTTATC
Source organism: Thamnophis sirtalis (assembly GCF_051295495.1). Lineage (NCBI taxonomy): Eukaryota > Metazoa > Chordata > Lepidosauria > Squamata > Natricidae > Thamnophis > Thamnophis sirtalis. The sequence goes on along the minus strand of NW_028261381.1, from coordinate 180,423,201 downwards.
CAGTGATGTGTAACAATTGTTAGAAGACTTTCTCAAGACATCAAGCTGCCTTAAACTCTACAGGAGTGTTGTCTAAAATCTAGCTGTCACAGAAGGATTTCATGGTTGGTAATGTTAAAGACCATCAAGAGGTCAAGTAGAGCAAGTATGGCTGTTCTACCATCACCTCCTTACTGCAACATTCATCTAGAAGTTCAACCAGTGCCTTTTCTGTCCCATAACTGAATCCTGATTGAAAGGGGTCTAGATACATCACATCATGGAGGTCCGACTGACATTCTGGTCATAGGGGGAGGAGAGAAGGGGACCTTTTCTGGGTCTTTTTCGCATGGGAAAACCTTGGAGCTAGCCTGACTTTACTATAACCAACTTCCTTAGGGAAAAAAAACCTTTTGCTTCAACCTGATGGAGTTGAGGGTCTTTATTTCCTAAGGGACCGGATTGGGGCAGGTCTGACATTCACAGACCTCTCTACATGGTTTTCAGAGTCACCGTATTACCCCCAACAATCTGGGTTCTCATTTTAACCACCTTGGAAGGATGGAAGGCTGAGTCAGTCTTGAGCCAGTGATCAAACCCAGCAGTCAGTGGAAGTAGCCTGCAATTATGCATTCTAACCACTGGGCCACCACAGCACAACATATTAAAATATTTCTCCTTAGGTCTCAGCATTTTTGCAGAGAGATAAAATGACCAGTCAACTTGACCATGGGAATGCAAAGAACATAGTATACCTTGATGTCAGCAAAGCATTTGGCAACATCGTTCACTCAACATTCGGGCGGGGTGAGAATAATCCTATCCCCAGGCCTGACGGGATAGCCAGATCTTGAGGGCTGTGCGGAAGGCCTGGACTGTGGTGAGGGTATGGATCTCCATGGGGAGGTTGTTCCATAGTGTCGGAGCTGCAACTGAGAAGGCTCTCCTCCGCGTAGTCGCCAGTCGGCACTGACTGGCGGATGGAATTCGGAGGAGGCCTACTCTGTGCGATCTGATGGGACGCAGGGAGGTAATTGAAATGGATCTTTTCCCATAAAATAGTGGAAGACATACCTCTGCAGATAAGGAGAAAATGAGATGCATTCATATTTTATACATTTCAAAAATTAAGAGAAAATGATATAAGGAAGGAGAGGAGACTGACTATGATAAATAAAATGGTCTTTGGTTTTTCTAGGATTCAACCTGATACTGTTCCTTCACTTCCAAGAGTTTCAGGCACTATCAGACACAAACCTTTGAGAACATTAAACATGACTGCTTGTACACATGAATATCATTAGCATAGAGATGATATCTGTGTGGAAAACATGTTCTTGGTTGAGTAACAGCGTGTTAGTAAGACACATACACAGAATCATAGGGCTGGAAGGGACCTTAGAGGTCTTCTAGTCCAACGCCCTGCAAATCCAAGAGATATTATATCATTCCAGACAAATGTCCCTTCCCATCTCTTCTTGGAAACCTCCAGTGATTGGACACCACCAACTTCTGGAGGAAAGACATTTCAATTATTAGAATCATAGGTCTGGAAGGCACTTTGGAGATCATCTACTCCAACTTCCTGCCCAAGGCAGGAATCCTCATACAATCCTGGATAAATTGTTGCCCAGCCTTTTTTTATATATAGTTACCAGCCATTGAGCACCCACACATCCAGGAGGCAAGCTGTTCCATTCATTAATCATTCTTATTGATCTTATTATATTATGTTAATTTATTTGATTCTTTTTTATTAGTTTTATTGTTTTAAATGAGGTTTTATATTCTGTAAGCCACCTTGAGTCACCATGTGCGAATAGGTGGCAATATAAAATCAATCAATAAATAAAAAACTGACCGGCTCAAGGTTGCCTTAGCTTTCCATCCTTTTCGGGTTGATGAAATGAGGACTTAGATTGCTGGGGGAAACATGCTGACTCTGTAAACTTCTTACAGAAGTCTTTAAAGCACTGTAAACTGTTATATAAGTCTAAGTGTTATTGCTATTGTTATTGCAAATATATAGGATTGTTGTACTAAGATAATAGTGTGTGGCATTAAGCCTCTAAATCTCTATTTGTTTTAATTTATTGCACTTGACTGAGAAGTGATATTTGGCACATAAGAGATGGACAATTTCCATGGCCATCCTTTGGCCCATTTCCTAGAAGACTTTCAATCGGATGAGACCCTCTTGGGCTTCATCAAAGTGGAAAAGGTCTATCTGTTCTGTGTGACACAGGAAGAGGATGTGTTGTAATTGAAGTGGACACCCAATAATTCAATTTCTGTAGGGTGCAGATGAGTTTTAAAACTCTGTAAGGAAAATAAATACTCAAAGGAAGGGGAGCACATAAACAGAATAGAAATATGGAATGTTGCATGAACAGTGTGTTTTAATGTCTCTCTGTGTTTCTGTACAATTCCAAAGTCTGGCTCCTTATATAGTTTGTTATGTACATTATATGAAAAAATTAAAAGGGAAGAAGTTTTTGATATACCCTGTATATGAAAAAAATAAAATAATTTTCATTTTCTCTTGCTGAAATGGGCAATATTTTTTCCTAACATCCAATTAAGTTTCCAAACTATTTCCAAATAGTTCTACTCTTTCCTCCAAATTGTTCTTTGTATCCCATCTTCCTTCCTTCCTTCCTTCCTTCCTTCCTTCCTTCCTTCCTTCCTTCCTCTATTCATTCATTTCAGCATCTTATTCAGAACATCTTTAGGGAACATGCTTATCAATGTGGATAATGAATCCAATTAGAAAAAAAAATGAAGACTATTTGAATTAAAATAAATGAAACAAGGAACTGTCCTGTTGGGAACTAATATCCACATATTTAATACAAAAGTTTATGTTTATTGTTATTACTGGGGCCATACTGGGTACAGCAAGAAAGAATGAAGAATAAAAGAATGGGTGATTTTTACTGATTAAGAAATATTTTGTGATTAGTCACATCATGTTATCTTCAATTATTTAATGGACAACATTTTCTTGCAAGAGAGACAGGAAGATTTCTCAAGATGTCAGGCTCACTTAAATTCTCCAGGAGAGTTATCCAAAAACTAGTTAGAGCCAGAAATGTTTGTCTACTGCATTTTTCTTGTGAAGTGGGTTTTCTTCATTGTTGACTTTTGTGGGAAAGATATCATCACTCAACATAAACCTCTTGACCTGGCAAAGAACTTGTAGTTTTATAGAAATGAATCTATTTTACAATTATATATGCAGCAAATTAGACAGCCAGGCAAACAGAAGCATCATGAGGTAAATCAGGGCACCCAGAAGAAAAAAGCGGGGGGGGGAGGGAAACTCCCCCTCCACATCCACATCAACCAATCACAGCACAGATTGCCTCACGTAGGAGCTGGCACTCTGGTGTCAATCAACCATCACTGTGTTCTGGCTCACTGCAGAACCCCTCACTGCTCCAGCTACTAAATTTAAACATCTTAACAGTATCTCCTGTATATAAGAAAATAAAATACAGATATTATTGACCTCTTGATTTTCTCCGGATGAAATGGGGAACATCTAAATGATTTTATGGCTAACATTGAGTTCAGTTTCCCAAGTGGTTATACCCTTTTCTTCCCCTCCAATTTGACCTTCTTATCCCGTCTTCAGTCTTTCCTTCTTCCACTTCAGCTTCTGTGACATCTGCAATTCTTCTTTTCTCCTGGAGCAGCTTTATATGAACATATTAAGATGGATGTTTGTGAAGATTTAATTCCCTTTTAGAAGGAATTTCTGTCCAGCACTGTTGTAAAGTTGGGGGAGAGTGTGTTGCAGGATTGTTTTTACCTTTCTCACATCAAGCCTGGTACCTGGGATCCTTTAAAACTCCTCACCAATTCTCCCCCCCCCTCCCTTTACATCTGACCCACCTACAGCCAACAACCAGAATCAGAAACTCTGGGGAAAATCATCTGGCTACAAAAATTGGTGACGTGAGATCATGTCATTTTTCCAACATTTTATGAGATTTTCAGAACAGACAAATGTGCTTTGTTCTAGGGCCAGTCCTCACAGTGGATGAAGAATGACCAATCCTTCTTCATTATTAATGATCTCAGGATAGGTTTCCAAGAGACGTGGATCTCTTCATCTCCAGTTGGTCAGTTTGCTGTGTGAAAAAGGCCCTGTCTATTCACTGGACAGTTGCATGGTTACTGTAACTTTCAATGTCAGAGTGACAGTTTTCCGCCACTTTATACTGGAAGTATAGAAAGACTGATACATCTCTCAGCCAGAAATCTCACTCTTTTGTATGTGTACATTATCTTTTCATGTGTGCTGAGAATGTCAACAATGTAGCAGAGGAAAAAAATGTGCACTGAACTTCATGAGAGAAAATGGTCACCTTTCCTGATGCAAATTAATTTACAAAGAAATTGGTTACAAAGAGGAGGACATAGAATCATGCACCAAGTGTTCTGAATGGGGAAAGTTTCCTGATTTACAGGGGGAAAGGAAAGAAAGAACCAAAGGCAAAATGGCACTGAGAGCTTTTTGATGAGATATCAAAATTTGGTTACATTTTCATCAACAGAGAAACCCCTGAGCCAAAATCAGCATCTTCAGGAAGCTTAGCACTGGGGAAAAACTGCACTTCAAATTTATGTCTTACTTTGTATCCTGCCTTTATTATTTTGATAAGGATATCCTGCTATATCAGATGAGCTGATAGCGTAATAGGAGGTAGCTTTGATAATAGTCCTGGGATACCACATAAAGCTCTGAGATTGACATTTTTTGGCATGTGGGGAAGCTGCAGATGAGTTTTACAACATTATCAGGAAAATAAATTCTCATAGAAAGGGGAATGTAGCAAGAGAATAGAAACATGGAATGCTATATATACTCTGTGTGTGTGTGTGTCTGTGTGTTTGTATGTAGGACAAAAGTCAGTCACGATAGGTAATTTATTATATAAACTACATTACATAATTTATAAGGGGTATTTGGCTTTTGCTTATATCAGGGAATTGCACAGCCGGTGTCTCAATGGAGTCAGAAATGCTGACACAAACTTTTAGCTTTATAGAAATGAATATATTTTAGATAAAAGTTCCCTTGACACATATGTGCTAGTCGTTCCTGACTCTAGGGGGCTGTGTTGGAGGAAAGAAACAAGGGTCAATGAAAGAAGCCAATAAAGCCCAAAAGTAGAAGTTAAGGAGGATTACCATGTATAGATGCACTCAAGAGAGCTTAAACTTATTAGAGGTAATCACCCAACATATCAGATAGAAGAGTAAAATAAGAGAGTTAAAAATGGTGAAGCTCAAATGAAATTAAAAGGGGAATTAACAGAAGGAGAATTGTACCAATTTGAAACTGCTATAAGAAGGAACATGAAGTTCCAATGTATTGTGTAAATGTAGTTTATGTCTACGTTTTGTTTTTGTGTATTTCATATGTTTGAAAATTATATACATGTGTATGTATGTATGTATGTATGTACACATACATACATACATACATACATATATACACACATACATTTATATTTAAAAAATGAATATATTTTACAACTATATATACAGAAAACTTGATATTTAGGCAAATGGGAGCACCTGAGGTAAATCAGGGCCCACAGAAGAAAAAGGCGGGAAAAAGGGAAACTCCCCCTCCATACCCAGAGCAACCAATCACAGTGCAGATTGCCTCATGCAGGAACCAGCCCTCTGGTGCCAATCAACCATCAGTCTGTGTTCTTGCTCACAGCAGAACCCCATTGCTCCAGCTACTAAATTTAACAGATTAACTGAGTTGGAAGGGACCTTATAGGTCATCCAGTCTGACCCCACACTCAAGCAGGAGACCCTACACAATTTCTGACAAATCATGTGACTGAGGGGCCGTGGCCATTCCCACTCAGTCATAGGACCCCCAACCAAACCAGGCCCATAGAACCGTTAGGGGAAAAATGTGAATGTCACCTCTGGTTGTATACTTTTCCTCAAATCCAACTTTCCTGTCTAAATTAAATCTTTTCTTATATTGTAGGTATGTGAGTTTGTGAGAAACACATTCTTCTTATTCTAATTCTCTCCTTTTGACTTAAGTTTAGGTTAAGTTTGGCTAAAATGTATTGTCTGACTGTAGGTCCATTAGTTTGGTCTCACCATTATTTCTTTTCTGAAGGAAGTTTCCTGAGCTGATATCTTCTTTTAAAGGGCTACCCGGTCTTTCACCAAGATCAAACAACAAGGACCAAAGTATCATTTTAAACCTGGCTACACAAACCCTCCTCTTTCTTTAGCATCTTGCAACTATTCATATTCCATATTTTTTGGCCTTTGCCATGTAAACTTAGAAATAGCCTTTTGCCATTGTTTCAATGAAATATCGGTCACCAGTATTGGTAGTTTCTGGAATAAAAACAACATATTTGGTAAAACTTCCATCGTAATTACAGAAATTCTACACAAAAATGATAATCACAATTTATTTCCTCTTAGTAAATCTTTTTGCATTTCATTCCAAACAGACACAAAATTATTTTGGAACAGAATAAATTTGAAGACATTGTTTGCGGTTTGCCTTTTTTTATCAGAATATTTTTACAACAGGGCCCAGTGCCATTGAGGTCTTCATAGGTAGCCATCGGAATCATAAACTGAGTGCGAGGAAAGTTACTCTCTATTTAAATACAGCAGCTGGAACCTTCATTTGCACTGATGATGTTACCCAGTTGGGTAATGAAATGTTCGCAAGCAAATAGACAAGCTCAGATTGCACCAAGGATTCTACCATTTTATTCCAGAAGGGCTGATGCTTAGTGCAAGATTTAGCCTGCAGAAATCTTTAATGGAGCTTCTTGAAGTGATAGAAGTCTACCTACTAGAAAAGCTTAGGAAAGGACAGATGGAGCAGTGATCAGGGCTTCAGCTAGCTATCTGGCTTTAGTCTGACCATTGGCTTTTAAGAAGAGATTGGGCAGCCATTTGTCAGAAATAATGTAGGGCAGGAGGTTGAACTAGATGACATACAAGGTCCCTTCCAACTCTATTAATCTGCTAATTAACCAAATAAAAAGAGATTTTTGCAGGAAAAGGAGTCTGTTTCGTGATTCTGTGAAATCTGGGTTAGAACATCCTGACCTACCTCAAAGAAATATAAATGAGGCCAATCCTTACATTAGCTAGAGATTTTTGTTTCTTATTATATTTTCTCTACAATTAAGATGGGGCCTCAACAGAATAATGTAGCATTTGGGGGAAAAGATACAAGCCAAAAGAGCAGCTCCAGAGGCCAAGATGGAGAAAATCTCCACAGCTACCATGGACTTCCCTTTGGTGCTCAGGTAGGTAGGGAGGAAGGTGACCCAAACACTGCAAAAGACCAGCATGCTGAAAGTAATGAACTTGGCTTCATTGAAGCTGTCAGGCAGTTTCCTAGCTAGAAAGGCAACCATGAAACTGACGAGCGCCAGGAAACACAAGTAAGCAAGGACAGTGTAAAACATTAAAGCTGAGCCTTCATTACATTCCAAGATGATCTCTCCAACCAAGGAGTGGAAGTCCATGTTGGGAAATGGAGGAGACGTTGCCAACCAGGTGACACAAATAACTGCTTGGAGCAGGGGGCAGGCTATAACAATGGAATTTGTCAGGAATTTTCCCAAGAATTTCCTTGTCCTGTTCCCTGGTTTGGTGGCCATGAAGGCTAGAACCACCATGACAGTTTTTGCCAATACAGAGGAAACCGCAAGGGAAAAGAGAATGGCAAAGGCAGACTGTTGGAAGAAACAGGTGATCTTCCTAGGTTGACCAATGAAAAGGAAGGCGCAGAGGAAGCAGAAAAGTAGGGAGACCAGGAGGATGTATGTGAGATCTCGGTTGTTGGCCTTGACAATTGGTGTATCATGGTGTTTATAGAAAATCACCAGGACTGCAGATGTGGTCACCGAGAGAAAAAGAGTGAGAGACATTAAAGTGCATCCTAGTGTGTCTTGATAAGCAAGGAAGTGGATCTTCTTGGCAATGCATTGGCCCTGGTCCTTGTTGGGATATTGGTCTTCTGGGCAGGGTTCACAGTGAGCTGCATCTGAAATCAAGAACCTTTGTCTAAGGATTTCAGGGACATCTGCCATGAGATTATCTTTCCAGCAGAGATGATATGACTGTCCTCTTTCTGCTGTGGCAGAAAGAAAGGTCCACATTTGAAATCTGTTCTACCTGTTTGATTAGAAATGGTCCCTTCTGGACAAGCATCACACTGGTAGCAGCAAACCAGCTCGCCCTCTGGAACTCTTCTCCTCTCTCCTGCATGGCACCTCTTCATGCCACACCTGGCAAAGGGGATGGTCTGAAAGAGAAAAGAGAAATTCTTGAGATGACCTAAGCAATGAACATGCTTCATTAATTCATTTCCAAATTAAGTGGTCTTTGGTACTCTCTGAGCTTGCTTGTTTTCTTGGCGATGTTTCATTATCCAAATTAGACAACATCATCAGTGCTAAATGTTTCCAAGTTTGGGTCATGAACCATTGGCAAGAAAACAAGGAAGCTCAAAGAACACAAAGGAATCCTCATGTTAACCCTGAACTACAATTATTCTCCTTTATTGGCTTCCAAATTCCTATTTCCATTCCATATTCCTATATCTATGTTTTTCCAATGAAATGGTTCCACATTGTCTACCGGAAACCACCAGTAGCCACTGGTGACTCAAACTAGATGCTGGAGATTGGAAGTGGGACCTACAAAAGAAATATTGTGACATTGAGCTACAGGATTTCTAAAACAAAGAGTCATGAGGCTCTAACTGAATGGGAATGGTCTTGGAACTCATTGTTGCATCTTGAATCTAGAACAACAGAGTTGGAAAGGACTTTGGAGGTCTTCTAGTCCAACCCACTGTTTAGGCAGGAAACCCTATACCCGTGATTGATTTGATTTGATTTGATAAATTTATAGGCCGCCCAATCCCGAAGGAATCCGAGCGGCTTACAGAAGATGATAGCGAACCTATGGTACGTGTGCCAGAAGTGGCATGCAGAGCCATCACCAGTTGCTCTTCCAGGTTCGGGCGCAGCAGCCAGCTGGTCTTCACATGCATTAGCATGCCAGAAAGCAGAAGATGAGCCACCCAGTGCATACGCATGCCAGGAAAATGATCTTTTTGTTTCCAGGGTACACTTGCATGTCGGCCATTTGGTGATCTGGTTTCTGGTGCGCATGCACATGCAAAAACCAGCAACAGGAAAAACAATGACACGCGCGGAGATGGGCTCCCGGCCATCGCTTCTTAGTAGAGCAGAGCTGTGGTTGGGGTTTCCCTCCCTCCTTGCCCAAGTAGGCTTCTTATGTGGCCCAAGCCCTCCAGCCCATGGCTCATCTGTGGTCTGAAGTGCCTGGCTGGCTCAGGCACCCCAGAAAAGCAGCAGCAGCTACAGGGGGAAGGGCAGGAGCGGCCGGCAGGCTCTTGCAGTCACTCCCACACCAGCCAGAAGCAGCACTGTGACAGCTGCCGGGGGTAGGGGGTGGCAGCGGCAAGGAGAGGCAAGGGCTTCCCTTCCTCCCCACCAGAGCAGACTACAGGCCAAACGGAAGTTTGGAAATGATCCATTTCTGACTTCCAGAGGGCCTCTAGGGGGGTGGGGGTGGCCATTTTTGCCCTCCCCAGGCTTCAGGAAAGCCTCTGGAGCCTGGGGAGGGGGTGCATGTGCATGCACAGGGGGTCATGTGCGCATGCGCAATTGGGTGGGGAATTGAGTGGGCATGTGTACAATTCTGACATGCCATAAAAAAGGTTCGCCATCACTTCCGTATACCGCTGCAGACAAATGGTTGTCCAATCTCTTCTTTAAAACTTCCAGTGTTGGAGAATTCACAACTTCTGGAGCCAAGTTATTCCACCTATTAATAGTTCTAACTATCAGGAAATTGCTTTCTAGTTCTAGTTTGCTTCTCTCCATGATTAGTTTCCACCCATTGCTTCTTGTCCTGCCTTCAGATGCTTTGGAGAACAGCTTGACCCCCTCTTCTTTGGGGCAACCCATCTTCTAACTGTGTCCTTGGTTTCAAACAGACATTCTTCCCAATCACAACTATTTGTGGCTTGATATAAATCACACCTCTAGTGTCTTACATGCAAAGCAGGTTATTCACCAAATCACCGCCATATTTTCTGACTCAATTTACCATTTTTCAACTTAGAAGGAAGTTCTGCATCCCTGGGAGAGAATCAATAGTTCCCTAAACTTACAACATTTCCTCACTGCTCACCTTTGTGGCCCAGACGATGGCATCAGAGTTTATGGTGAACTCCTTGCCTGGGGGAGCCCTGGGATCTACTTTTCCAATTTTCATGGGCACAAAAGATTTATTGAGGAGGAAAACCCAGTTGAGAAGATCAAAATTAGCAGAACCCTGTCGATTTTCTGAAAAAGAGATTTCATCTCCAGCACTGTTGTTAAACTGAACAGCCCTCAGATAGTAAAGAATCTGAAAGAAAAGAAATCTCAGAAATTGCAAAAATTAGCTGAAAGCATCACATGAAGTATCATTGGCTTCTATCATTCATTATTGGCATCAGCTTAGGAGATAGATGTATGTCTGAAAATCTAGAGGAGTTCCATGAGTTCTGATCCATCAGGATTAAGACTTTAAAAAAAACATCTTTCTCCATGAAAGAGGGGGTTCTATTATTGGGACTTTGGATCATGGCTTCTTCCACTTCAGTTTTACCAGAATTATCCCTCATACAAAGATTTTAATGCCATATTCCAAATTTCATTGTATGTTTTTGTTCCTGTGATATTTGGCTACATGCATTTTTAAATGTGTCCTTGGGCTCCAGGTCTTGTAAATGACAGATTAGGGGTCATTAAATCATTCCTATCACAACAATGTAAAAGCCCACTAACTTTCTCTTTATTCATAGTCAAAGACAGCAGAATGCAGGAAGCAGGTCTGAACAGGTGAGGCTATGTGGAAGGAAGCAACTGTCCTCGTTTGTCACTTCACTTTTCCAGAGAGATTCAGCCTTTATCCTTTGATGCAAAAAACCCTCGGATGAATCTCAACCCAGGAGCCCATTTGGATCCCGTTGAGTCCTACTGTGTGTGCTGAGGTTGACAGAGGCTGTTTTCACACAACAAGTTGAACAATACAACAAATAGCAGACTAAACAAATGGGGTGAGGTCAAATGGGACGATAAGCCGTAGAAACATAAACCAGAGTTAAGAGGAATAGAGTCCAGTCGGCTCTTACAGGTGGGATTCAGGCAATGTACTGAGGGAAACAGAGTCAGTTCTGCAAATATACCCATTAGGACTTCAACTGACGTCATGAAGCATCTCACACAAATGCACACTACTGAAGACTGTGTGGAACAGAGGCGCCGGAGTCAACTGAGGTACTTTTAACAGCTTTTATTAACAGAACACCAGCACAGAAGGAGAACATCAACTTCAGCACCTTGCTCTGCTTGACAGCTATTTATACAGGAGCTGTCCAGCAGAGCAACCAATAACCCTTTAAAAGCCTGCTTTCAGCCTGGCACGTCTTGACCAATAGGTGCGAGCCTTTAGTTGCCTGTCAGTCGTAAGTCAAAGACCTGTGGCCAGTCTTAGGTCAAGGACCTAAGACCAGTCACAAGTTGAGTACCTATTGGTCAAGATGTGCCATGCTGTCAGTTGTAAGTCAAGGACCTGTGGCCAGTCGTAGGTTGAGGACCTAAGAACAGTCACAAGTCAAGGACTTCACACACACATATTGTCATTTTGCTCTGGAATGACAAGTCCTCTCTGAAATGTCCACTCCTGGACACCCAAGAAAGACTTTTCAGGGTTTTATAGGGAAACTTTTCCTCCATGGGTCATTTCTCTCCTCTGCCCCCTTTCAAGAAACACTTAATTTTTTATTATAGTTTGCAAATGCTCTTTTAATCTGTACTGAGATCGCAGCACATGGAGGTTGAATCAGTGATTGAAGAAATGCATATGGGAAACTTACTGTCTAAAGATCTAGGGACGAGATAAAAAATCACAGAAATTACCTGCCATGACTGGACTTTTGAGATCCTCTTTCCAAGCCTCATCAGGGCTGGTTGTGGTCCTGAATCATACGTTGTATGTAATGCATGTGCCAGAGCATAAACTGCATTGTAAATATTGTAACTTTCTCCTGTCATGCCTGTTTCAAATACATACATTGGCAGATTCTTTATGTTCTCCTTTCCAGTACATGGTTTTTGCTGGGCTGGAGAAATTCCACCTGGTTTGTAGAACTTGCATTCAAAGACCCTTTCCCACCATTGTGGGAGAAAGATGTCCCCTTGTGGGTTGAAAGGGTCTAGAGACAGGAGGAAATGGGTGAATTCTGAAATATCCCCGGTGTGATCCCTAAAATGCAAAGCTCCATGGAAGGGATTTAGACCTTTCAATATGTCTTGAGATCCCATCATACTAACTTTCCAATGGGAAGTTAAGATCCAAACTTTGCAAAATATTGTCTTTGCCCATTGTTCATGAACATTCATCACTGCCAGTATATTTGTAATGCTACTGGAGTCTCCAAAGAGAGTAATCACTTCAGCTTTTGACCAAGTCTTGAAAATATGAAGAAATTTCAACTTTGTAGAAACAAGAAAATCCAATTTTAACTTTTCAGTGAAGGCCAGGCAGATCTCCTTCTCCTTGAGCATTGGCACCAGAGTTGAAATGAAACGTTCTCCATTGTCATCTTCAGGGGCCAGAAGCCCAACCCAGTTCCACTGGAAATACAGGAGCAGCTGGACTAAACCCACATACTGAGGAGATTCCTTGGGATTAATCCGGAAGAAGGAAGGATAAACTCTTCTCTCTCCCTGAGAGAACTCAAAACCAACACCGAGCTGGAGAAAGAGAGATTCCTCTTTCAAAGACAAACTAAAGTATTATGGGGACTTTAGGAGTCACCACTGGGTGGCTTTTGCTCCAACACTCAGGCTGACACACTCTGAGTGGTAGGTTTTATATACTGCCTAACAGTGTTTTACAGAATCAGCCTCTTGCCTCCAACAATTTGGGTCCTCATTCTACCCACCTCAGAAGGATGGATGGCTGAGTCAACCTTGAGCCTCTTTGGATTTTACTGTCAAATTGCGGGGAGCCAGCAGCCAGCAGAAGTAGCCTGCGGTTCTGCACTTTAACCACTGTGCCACTGAGCTTTAAGCTTCTTCCCTTCTTAGGAAGAGCCACCAGTTACACATTATGACTGATTATGATGTCAGAAGAGGAGAAACCATCAATCTGATGTAGAGAATAAAGGTCAGTAAAAGAATGGCTACCCTTTCATGAAGCATAACCTAAGAATCACAAGATCATGATTTGTCCCCCCAAAATACCTTTAGTGTAATCTTTGCCTTCTGTGTGTGTTTCTGATCTTTGCCTACTCCATAACTATATCTAAAGAGGCTCCATTACCTGTGGGACCTCGAAGATGCTGAAGATGGAGGCCATCTGCTTTGAGGATTTGGAGTTGAGACCTCCAATGATGGACAGCAGAGTGTCCTGCAGGTCACATTTGTAACCTGGAATCACTTGGCCTCTTGTGGAGAGCAGGGAGAGGCTGATTAAGGAAATCTCCCTCTCAATCTGGTGGTTGTCATAGATGTGGAAGCCAAGAGTGATGTTGGGGAGGAGAACCAGATCCTTGTTGACTTCTGTGACTGCAAACACCAAGGCCAGAAACTGCTGGTATTTCTTGGGCCTGACTCTATGGTGAGAAAAACATTGAGGAACATTACAGGAAATTTCACATATGCTGTTGGAATTTGTCTTGTCTTTTGTGTTGTTCTTTGGAGCAACACTCAAGTTTCATTGGCTTTGGATTTTTAAAAAGAATTTTCCTTAATTAACCTGTCCATCACAATCACAGATAATTTAATACACTTCATTCCTCCCTTCCTTACATTGCTCCAGTGACTGTAATCCTTCACAATTTGTCCTTTAGCAGATTTTGTTCTCTCCTGGACAAGTTTCTTCAGGACAAGTAACCATTGCTGAGGCCAAACCTCTGGGATAGTGGTGGTGTCACAGCATAGATTTCTTAAAAGCCATTGTTTATGAGCACTACTGATTCCAAAACTGAGTTTTGCTTTTGTATTTTTTATTATTTTATTTTATTTAGGAAATTTATTTGCCAACCCTCTTGTATCCAATGACTCGTATCTCATACTGGATAAGGATTTTTATTTGACTTTTCCACCATAACTTTCTATCCAAATTAATAACTAGACCATCACAATTTCTAAGGTGTTGTCCATCCTCACTTTTTATGCTTCATCCCTTTCATCAGGTGGAATTCTGGAAAGATTAAGGATTCTATCCTCTTTTATGAACTTGGTTCTTTATTGAAAAAAGTGCAAAGATTTATCTAGGACATTGCAAACCTTATCAGGACCAGTATTTTTAAAAGGAGTTCCTGAATCCCAAAGAAAGCAAACATTCATTCTGTATCTTTTGCCTCCATGTAAAACTTACAGAATTGGTAAACGATGCTGGAATGGGTCTTTCTGAAAATGTAGGCTGTTAAAGGATAAAACAATGGTTGCCAGGGGCAAATTCCCACCAATAATGAGATCCCCAGGCCTGTAATAGTCCTTCAGAATCTGCAGAGGCCTTGTCAACACACATATGCTTTGCATCCTCTTAGCAGAAGTTGGAAGCAGGAGCCAGAAGAGCAGGAGGAAGAGGAGGAGAGGCAGCCCAGTCATTCTTCTCACCTTCCCTCCTAGAGCAGAAATCTAGGTTTGTGCAAAAGGTGAATTCCAGATAGCACTTGAAATCTCATCACAGCTTTAGCACAAAAGAGACAGGTCATTCCACCTGGATGGCTTTGTGGCAAATTTATATCAACCATCCTTCCCCTTATAAGTGTTTGGGCTGTGATAAAGGCAAAGATAAGGGCAGCTGAGTCGCATCAAGCCCAGGAGTGAGTTCTTTGCAAGAGAAGGTGAGGTGACACATCCAGTTTTTTAAAGCCGTTGTTCTCTCAGAAGGTTTTTGTGAATAGAAACCCACAGGGAATAAGAATTGTGGCTTCATGGATGATTGCAAAGAAGAGCAATTGTCCTACCCAATTATTCCTAGATTGGTTTGCATACCAGAAAGGGAAAAACATGTTTGTGTGACTCTGAGTTTTTCATTGGAGTTGGGGTTTTCAGGAACGCTGACATAAAGTTTCCTGAGCTGTATTTTTAAGGGCCACTCAGTCTTTCAACCAGATCAAACAATAAGGATCAAAATACGGTTTTAAACCTGTTTACTCAAACCTCCACTTTCTTTAGCATCTTGTAATAATTTAATTTTTGTTTTCCTTGCCATATAAGCTGAAAAATATCATTTTGCTATTGCTTCAATGAAATATCAGTCATCAGTATTGGTAGTTCCTGGAATAAAAACAACATTTTGGTAATACCTTCATTGTAATTACAGAAATTGTACTCAAAAAGGATAATCACAATTTATTCCACCTTCAGAAGTCTTTTTGAATTTCATTCAAAAGAGGCACAAAATTGTTTTGGAACAGGTTAGAGTTTGCATTTGTTAGTGTCACCTCAAGGTATTTGACTTTTTACTTCACCTTAAAACCTGACCATCAAAATTTCATAAGTACTCATATTTTAAAGCAGCATTTTCTTTCTGTTTATTTACCTTAAAACTGGCTAAGTCCCAATATTGGGAGGACCAAGCATCCACGTGTCCTTTGGGTTTTTTTCTAGGATAAAATATGAGAGTTGCTTCATATCCACCAACCGTCAGGCACTAGGAGAAACTTTTGGCAGCCCTACTTGATCAGCAAAAGATATCAGAAGACATTTTCTGGGTCCAACTAGTTTAAATTAATGTAACATCTGGAGAGATCTTCCTGTCTGTTTTTAATTTCTATGGGAGCAATTAATTTCTAATTTCACCCCCTAACAAGTAAAAATAAATTATTATTTGGTATACGTTTTGGAATTATTGCTCAAATTTATTAGAATACAACTCAAATCATTTTCATAGTTTTGATATGCATATACTTGTTTTATTGGATGCATTTATAAGCTAGCATATCAAATATCAATGTACTCATCTTTGAGACAGAAATTGAATGATATTTGCACTTTTAGGGTTGAAATGAGGGGTCCTTGGTGCTCTCTGAGCTTGGCAGTTTTCTTTCAGATTTTCCATTACTCAAATTAGGTAACTTATTCTGTGTTAGGGGGGAGTGCAGTTTGTAGGGAGGAGGAGGACTGCAACATATACGTATATACAGGCTTGTGGTAAGTATTTAAAAGTCATGTTTGACAGAGAATTGGAATGACCAATAAAGGAGAACATTTGCAGTTTAGGGTTGAAATGAAGGATCCTTGGTGCTCTCTGAGCTTGTCTGATTTCTTGTAGACATTTCATTACACAAACTAGGTAACATCATCAGTTCTATGACTGATGAGCTAGCACTGATGATGTTACCTAGTTGAGGTAATGAAATGTCTGCAAGAAAAAACAGTCAAGCTAAGAGAGTATCTAAGAAGAGGGAATCAAGCCATTCTCCAAAGCACCCGAGGGCAGGACAAGAAGCAATGGGTGTAAACTAATCAAGGAGAGAAGCAACCTAGAACTAAGGAGAAATTTCCTGACAGTTAGAACAATTAATCAGTGGAACAGCTTGCCTCCAGAAATTGTAAATGCTCCAACACTGGAAGTTTTAAAGAAGATGTTGGATAACCATTTGTGTGAAATAGTATAGGGTTTCCTGCCTAATCAGAGGGTTCGACTAGAAGACCGCCAAGGTCCCTTCCAACTCCATTATTCTATTCTATTTGATTCAATTTGATTCTATGACACCCTCAAAGGAAATAGCCAATTTAGAAGAAGCCCTTATTGGAAGAGCTGCAGAACCTCTATTCCCATGACTATCTGGAGAAATTCAGTCTAAGATTAGGTGGATGAATATTTGTATCATGCTAAAGATAGAGAAAGGGTGGAAGAATTATAAAGTGTTCAAATGTGAATTTTGACCTTAGAAGGCCATGATCTACAAGCAGGCTGTCATACATTCCTATGGGATGATAAAAACAAAACGCACAAATACTTTCAAAATCATTTAATCAGAAGAGCGTTATTGCAAAAATGGCTCAAAAAAAAAAATCCACTATGTGAAAATCCCGAATTGGCTATCACTAACGGAAAGGACGACCCAAATTTTATAGATTTGAACAAAATGCTAAGATACAGAGACTTAATTGATAGACAGGGAAATTTAAAAACAATTGAAGAATTGGCAGATCAGAACATGAAAGTTGATTGGCTAACTTACCTCCAAATCAAAACTAAATACAATAAAGATACTAAATTATATGACATCAAAACAGAACCACACGAATTGGATAAAATTATTCAAAGCTCAGATTGAAAGATGATAGGGAGAATATATAAATTCCTCCTGAAGTATAAAATGGAAGAGGAAATTGTGAAAGAACAAATGATAAAATGGGCACAGAACTTTGGCTATTATATTGAATTAGACAAATGGGAAAAAATTTGGGAAACAAACTTAAAAATGACACTCTCAGTTGCATACAAGGAAAACCAGTACAAAATGTTTTATAGATGGCACCTGGCACCAACAAGCTTAGCTAAAATCTTAACAAATACCTCCCCAAAATGTTGGAAATGCGAATCAATACACGGAACATATTACCATTTATGGTGGACCTCTGAGGAGGCTAATTTTTTTTGGAAAAGGATCAAAAATTGGCTGGAGGCAATAACTGGGGTTAAAATAGAATGGAAACCTGAAGTTTTTTTTAATTAGGAATAATGTCTGCAAAATATAAAAAAGAAATCCAGTATTTAATGCCACATATAATTACAGCGGCAAGGATTGCCTTTGCCCAGAAATGGAAAAACAAATTAACTCCAAGCGAAGATGAAATAATAAGAAAGGTTATGGACTGTGCTGAAATGGACAAACTAACTAAAGAAATCCAGGGAAAAGAAGAATCAGAATTCTACCAGATATGGGATAAATGGTGTAGGTGGATGGAGGAAAGAAACAGGAATCAATGAAGGAATATAACAAAACTCAAAAAATAATAGTTATGAGTAAAATAAGGGGGTTAAGAATGGTGAAAGCCAAATGAAATACAATAGAAGGGGAAATAATATAAGGTGAGTGGTATCTATTGATAATTGCTATTAGAAAGAACAGGAAACTCCTGTTCGTATTGTATTTTGTAAATGTAGTGTACGTCTAGATTTTGTGTGTGTGTATTTTACATGTTTGTTAATACAAAAACCAAATGTGTGTAGAAACATTGTGGACAATTTGTTTTGAGGAATGAACATTGATGAAGAATCGATTAAGGGGAGACTGAGAAAGTCATGGTGTGAAGGAGATGATGATTGTCTTCCAAAAGAATCTGAAAGAAGCAAAGGCAATCATTTGGTGTTGCATGGGTTTGGTAGAAACAATCACTGTCTTGCAAAAAGCAAAGTCCTAAGTATCTTCTTATTTAACAGACTGAGCTTTTACAAAGACCTTACTTGCCATAGCCAATATATGTGCCTAAGCAGGAGCTGAGAGTCCAGGAACACTCCCAGAATACTCAGCAGTCATGACACTGCAACATCATCAACACTTAGAACAATTAATCAGTGGAACAGCTTTCCTCCAGAAGTTGTGGGTGCTCCAGTACTAGAGGTTTTAAAGAAGAGATTGGATAGACATTGGAATGGTATAGGTTTACTGCTTGAGCATCAGATTGGACTAGAAGACCTCCAAGGTCCCTTCCAACTCTGTTATTCCATTATCCAGGACCAAATAGGAAAAGTCCCAATATTGGAAGAACCAAGCATCCACTGTTGCTTTGTTTGGGTTTCTGCTAGGATTAAGTCTGAGAGTTCCTTCACCTCCAACATCCTTCAAGCACTGGGACAGAACCTTCACAGCATTCCTTGGTCAGCAAAATATAGCAGAACATATTATCCAAGTCCAACTAGTTTAAATTAATGTAACTTCTTGGGAGATCTTCCCACCCATTTTTAAGTTCTATGGGATAAGTTAATTTCTTTTCTTTTTTAAATAAATTTTATTCATAAACCCTTTTTTGAAAAACAGTGCATTGTCAGGATAACATTGACATACAAACTAATAGCAATAATACAGGTATAGTAACAATACTAATAATATAACCAAAGAGCTTTTAGCTAAATTTCTTTTCACACTAAAGTATGTATTATCATTATTTATTTTCTTACCTTCAGAACTAACATTTATGATCTTATTTTTCTCTCATTCCTACCTCTTGCTTCTATCCATTAATAGAATTTATTCCAAATCACATCATAATCTGTCTCTTCTTGATCTTTAATTTTAAAGGTTAATCTTTAAAGAAGGCAAGACGGTGACAAGCAACAGGGAGAAAACAGAACTATTTAACTCATGTTTTGCATTTGTCTTTACATAAAGGGATAAAACAGTCCAACCTATCAAAAACAGCACCACAAAAATCAGATTAGGAACACAAATTGAAATAGGGAAGAAAACGGTAAGTGAGCACCTGTCTACCCTAGACAAATTCAAATCACCAGGACTGGATGGATTATACCTAAGGTGACCAGACGTCCCAATTTCAACGGGATGGCCATGATTTCTAACAATTTGTCCCGTGTCCTGAGCCGTTTTTTAAAAGTCCCAATTTTCTGGTTTCATGTTGAAAGCCCAGTGGATTTGCTTAAGAAATCCTAACCAGGGCAAGACAAAAGATACTCTGTCTAACCTCTCTCTCTGTCTCAGTACTTTCATTGAAGATATTAAAACGTTAAAGCAACAAAATGGACCCCCCGCCCCTTTTACCTCATTTTATAAGAAAAAAATGACCTAATACCATAGAGCTCCAGAAAATACATGGCTAGAGAAGCCTCGAGTGTTACTTCCTGGATTTTCTGGAGGGGAGGGGCATGGAGGTTGGAGGTCAGCTCGTGAAAAAAATGATGGCAAAGTTTCTTTGAAAAATATTTCCCTGACTAATTTCACCATTTCAATTTGCTCAGTTCTTTGTATTAACATCTACATCATTCTTGGTTGACTTGGAGTGCAAGCCTGCTGGTAAGTGAGCTGGTTTTTTTCTTTTATTTTTTTAATTTATTTTAAAATAATATTTTATTTATTGTGCATAGGATTTTTAAAAATTCTGTGTGGATTCTTTTTTTAAATTGTCTTAGACTATTAAAAAAAAGATTCTATCCAAAATAAATTGAAGTGAAATCATGTTTAAAAATTCTATGCACAATACTTTGAAATATATTGTGCATAGAAAGAATAGTTTGAGATGTTTTACTTCAATTTATTTTATGTGGATTCTTTTTTTAAATTGTCTTAGGCTCTTTAAAAAAAGATTCTATCCAAAATACAAAATACCAGCTGCAGTTATTCACTTAAGAACTGTGGCAAGAAAGGTGGTATAATGGGCTTAGTGACCAAAGTTAAAATGGCATTGAAAAAAGTGACTGATGACCATTTTTCATACTTAGCGACCATTTTCACACTTAGTGACTGTTGCAGCATCCTCATGGTCACGTGATCAAAATTTCGATGTTTGGCAACAGTTAAAATTTATATTTGTAAATTGTAGTTATGTTGAAATTAAAAAAATATATTACAATACTATGTTTGCGTTATATGAAAATTTTTGTTGCTCCCCCCCCCCCAGTCAAAGGTGTCCCTCTTTACCAATCTGAAAATCTGGTCACCTTAATTATACCCCGGGGTTCTGAAGGAACTGGCAGAGAAGATCTCAGAACCACTGAATTATATCTTTCAGAGATCCTGGAACACTGGGGAACTACCAGAGGACTGGAAAAGAGCTGATGTGGTTCCCATCTTCAAAAAAGGAAAAAAAATAGATCCAGGAATCTACAGACCTATCAGCCTGACCTCAATACCAGGAAAGATTCTGGAAAAAATAATCAAGCAACGAATTAGCGAACACCTAGAAGCAAACAAAGTAAGCCAACATGGGTTTGTCAAAAACAGATCATGCCAGACTAATCTTATTGCATTCTTTGATGATGTGACAAAATTAGTGGACCAGAGGAATGCCGTCGATATAGTTTACTTGGACTTCAGTAAGGCATTTGATAAGGTAGACAATAACCTACTACTAGATAAAGTAGAAGAAAGTGGGTTAGGCAGCATCACCACCAGATGGATTCGTAACTGGCTGACCAACCACACTCAACGTGTAGTCCTCAATGGAACTGCATCTTCATGGAGGGAAGTATACAGTGGAGTACCCCAAGGCTCTGTTTTGGGCCCAGTACTCTTCAACATCTTCATCAATGATTTGGATGAGGGAATAAATGGGGAACACATCAAATTTGCAGATGAGACCAAGCTGGCAGGAATAGCCAACACTCCAGAAGTGAGGCTTACAGAAGGATCTGGACAAACTTGAAAATTGGGCCCTATCTAATAAAATGACATTCAATGGTGAAAAGAATAAAGTCCTACATTTAGGCATGAAAAACAAAATGCACAAGTACAGTATAGGTGGTACCTTGCTCAATAGTAGTAACTGTGAAAGAGATATTGGAGTCCTAGTGGACAATCATTTAAATAGGAGCGTGCAGCAGTTGTCAAAAAAGCCAACACAGTTCTAGGCTGCATAAACAGAGGGATAGAATCAAGATCACATGAAGGGTTAATACCACTTTATTATGCCTTGGTAAGCCCACACTTGGAATACTGCATTCAGTTTTGGTCGCCATGATGTAGAAAAGATGTGGAGACTCTAAAAAGAGTGCAGAGAAGAGCAACAAAGATGATTAGGGGACTGAAGACTAAAACGTATGAAGAATGGTTGCAGGAACTTAGTATGTCTAGTTTAATAAAAAGAAGGACTAGGGGAGACATGATAGTAGTGTTCCAATATCTCAGGGGTTACCACAAAGAAGAGGTAGTCAAAGTATTCTCCAAGGCACCTGAATGTAGAACAAGAAGCAATGGGTGGAAACTAATCAAGGAGAGAAGCAACTTAGAACTGAGAATGAGTGTAGGACGAGAGAGATTTGTTCTCTAAGTTTGTGGGTTGGTTTACGAACATTTCTTTACCAGGCTAAGTAACATCATCACATCTTCAGTGGAATGATATATCTGGGAACCAACCCACACGCTTGGAGAATGAACCTCCACCCTCAGGACTATATGAGCCAGTAAATCTGAGTCAGACTGAGCACTGATGAGAGCCTTTATCAGAGCCTATCTCGTGGCAATATGGATGGCGAAATGTTCGCATTTTGCCGCCCTTATTGCATCCGCTGAATCATGCCCAGCCGCCTTGTTTAGAATAACCCGCTCCCTCTTGAAAGGGAGGGATGCAGATGACCCTTTACAAGGTAGAGCTGAGGAATTTGTTCAGTATTTAACGGATAAAGTCACTCGGATTCGGACAGAGCTGGACTCCAATTGCACGGTACCAGCTGAGGTACCGAGGGAAGGTCTTGAGCATACTTTATGGATTGAGTTTCAACTTGCTTCTCCTGAGGAAGTGGACAAGGCCATGGGAGCGGTGAGTGCCTCCACTTGTATACTGGACACGCGGCTGGAACCAGACGATAGCTAACATCTCTCTCCGGGAGGGAACTTTCCTGCTCCTCCTAAAGGATGCAGTGGTGAGACCCCTCCTGAAGAAACCGTCTCTGGACCAGCCATTTTGAGCAACTATCGTCCCGTCTCCAACCTGCCCTTTGTTGGGAAGGTTGTTGAGAAAGTGGTGGCCTCTCAACTCCGACGGTCCTTGGATGAAACTGATTATCTTGACTCCTTTCAGTCGGGTTTCAGGCCTGGTTACAGCACGGAAACTGCTTTGGTCGCGCTGATTGATGATCTCTGGTGAGCCAGGGATAGGGGTCACCCCTCTATCCTTGTGCTCCTTGACCTCTCAGTGGCCTTCGATACCATCGACCATAGTATCCTTCTGCGACGGTTGCGAGAGGTGGGAGTGGGAGTCACCGTCCTCCGGTGGTTCTTCTCCTACCTCTCGGACAGGTCGCAGTCGGTGTTGGTTGGAGGGCAGAGGTCGACCCCAAGGCCCCTCAATTATGGGGTGCCGCAGGGTTCGGTCCTGTCCCCCCTCCTATTTAACATCTACATGAAGCCGCTGGGTGAGATCATACGCCGGCACGGGATTAAGTACCACCAATATGCGGACAATACGCAGCTGTATCTGTCCGCCCCGTGCCAACTCAGCAAAGCGGTAGAAGTGATGTGCCACTGCCTGGAGGCTGTTAGGGTCTGGATGGGAGTAAATAAGTTGGCACTCAATCCAGACAAGACCAAGTGGCTACTGATGTTCCCTCCCAAAGATTGGCCAAATATTCCATCTCTCAGGCTGGGAGGTGAAATTATACACCCCTCAGAGAGGGTTCGCAATTTGGGAGTCCTCCTGGATCCTCAGCTGACCTTAGAACACCATTTGTCAGCTGTGACCAGGGGGACCTTTGCCCAGGTTCGCCTGGTGCACCAATTGCGACCCTACCTGGATCGGGAGGCTCTTCAGACAGTCACTCACGCCCCCGTGACCTCAAGACTGGATTCCTGTAATGCGCTCTACGTGGGGCTGCCCTTGAAGAGTGTTCAAAGACTCCAGATGGTCCAGAATGCAGCCGCGCGAGCGATTGTGGGTGCACCCAGGTACACCCACGTCACACCTATCCTCCACGAGCTGCACTGGTTACCCATTAGTCTCCGGATCCGCTTCAAGGCACTGGTCGTTACCTATAAAGCCCTTCATGGCATCGGACCTGGGTACCTGAGAGACCGCCTCCTGCCGATCACCTCCCATAAACCGATTAGATCACACAGGTTAGGCCTTCTCCGGATCCCATCTGCCAGCCAATGTCGGCTGGCGACTCCCCGGGGGAGAACCTTGTCTGTTGCAGCTCCAGCCCTCTGCAACGATCTCCCCATGAAGATCCAGACCCTCACTACCCTCCCGGCCTTCCGCAAAGCCGTTAAGTCCTAGCTGCTCCAGCAGGCCGGGGAGCTTTCGAAATATCCAGGCCCTCGGAAATTGTGACTGTTGTATATTTTAATATGTTGTCTTGTGTATTATCCCCCTCCCTTGTTTTATTGTAAGCTGCCCGGAGTCCTTCGGGAGTGGGCGGCATACAAGCTCAATAAAACAATTAAACAAACAATGTGTCCAGTATTGTCAGCTGGTATAGGAAGGATTCCATCACCCATGGTAAACCCTTGACTGATGGTGGTAATAAGAATGGGTGCAATGTGTTTGTTATGTGCTTCTTTCCTTTCTCTGAAGATGGTTCCAGTCAGTGTTGCTTGGAATGGAGAGTTTGAGCCCAAACTGTGGATTGTTTAGGTTTAGGTGGCTCAGTGAGACCTTCTCAGTTCCAGCTCAGAGGTCAACTGTAGGTTGATGATGTTTAGTTCTACAAGCATTGACTGACAAAGCAATGCAGTCAATGTTTTCTCCAGGTGGTTGAAGTCTGTTGGAAGGGGAGGAAAAATCTCAGTTTGAATCCTAGCAAAACTAAGCAGCTGTGGATGATTGGTCCATTCAGGACTTTCTCTCTTTGGTCCTGCATGATGCTACACTGCCTTGTGGTGTGATATGGTGTGTGTGTGTGTGTGTGTGTGTGTGTGTGTGTGTGTGTGTGTGTGTGTCCCACTTGACTCTCAGCTCCTGCTCAAGAATCTGATTCTTTTCTGCTGCTGCCCCTGTTCTCTGGAGGTTTTGTTTTGTCTACTTATTTAAAATATTTATAGAGCCTCCCACCTTCCAGGACACTGTCAGCTTTGCCTGAGAAACTAGATCTGCTTCTTGTGTCCCACAAGCTATTAAAAATAGAATTATTCTGGAATATATTTGGTGTTTAATGCCTTGCCCTCAATCTATACTAGTCTCTATTTATTTCTTTGTTAGTAAAACATAAATTCAACACAAAAATAGTTTGTCATGAAAGCAACTGTCTGTGAAGGCTCCTGGATTGGGGCTGAAAGGCAAAAATAAAAATGGAAGTGGTATGCTCAATCCCATAATTGGGTAGACCAGGTTGCCCTGACAAAAAACATTTAATGTTTCCCCAGGTATAGCCGACAAAGGGAGGATAGCCCATAGCTTAGAGGTTAATACATCTACCTAATATGCAAGTAGCCCGGGTTCAAATCCCAGAAGGGTATGGCTAGCTGATGAGAGCTAAATAGCTTGAAATAGATCTGTACTAGTTTCCCTTTATATCTTTGTTAGTAAAACATAAATTCAACACAAAAATGCTTTGTCCCAAAATCGACTGCCTGAGAAGGATCCTGGATTGGTGCTGAAAGACAAAAATGAAAATGGAAGCAGTACACTCCATCCCATAAATGGGTAGACCAGGTTGCCCTGGCAAAAAAAAATCCTTGCTCTCAATTTCATTGGTTTTATAGGAAATATGGCTAAACTCAGCATAGCTCTTCATACATTTCCCTTCCTTCAGGCCACCATAGTTTCCACCAAATCTGTACAGCACAAAATCATTGCCCTTCCTTCTTTCAGGTTCTTTTGGGAGTCTCCGCTCAATTCCCCCCATCCATGACCTTTTTTTTCCGGATGGCAAATGGGAACTAAGGTTCTGCAACAGTCTGGCAAGGGCTTCTTCTGAATAGTTCACTCCAGAGGTGGTATTCAGCCAGTTCTGACCGCTTCCGGCAAACAAGTAGTGAAAAATTTGAGTAGTTTGGAGAACGAGCAAATACCACCTCTGGCTTGCCCTGCCCTCAACTATCCTCTGCCTCCCAAATCCCAGATGATCTGAGTTCCAGCTGATTGGCTGGGTCTTCTTATGTTGCCTTGCACCAGAGAATGGAGCTGGAAAGCAGGTTAGTGGAGTGGGGAGGGAATGGGGATTTTACAGTATCCTTCCCCCGGAATTGGGTGGAAATGGAGATTTTACAGTATCCTTGCCCTGGAGTGGTGTTGGAATGGATATTTTACAGTATTCTTAGCCTGGGGTGGTGTTGGAATGGATATTTTACAGTATTCTTCCCCTGGGGTGGTATTGCAATGGAGATTTTACAGTATCCTTCCCCTGGAGTTGGGCTGAAATGGAGATTTGACATTATCTTTGCCCTGAAGTGGGATGGAAATGGAGATTTTGCAGTATCCTTTTCCTGCCACACCCACTAAGCCATGCCCACCAAGCCACACACACAGAACTGCTAGTAAAAAAAATTGAATTCCACCATTGGTTCGCTCAATTCCTCTGCCAAATACAACTGTTTTGGTATTTGATATATTAATTTGCAAATACATTCAACAAGTATGTATTTCAAATCTAGGAAACAATTATTTTGACTTCTGAGAAAACATTTATTGTCATTCATGCTTCTTTCCTTTCTTCCATTCATCTCTTCGTCCTTCCTTCTTCATGAATAAAAAGTAGCAACAATTAGCAGGGACATAAAAATATTGTTAATATCTACCTTTAATATCTACTATTGTTATTATCTTATATCTTCATAAAGTATTTTTCAATTAATAGAGAGAAAAACAATGTGGATTATTTGAATTCTATAATTTATTTTAAAAGAACTAGTAATCAGTTGAATGAAAAAAATAAGAAGAAATTCAGCAAACTTTCAGTGATCTATGGAAACAAACGTGCTTAAAAATAATGATAGTAAATCCATCCCAACATATTTTCTTTAACACTTTTGATTCAAATAAATCCATCATTTTGGAAAGGAATGTTTACATATTTAACATCCAGATTTATTTCCAAGATGATCAACTCAAGGGGATCGACTCAGAAGAGAACTGGCATAAGTAAAAAATAAAAGGTGAGGGATTGTTTAAGATTAACAGGTACTTTGTAATGGTTTGCATCATCTGATTATTTCATGGAAAAGCCCTTTCCTCATTTCATATTTTAAAGAATGCTGATAAAATAAAGAAGTCCAAAAATCAAATAAAAGTTCTCAAAAACTACATTAGTCAGAGATTCTTGGGTCTCATTATGTTTTCTCTACAATTTAGATCAGGTCTCAGTAGAATAATATAACATTTGGGGAAAAAGATGCAAGCCAAGAGACCAGCCCCAGATGCCAAGATGGAGAAGATCTCCACGGCCACCATGGACTTCCCTTTGGTGCTCAGATAAGTGGGGATGAAGGTGATCCAAACACTGCAGAAGACCAGCATGCTGAAAGTAATGAACTTGGCTTCGTTAAAGCTGTCAGGCAATTTCCTAGCCAGAAAGGCAACAGTGAAACTCACAAGGGCCAGAAAAGCCAGGTAAGCCAGGACAGTGTAAAACATTAAAGCTGAGCCTTCATTACATTCCAAGATGGCCTCTCCAGTCAAGGAGTGGAAATCAAAATTGGGAAATGGGGGAGTGGTTATTAGCCAGGTGGCACAAAGAATTGCCTGGATCAGGGGACAGCCTAATACAATGGAGTTGGTCAGTGGTTTTCCTAAGAATTTCCTTGCCCTGTTTCCTGGCTTGGTGGCCATGAAAGCCAGAACCACCATGACAGTTTTTGCCAAGACAGAGGAAACCGCAAGGGAAAACAGAATGGCAAAGGCTGTTTGTCGGAAGAGACAGGTGAGCATCCGAGGTTGCCCAATGAAAAGGAAGGAGCAGAGGAAGCAGAGCAGGAGAGAGACTAGGAGGATATAGGTGAGATCTCGGTTGTTGGCCTTGACAATTGGTGTGTCATGATGTTTATGGAAAACCACCAGGACTGCAGATGTGGTCACAGAGAGAAAAAGAGCAAGAGAAACTAAGATGTATCCCAGAGTCTCTTGATAGGAGAGGAAGTGGAGCATCTTGGCAATGCAGTGGTCCTTGTCCTTGTTGGGATACTGGTCTTCTGGACAGGGGTCACAGTGAGCTGCATCTGAAATCAGGAGTCATTTTGTATTTCATGATGGATCAAAAAGGGTTAATCATCCTTTACGGATGACCCTGATGACAGGTTAGCTAGAGGCAATGATGTTTTCACCTCTTTGGCTCAAATTCTCTGCTTTGTGTTTTGCAATTACACTTTCAGGATTTTGTTGCAGAGGAGAATACACAGATATAGCTGGATATAACTTCTCATTCCCCAACAGGTCTATCAATTATCTGGGACTGAACAATCATAATCTAGATAAGAAATATTGAACCTCACACTCCTTCATGAAAAGATTTGTAGTGGGATTTCCCAATGGGCTGTAAGAGAAGGAGTAGAAAGTCAAGGAGGTAACACATGAAGAGCACTAAGGACTCCTCAACACATGAATTGTGTCCCAACTACCTTGTGTTAAATTGATGAGCATCAGGACAGGTTGTCTCCTCAGGACAACCTCAGGACAACCCTGACTCAAGTGACCTGGGGTGGGAGGTGGGCAGGACAGTTTAGATCCATGAAATAAGAATTTCTGCTGAAAAAACATGACTATGTTGAAGAATGTCAATTTATGAAAAATAACAACAAAATTGATATTTGCTTCTACTGAATGGTTTCCTGGATCATAGAAGAGTTACATTAGAAGTGTTCTCTACCTGTCTCATTAGAAATGGTCCCTTCTGGACAAGGATCACATCGGTAGCAGCAGACTTGCTCTCCCTCTGGAACACTCCTCTTCTCTCCTGCATGGCACCTCTTCATGCCACACCTGCCAAAGGGCATTTTCTAAAAGAGAAAAGAGAGATGATTGAGATGGCATAAGCAAAGAATATGCTTCATTCATTCTTCTCCACATTTCTATATCTACCATCAGAATGTTTTCAAATGAAATGGTGAACTGGGCTCTAGCAAAAAACCTGGAAAAGACACAGGGAGATTAAGGCCAGTTCCATTCCATCTGGAATGGAAAGCTATAGCTTTTCTGAAGCAAACACTGATGGAGATCCAACTGAATGGGAATGGTCCATGGAAACCACTATTGGCTGCTCCATCTGCATCCTGGGTATCAAGTAGAATTTCTTCCTAATCTCAACCCTTTTGGATCTGTCACAAATCAGACCTCAAATATGTTTAAGTTTAGGTTTCATTTTATTTATATGCCGCGGGACTCAGGGCGGCGCACAAACCCAAGGAGGGAAAGGGAAACACAAAAACTACAAATACAGGCATTTAAAAACAACCAACAGCCACACCATTCAAGAGGGGAAGGGAACTCATCAACCCCAGGCCTGCTGACACAGCCAGGTTTCAACGGCTTTTTGGAAGGCCTGGAGAGAGGTGAGGGTCCGAATCTCTGCGGGGAGTTCGTTCCAAAGGGCCGGTGCTGCCACAGAGAAGGCCCTCCCCCGGGTAGTAGCCAGATGACATTGGCTGGTAGACGGAACCCGGAGGAGGCCTGCCCTGTGTGATCTAATGGGTCTTTGGGAGGTAATTGGCAGCAGGCGGTCTCTCAAGTACCCAGGTCCAATACCATGAAGGGCTTTATAAGTGATGACTAGCACCTTGAAGCATATCCGGAGACCAATTGGTAACCAGTGCAGCTCGCGGAGGATAGATGTAGCGTGGGTGTACTGAGATGCACCCACGATTGCTTGCGCGGCTGCATTCTTGACGAGCTGAAGTCTCCGAATGCTCTTCAAGGGCTGCCCCATGTAGAGCGCATTGCAGTAGTCCAGTCTTGAGGTCTGGGGTGGTCATCTGGCAAACTGTTACATGCAAAGTAGTTTTGTCATCAAATGGTTGCCAAAGTTTTGATTCAGTAACCTGTTCTCCAGTAAGGGAGAATCCCCAGAGGAGAATGACTCTTTTGCTGTATTTATTTTAACTTCCAGCTCACCCTTTTTGTCCAGACAATTGCATCAGAGTTAATGTTGAAATCCTGGCCTGGGGGAGCCTCAGGTTCTATCTGTCCAACTTTCCTGTGGACAAAAGATAGATTGGGGAAGAAAACCCAGTTGAGAAGATCATAACGAGCAGATCCCAGTCCACTTTCTGAGAAGGAGATTTCATCACCAGCACTATTGTTGAACTGGACTTTCCTCAAATAGGGAAGAAGCTGAATGGAAAGAAATTGGAATAATTGGTTTCTATAATTGTGTGATGGCCCTCATATTAGGGGATTGATATATATCTGAGAATCTAGAAGAGTTTCCTTGCTGAAGATCTGAACAATCCGGAATAGCATCAAATTTTTAACTACTTCCCCTCCAAAAGTTTCTCTTTTGCATTGGTCATTTGTATTATAGCTTCTTCAGCTGTAGTTTTTATCAGAATGGTATCTACGGTACGTACAAATATGTTACTGCCACTTTTCAAAATTCTTTGTATGATCTTGCTTCTGTGATACTAGGCTCTTTTTAAATGTTGACTTTGGCCCAAAGTCTTGAAAATGAGTAATGCATTTTAGGAACGATTAAATCATTTTTACCATATCAGTGTAGAATCCCAGTGACTTTCTCTAGCTGACAATCAAGGAAAGCAGAATGTGGGAACAAGATATGACCAAGTGGGGCCATGTGAAGAAATTTCCTGCCCCAGTTTGTTATTCTACTGTCCAGAAGAGGCCCAAGGTTTAGCCTTTGATGCTGAATTGTGTGTTTGCTTATTCCCTTCTTGCCATTTTCTTCCATTAATGGATCAATTGTTTCCTTGACTTTTTTCTTCTTTTTAAAATGTTGAAATAAGTTTTTTTTAATTTTTTTTACTTTTGTAAAGGTTTTGTAAAAGGAAAAGTTCCTTTTAATATGCCAATTAGCAAACATTCCTTCTTTATTTCTGTTTTGCTAATACTCCCTTCACTCTGCTAAGGATTTGTTTTCCACACATTGCCTGCCCTAATTTGTGGCTTCACTGGCCAAAGAGATCCGTTCTTTAGCCTTTGAGGCAGAAATAAAAAACATCTGATGAATTTCAGACTAGGTTGAGTCCAGTTCTGTGTGGTAAATTTGACAAAGGTTGCTTGGACACAACAAGCTGTTCAGTACAACACGTTGCAAACTAAAGACAGGAGGAAGGTCACACAGCGTGCTAAGCCATAGAAACACAAACCAAGGTTAAAATCAACTGAGTTTACTATCTTTTTAAAAAGTAGTACAAGATTGGAGAATGACGAGCGATCTGGACCACAGAATCACCAAAAGTCAGGCATGACGGATAACATCATCATCGTCATCAAGGGCACATCCAGAAGAAAACTGAGGTGGTTCTGCAAATGTGCCCACTAGGACTGTTTAAGCATCTGGCAAAATTGCTATCTTGCTCTTTGTTCTCTCTTGCTCTGGGATGGTGCTTCCTCCCTGGAATGACCACTTTATGAAACTCAGGCAACCCTTGAAGAACTTTTAGGAAAGTCTTTCCTATATGGACCTCATGGGCAACTGGCTTGGATTATTTCTCTTCTCCCCTCCACCTCTCTCAACAAAATATTGTGTTTAATTCACTTTACTGTTGTTTTCTGCTTAAATACTGTTTCAGTCTTGTTTGATGCAGTGATATGATGCCATGCATATTTTTGATAAAAGAAATACAAATTGTGAGTTTCCTATTTAAAGATGATGATGATGATTGCAGAAATTACCTTTTATGACTGGACATTGGATCACTCTTGATAATCTTCCATTTATTACTTCCTATTCTGCTCTCAGTTACTTTGTGTTTTTGTTAATAATTGCTGTTTTAATCTGGTTTGATGCAGATTTGATGCAGTGATATGATGCCATAGAATTGTTTAATTCAAGAAAAACACCTGGGGAATTTCCTCTCTAAGCATCTGTGTCCTGTATTAAAAACCTTTATCCAGTCCAAGGAATGGACTGGGCCAAAAAAAAAAAAAACCCACAGAAATTACCTGCCATGACTGGACATTTGAGATCCTCTTTCCAATCCTCATCATGGCTGGTTGCCCTCTGGATCCATGCATGGCATGTAACACATGTGCCACAGCATAAATGGCGTTGTAGATGTTGTAACTTTCCCCTGTCATGCTTGTTTCAAACACGTAAGATGGCAGATTCCGTAAATCCTCCTTTCCTGTACATGGTTTTCTCCCCTTTGGAGGGATCCTGCCTGGTTTGTAGATCTTGCAGCCAAAGACAAATTCCCACCACGTTGGGAGAAAAACGTCCCCTTGTGGGTTCAAAGGGTCTAAAGACAGGAGAAAACGGCTGAATTCCGAGACATCCCTGGTGTGGTCCCTAAAATGCAAAGCTCCATGGAAGGGCTTTATACCTTGCAATAGATATTGAGAGTTCAGAACATTAAGTTTCCAACTGGATGTAAAGATCCAGACTTTCAGAAATGATGCATTTCTCTCTCTTTCATAAACAAAAATAACTGCCTGTACATTTGCAATAGTATTGGAATCTGCAAACAAAACAATCACTTCACCTATAGACCACGTGTTTAAAATCTGAAATAATTTTGAATCTGAAGTAGCAGTAAAACCAGATTTCATAATTTCAGTGAAGGCCAGGCAGATCTCCTTCTTCTTCAGCATTGGCACCAAAGAGGAGATGAAATGTTCTCCACTGTCATTGTCAGGGGCCACCAGCCCAATCCAGTTCCACTGGAAATACATGAGCAGCTGGGCTATACCCACGTACTGAGGAAATTCCCTGGGATTAATCCGGAAGAAGGATGGATAAAGTCTTTTGCCTCCCTGTGAGAATTCAAAGCCGACACCTAGCTGGAGAAAGTGAGAATCCTCTTTAACAGACAAAGGACATTTTAATGCTGATTTTAAGGGTCCCCATTGTGTGATTTATTACCCCACCAGTCAAGTTTATCCACTTCAAGTGGCAGGTTTCATCTTCCTCCCTTCTTAGGAAGAGCCGCCAGTTTCCGGTTTTGACTGGTTGTGATAGATCAGAAGTCAAAGGAACAAACCCTAAATCTGACACAGAGAATAAATTGCACCGAAAGGTACAGAAATATGATAAACTTCTATGAAAGTCAGGAACTAATTCCTCTTTCAGAATTATATCAATATGGCTTTGTGGTTATATAAAAATGTATCTTGATATATAAAATCCAGAAATCAATTCAAATATGGGATGGATTATTTAAGTCATATACACCTAATATCCTCCCCTCCCCACCAAAACATTGATTTCATCCTTGCCTTCTCTATGTTTGTCTACTCCATACTGTAATCCCCACTTACCTGTGGGATCTTTAAGATGCTGAAGATGGAGGCCATCTGCCCTGAGGATTTGGGGTTTTCACCTCCAATGATGGAGAGAAGGGTGTCCTGCCTGTCACATTTATAACCTGGAACCATTTGGCCTCGTGTGGAGAGCAGGGAGAGGCTTTGTAAGGAAATGTGCCTGTGAAACTTGCTATTCTCATGGACGTGGAAGCCAAGGGTGATGTTAGGCAGGAGATCCAGATCCTTGTTCACCTCCATGACAGTAAACACCAAGGCTAGGAAGTACTGGTAGTTTGGGGATGTGAGTCTATAATGAGAAAAATATTGGGGATCATTGTATTCTGTGTTCTGTTGAAGTTGGAATTACCTTTGTTGGATGTCCTTGGAACAGAAAGTCACAAGTTTAATTGGGTTTTTTTTTGGGGGGGGGGTGGTTGTTGTTGTTTAAGGATGTTCCTTGACTCAACTTGGGTGGATTTCTGGGTAAAGAGAAAATCCAGGTCTTACTTATCTCAGATCATTTTAACCCCCCCCCCCCACTTTGTTCTCCTTCCTTCCTTCACTTGGTCTGAAATCCTCCCCAGTTGCTCTTCTTCATAGCTAATCATTTTCTTCCTCTCCCAGAGCAGCTTCTTCAGGTCTGAACAAAAGACTCCAGTGAGGGTCAAAACACAGACTCACTAAGGGCCATTATTCATGAGCTCTGCTGATTCCTAGCCTATTTCTTGAATTTGCCTCTTTATTGAGACAAGGACTAAGATCTGAAAATCCCCAGAATGAGTATTTCTTAAAAGAGGCCCTGAATCCAAAGGAAAGAAAATAATCACCTACATCTTTCCCCTTCAGGTGAAACTTACGCGACTATATTACCTAGATGGAATGGGTCCTTTTGAAAATCTGGGATTTTGAACAGCAGAGAGGTGAGCAGGGCCAAATTCCCTCCAATAATCAGATCACCAGGCCTGTAAAATTCCCATGAATATCGAAAATTAAACTGTTTTTGGGATGCACATACGGTTTGAATCTCCTTAGCAGCAATTGAGGGAAGGAGCCAGAGGAGCAGCAGCAGCAGGAGAGGCAGCCCAGTCATTCTTCTCACCTTCCCTCCTAGAGCAAAAATCAAGGTTTATGCAGAAGCTGAATTGCAGGGAGCACTTGAAATCTCAGCAGAGTTTTAACACAATAGACAGCTTTGGTGCCTTTTAGATGGCCCCAGGGCAAATTTATATGCTGTCTCTTTCTAGTAACACATTTGTATTATGTCACTTTATTCCTTCTTATCTGTCATATTCTGAAATTAAACTATGTGCTGCATTTTATACTATTTTAATGATAAGGTTGCAAGACTAATCAATCAATAAAATACTGTATCAACCATGCTTTCTCTTACCTGTCTTTGTGCTTTGATACGAAGGCCAGCTGAGTCTCACCAAACCCTGGAGTTAGCTCTGTGGTAGACAAGGCAAGGTCTCCCAGCAGTGTGAGAATGTAGAACATATATTTGAAAGCAGAATTAACCTTGGAAATTTTTTCTGGATTGAAATCTGCAGGGGATACAATACGAATTACTGTTATTCTGATAATTGCAAGGAAAAGCCATTGTCCTACCCACTGAGCAATGGATGTTGTTTGTACATCAGATAGGAAAAAACATGTTTGTGTCCCCTGTAGCTAATCCACAGAGCAGATGGACTTGAGAATCAAAGTGAAGTAAACTTGTTGCCCTATCTGAAAGTGAACACCTGTACAGAAGATGGAGTTTGATCTGCACCATAGTATGTTCAGACCGAATGTGTGCTGATGGGGCAGGGTGGCAGTCAGCTGTACCCTAGTAAGGGTGAGCAATCATGCCAACATTTAGATGGAATAAGAGGTTTAGTTATATCCACAAGACAGGGGGCGGGATGGAATGGATGGATTGATGAAGTTTATATCTCATGCAAAGTGATTCTGAGCAGCATACAACAGTCCAGT
The DNA here is from genome assembly GCF_051295495.1 of Thamnophis sirtalis. Classification (NCBI taxonomy): domain Eukaryota; kingdom Metazoa; phylum Chordata; class Lepidosauria; order Squamata; family Natricidae; genus Thamnophis; species Thamnophis sirtalis. The sequence continues at coordinate 180,388,156 of NW_028261381.1, read as the reverse complement.
AAAATTGTTAATAAGGAAGGCAATCATTGGTTAAAACCTTTATACAACATTTATTAAAAAGAATTGAAATTATCAGGGTCCCCAAGGCTATTGCATGACCAGCTCTGAGGGAACTTCAGAAGCTCAGGAGTGATGAGACCACCAATGCAGCTTAGCAAGCAAAGATATAATGAGACCTACCAGAAACATAACTGCTCTTGCTAATGCAGTTTGCACCAGTTGAAGTTTCTGGATACTCTTCAAGGGAAGGACCATATGGAACACATTGCAATAGTCCAACCGAGAGGTGATTAGGGCATCTTTTGTCCTAGAATGGGTGCAACTGGCATTAAAAAAAAAGTTGTGAAAAGGCCCTTCTAGCCATAACTGCCACTTGATCCTCAAGCAGGATTTGTGAGTCCAGGAAGACCACAAAGCTCTCACAGGGACTTTTGGGGGCAATGCAACACCATCCAGCACCATAGATGATATAGTCCTAGAACTAGAGATCCCCCAAACCCAAAGCCATTCAGTCTTTCTGGGGTTCCTTAGAAGCCTGTTTTTCCCCATGCAGACACTCATAGCCTCCAGATAGCAGGACAGGACATGAACAACACTGCTTAATTTATCAGAAGCACCGATGTTCAATTGGATGTCATCAGCATTTTGAGGATACCTCACCACATGGAGATGGATGAGGTTACCCTGGGGTCTCATTCTTCTGGGCCTAGAACTCTACTGTTGTTCCTGGGATCTGCTGGAGCTCCTTTACCAGTTTAGGAGTCACTGCCCAAAATATCCCTATCACTAGGACCACTTTGGCCTTGACTTTCCACATCCTCTCCAGTTCATCCATTAGACCCTGGGACTTTTTCAGTGTCCCACCCTCCTTCTTCCTGATCTTGCTGTCATTTACAGATACTGATTAACAGAGTTGGAAGGGACCTTGTAGGTCATCGAGTCCAACACACCTCCCAAGCAGACCCTACACCATTTTTGACAGATGGCAGTCCATTCTCTTCCTGAAAGCTTCCAGCGATGAAGCTCCCACAACTTCTGAAGGCAACTTGTGTTCCATTGGACACTGCTTCATCTATCCCTACCTCTGTCTACTTCTCCATGACCTCCTTGTCTGGTTCATTGGCTAGGACCTGCCTGTCTCCTTTGATCTGGAAGTCCCAAAGGATCATAGCCCTATTATTCTCCACAACTTTGTGTGGAATATCATAACTGGGTTTTAGAAGGTTTAGCCCATACGCTGTGCTTATGTTCCTGTTCCAACTACTTGGTGGTGTCATTCAGTGTATGCTGTCCCTGCCTGGATCTTATACCCTGTTACTTTATATTGAGGTGTGATCTACCCAATATATAATAGGGATCCATATCCATTGAGTTGGAAATGACTCTTGGGATTCTATGGGCCAGACCTTCTGATCCTGCACTACATTTTTGAGCTGTTTTATGCTCCAGCTGCTGTCACTTTTCTTAGTGTCCAGCCATGGCATTTTTTGGTGGCCTGTTTTTCTTTTACCGCTAACTCTTCCAAATATAACTGCTTTCTCAAGTGAATTTCCCTGCATGATATGACCAAAGTAAATGAGACTCCATTTCGTAATTTCCTACCAGCATCATGGTTGTTGTTTTGTGTTCCAGTGCTTGCTTGTTAGTCACAGTTACTGTCCAAAAGGTTGTTTAATGTATTATTCTAATTAGTTAAGCATATCACATCACAATACTGAGACCTAAGGAGAAATGTTTTAATACTCGAAGTTGTATTATACCAAATCTGAAATGCAAATAGAAGGAATTTCAAACACGAACTAAAATTATGTGTCTTTGGACAGAATTCATTATAAAATAAAAATAGCAATAGCACTTAGGCTTATATGTCACATCACAGTTCTTTTAGACCCTCTCTAAGAAGTTTACAGAGTCGGCTAACTGTCCCCAACAATCTGGGTCTTCATTTTACTGACCTCGGAATGAAGGAAGGCTGAATTGACCTTGAGATGCTGAAGATAGAATCCCTGGGAATCAGCAAAATTAGCCTGCAATTTTGCATTTTAACTACTGCACCATTAAATATTTGCATGATTTCCAATCATTGGAAGGACAAGCCACTCTCCTATTTAATTATTGTTAAGAAACCACATCAAATTAAAAAAGAGCCCAAGGGCAAAATAAAAGTTACAAGTTTGCATATGAATCAAAGATTCTAGTGCCCCATTATATTTTTTCTCTGATTCAGATCTGGCTTGAAAGGATAATGTAGCATTTGGGGAAAAAAGATGCAAGCCAAGAGACCAGCCCCAGAGGCCAAAATGGAGAAGATAGCAGTAGACTTAGCAATAGCAGTAGACTTATATACCGCTTCATAGGGCTTTCAGCCCTCTCTAAGCGGTTTACAGAGAGTCAGCATATTGCCCCCAACAATCTGGGTCCTCATTTTACCCACCTCGGAAGGATGGAAGGCTGAGTCAACCCTGAGCTGGTGAGATTTGAACCGCTGAACTGCTGATCTAGCAGTAGCCTGCAGTGCTGCATTTAACCACTGTGCCACCTTGGCTCTCCACAGCCACCATGGACTTCCCTTTGGTGCTCAGGTAGGTGGGGAAGAAGGTAATCCAAACAGTGCAAAAGATAAGCATGCTAAAAGTAATGAACTTGGCTTTGTTAAAGCTGTCAGGCAATTTCCTAAGGCGACAGTGAAATTGACCAGGGCCAAAAACCCCAGGTAGGCGAGGACAGCATAAAACATTAAAGCTGACCCTTCATTACATTCCAAGATGGTCTCTCCTACTAAGGACTGGAAATCAAAGTTGGGAAATGGGGGAGAGGTTGCTAGCCAGGTGACACAAAGAACTGCTTGAATCAGGGGACAGGCTAAAACAATGGAGTTGGTCAGTGGTTTTCCTAAGAATTTCCTTGCTCTGTTCCCTGGCTTAGTGGCCATGAAGGCCAGAACCACCATGACAGTTTTTGCCAAAACAGAGGAAACTGCAGAAAAGAGAATGCCAAAGGCAGTTTTTCGGAAAAGACAGATGAGCCTCTGGGGTTGACCAATGAAAAGGAAGGAGCAGAGGAAGCAGAGCAGGAGGGAGACCAGGAGGATATAGGTGAGATCTCGGTTGTTGGCCTTAACAATAGGTGTGTCACAATGTTTAAGAAAAATTGCCAGGACTCCCAATATGATTTCAGAGCAAGAAAGTGTGAGAGAAGCTAAAGCATATCCCAGAGGCTCTTGGTAGGCAAGGAAGTGGATCTTCTTGGCAATGCAGTGTCCTTGTCCTTGTTGGGATATTGGTCTTCTGGGCAGGGATCACAGGAAGCTGCATCTGAAATCAAGAAATCAAATATTTGCCTGAGGATTCCAGGGACATCTGCCATGTGTTGTTTCCCCTTCATTATTCCTCCCTCCCTCTATTCTGGCATGATTTCCCCTTTCTGCTTTGGCCAGTCCACAAAGAAAGTGATGGAATGACCCTTTGTGTATTTCATCATGGATGAAACAAGTTCATTCTTTGTATATTATTAATGATGCTTTGGATAAGTTAGCCCCAGACAAGGAGGAGTTCAGCTCCAGCTGGTCTGGTTTTGTGTTTGTGTTGAGAAGATCTACAGTGAAACCAAAAAGGTCATGAAAATGTCTACTGAGTTTTGGGAGAGCGAACGGTCTCTTTTCCTGGTCCAAAGTAGTTTATAGAGAAAGAGGGAAGAGGAAAGAATGATGCAGAAGAACCACAGCAATGAGAGTTATTTGACTCAAGGTCTCTACTTTGTACTTCAATTCTGTTGATTATGATTGTTGCTGTTTTTGTTGTTGTGTGTTAGTAGTTCTCTTCCTCTGACATGTCTATCAACTGATCCTGGAAGATCTGCTTTTGACATTTGCTCTACCTGTCTGATTAGAAATGGTGCCTTCTGGACAAGGGACACATTGATAGCAGCAGACTTGCTGGCCCTCTGGAACTCTTCTCCTCTCTCTTGCCTGGCACCTTTTCATGCCACACCTAGCAGTTACAGTTCAACTCAGTCTACCCAGAATTCTAGGGAAGATTTACCCAGTATTTCATAGTAGCTTGTTGAAACCAGTAATTGGGTCCAGCATAAGATCATTCACCCAAGCTCCCCCTCCTCCTGTAGTGGTAGAAGGAGAAACACATTATGAGGTGAAAAAATCTTAGACTCCAGGCTGTATAGGGTCGCTTACAGTATTTAGTGCATTGGAAGGGGTACCCTTTGTCCGAAGCTACTTGGGTGAAAAGCTGGGACCTAAAGGCAGATAAGTTAGTAAAACGATTCCCTGATAAGTTTCTTGATAACCAAAGGGTGGGGAGAAGAGGTGGTTAATTTTGTTGTGTTAACTTTTATGTTATTCTCTTTTCAGGAAACGTTTTTCTTCTGAGGAGAGGGCGCCTGTCAGGCCTGCAGCTGGTTCCTTTTAGGATCTTTGGCCTGCCACACTCTCTCTTATTTTACTATGCTGTTTCATTAGTGGGGAATTGGGAGGGGGAATAGTAAGGAGTAGAATGTGTTGTTGTCAAAATAAAAAAAAATCCTTTCTAGAAAGCCAAGGTCATTCTTTGTCTCCACATCTCTGAGCCTGACCTGAACTGGATGGGTGGAAATGCCAGTGAGGCAGTGGCAGATTGGACCATGTGATGGACTTGTGGGTGTGGGGGCAAGATCATGAAATTTCAACTGGGTGGGAACCCCAGGAAGCTTTCAGATTGAGGTTTCCCGCAGATGTACCAACATGTCTCTCTTAATAAATTGGAACTCTGAGGAAAGCTCTGCCTTGGACTCTGATTTAATTTTGTATGATATTTGGAATGCTGACACTCATTTTGAAACTGTAAGTTTCCTTTCACATCTTGTAGTTTACTTATCAATTTCTTTTCTTTTTCTTTTTTCAATTTGTAGGCTAAACATCTTCCTGATTTATTAGCATTTTCAAAAAAGTTTTGTTTTTCTCTTATGATTTGTTGCGCCAATTCTTCCTTTTCTATTAAGTTCAGTTTGTGTTTTATTATTTCCATTCACTAGTAATTCTTACTTCATCTCAGTGGATTTCCAAAGATTAACCCTCCCTTAGCATAAAGAGGTTTGTGTCCAGTCCAAACATGTTTACTTAGCATGCTCTGAATAACATGGCTGGGTCTCTTCAGAGTTGGAGCTGAGATGAATGTTTATCTTGAAGATTTAAAACCTTACTTGAGCCCTCTGAAGTCATGAGAGCATCACATTCCCTACATCATCCTTTCTTGATTTGCTCTAGGAAGAGGGTCTCTTTTTGTGGCCAATGATTTGGCTTTTAATGTTGCTATGGTCCTTGCCTGCAGCCGTCCAGATGGTCCTGAGGCCAAACTGCTTCTGGAGGAGACCTTTCCAAGCACAGAAAGACTATTACAGACCTGGAGATCTCATTATCGGTGGAAACCTGCCTCTCTCAATTTCTGTAGTCCCATTTTTTATTTTAGATGAGCGTCCTGGTGATTGGGATGTCTATTATCTGTAAGTCTTTCCTTGATTGTCTTTTTATTCAGGGCAACATGGAAAGGGCAGTCTTGAAGATGGGGCAGATTTAAATCCCACCTAGCCTCACAATGTTTCTCCTTGATGATTAAATCTCCTTCTAATCCCTTTCTCAAGCCCTCTGACCTTTCAGTGGAGAAGAATAGCTTGTCATACAAGGTAGTCAACTTCTTCTCCATGTTTCTGTAGGTAAAGTGCACATTGCAGAGAAGCCAATTTGGACTGAATTTAGGGAGAAATAACGCCAGGATCCTTTATCTTATAGTTGGATTAAATTCATCTTCCCATCTCCTTATTCTAATGATCTGTAACACCATTCTTCATGCTTTCATTATATCAGATATAGAGAAAGCCTGTCTTTTGTCCCACCATGTCTCACTTACCATAAATCTCCTTTAAATCCTAGGCAAGCCAAGAGAGTTTCTTGGAGAATCCCCAACAGAAAGAGTTCTGCATTCTGAGGCATTAAAAGGGCTTTTTCTAAGTGGATGTCACCCAGATATATCAGATTAATCATTACTATCCAGCAAAAATTAATCTGGTCAGGCATTCAATTTCATTCTAATTTAATTTAATTTAAATCTCCTGTTAATCCTGGGCCCTTCTAGGTCAGCCAAGTGAGCTTCTTTGAGAATCCCCAATTGAAAGAGTTCCACATTCTGAGACACTAAAAGTGTTCTCCAGATCTATTGATTAAATCATTGCGGGTCAGGAAAGGTCAATCTGGTCGGATGTTTACTCTACTCTAATTTATTGGATTTATGAAGCCACCAAATTGAAAAGGACTCTGATAACATGATGGGTGAAGGGTGGGAATAAGTCCCTGAGAATGCAAGTTGTCAGCCTGTAAAGATTTCCAAGGCTGGATATTATAAAGTGTGTAGCTTTAGCAAGATGATCAGCCTCTTTCCTTAACTGGAGTGAGAAATACATTTTGGAAAAGTCAATACTGACTTAAACTGAGTTCATGCTGTAAATGATAATTTATGCACCCACTCATAGAAAGGTGCTTCAGACTGAGGGAGAGAACTGATTGACAGCAACCCTGTTTTCTGACAGCAGTAAAATAAATTGTATTGATCTGTTTTATGATTAACTCCTAGAATCCTGATAATGCTTTCTTAACCAAAATCTCCCTTCTGCTCCTCTCTAATTTTTGTCCTCCAACACATCCTCCAACAAAGACCTATTCCCAAGAACTACCAACACGTCCTGGCCTTGGCATTTGCCATTCAGGAGGTCAACACAGACCCACGGCTTCTCCCCAACATCACCCTGGGCTTCCGCATCTACCAAGAGAACCAGTATGCAAGCATGACTGAAGACGTCAGCCTGTCTCTCCTCTCCAGCTGGGGAAAATTGTTTCCTAACTATAAGTGTGACACACAGGATAGCCTTCTCGCTGTCCTTGGGGGTCTCAACTCTAGAACCTCATACCAGATGGCAACTGTGTTTGGCTGTTTCAAGACTTCTCAGGTACTTGTACATGTAACATGATGAAAGGGGGAATGCAAATGTAATGTTGTATGTTCTGCCTTGTGTGGTTACTTCCAATAACCTGCAGAGCCAATTCTGTGACCTGCAGAAAACATCTCATGAAAGAGCAAGGTTGTGGGGATGAGGTCTAGAATAGGATAACCTACTTGTCTAAATAGTAACAAAAATACAGATACTATTTTCCTTGTTTAACTTCTTCCTTTTTCTCCATCCCCAACCTCCTTTCAGCTAGGGTATCGCTTCTCTGACCCTGTTCTGAGGGATAAGACTCAGTTCCCCACCTTCTACCAGATCGATCCCCAGTATCACCTGCAGAATGCAGCCATTGTCCGACTCCTTCTGTATTTCCAGTGGAACTGGATTGGGATTGTTGTTCAGAAATCAGAGAGCAGTGACCATTTCATCCAGATTTTTGATGCCACCCTGTCCCAGTATGATATTTGCATACAATTTGTGGAACAGATCTTGCCCGTAATCTCAATATTGAATATATTGCACAGGACTCAAATATATATGCTTCAGACCATTTTGAACAGTGATGCTCAGGTTGTGATTATTTCTGGGGACTCCAATGCTCTGCAAAGCATTATAGTGTCCCTCTATACTTATGAAGATGAGAACCAGGATTCTTCTGGGAAGGTCTGGATCCTGACCACCCAATGGGAATTTTCAGCTATTGGCTATCACTACGATTGGGTGAAATTAAAGTCCCTCCATGGTGCTTTGTCTTTCACGGTCCACACAAACCCAGTGTCAGGATTCAAAGATTATCTCTGGGCTCTGAATCCACACGAACCTCATGGAAACGTCTTTCTCCCTGAATGGTGGGAAGTTGTATTTGACTGTGATATGTTGAAGGCAGGTGTGTCCTCACCTGGTGCCCGAAGGGTTTGCACAGGGCAGGAGAACCTGGACACCCTCCCGGCTTCTGTCTTTGATGGAAAGATGACCGGTTTCAGCTACAGCATCTACAATGCTGCCTATTCTGTGGCACACGCATTACAGGCTGCGTATACATGGGAATCACGACGGGTATTGAAGAGGGGCAGAAAGAAGCCACAACTGCTCTCTATGAATCCCTGGCAGGTAACTCTCATCTTCAGGTCTTCCCTTTTGGCCAAGGAATCTTTCCTTCTCTTGGTCACCTTCACTTTGCACTAAGTGTTTCTTTGTCTGGTCTACCCAATTATGGGGCAGAACATATTGCTTCCATTTCTGCCTTTCAGTCCCAATCCAGGAGCCTTCACAGACAGTGACTTTCATGACAAACTATTTTTGTGTCGAATTTATGTTTTATTCCTTTATTTCTTTGTCTGTGAAACATAAATTCTTCACTTTGCACTCTTTTAGGATTTATGAACTTTTGCCTTTGATCTCCACTGTCTTGTCTAAGTACTTCACCCACCCTCTTTTTACAAAAATCTCATATCTTGACATTTACAGAAATTTCCCCCGTTAATCTCCAGACAATTCGTAAGGGAAACAATAAAGTAAATAAGAATGAGAACACTTAGAGAAACTTCCAAGCAGGAATATGCAATATTGATGGATCTCATTCATTACTTGGATTAACTGCTTAACCAATGAGATTTTACAGAGGAGTCACCTGGCTCTGCAGTTTTCCTATTAATTTACTTTTTCAAGCACTTTTCTTTCCCCTTCACAGTAGAGTTTAGGTCCAATCCTTGAAGCTGAAGATGTAGCCGCTCCAGAAATGGAACATTCATTGTCTCAACTTCCATTTCAGTTGGGATTCTGGTGTAACAACAAGTCATAGTTTAAATGGAATTAAGTCTCAAATTTAATAGGTATATTTTGCTCCCTCCACACTTTCATTTGATGGGAAAATAGTTTTTCTTAACCTTAAAGTGAAATATATTTTCCTTATTTGTCAAACGTTATTTTCTCTATCAACTAAGAAAACACTTGCCACTCTAGTTCTGCAGCTGGGTATAATAAAGTAAAAGAAATAACAGATTGTCGCTTTTTTAAACAATTTTTATTTGTTTTTAAACAAAGACAAACAAAGATAAAAATAAAAATAAAAAACCCATCTTCCATTACAAATTGTAGAAAATATGTCAGTTGGTTACAGTATTTCCATGCATCTCTTCCATAGTCACCACCTGCTTTTCATATGAAATTGCATATTTTAAATTCACCTATATTCATGTATATCACAATTATTATATCTCAACCTGAATTTGACTATAATTGTTTTTATGTCCTTTTATATATAATATTCAAAATCTAGAATAGGATTACATAATAACATTCCATTAAATCATCCTAAAATCATCTAATCACAATACATCTTTATAATATATTCTAGATAAAGCTTTTAAACCTCCTCTCATAATCTCCATATATTGTTTATATAAAATTTCATATTATCAAACTGATATATATATATATGTGTCATTATCACTATTAATCATTATTTACCTATAGCTAGTAAACTAAATTTAGCTTAATTTTTATTATACATTTTCATTGCATCAACCTGTATCCCTCCAGTGATAGTACAATCTTATATCTCTTGCCACTTGCAGCAGTAATGTTCTAGTTACTTTCTTAATAAATCTTATATAAACCTCTCTTGGCAACATGCTGTTCCTTTCATATCCCACAAAAGCTTGAAACCCAATATCTGCTCTTTCCATTCAGCTTATCTTTGGTTATCACTAGTGCGTCTATCAAGATTTCTCTCCTTATCCCTGCCAATTTTCTCTCTTTTCTTCTTCTGTGCTTTGAAGTTTGGGGTAGAGTTCCAATCCATCCATCTCCCCTTTCCATATTCCGCTCTTGCTATTACCAACCACGCTCACTTTGTTGTCAGTATCCACAGTTTTCTTATCTCTTTGCTCCTTTTTTCTTTCCATCTTTTGAACTCTATCCTCCACTTTCTTCATTTGGTAAACATCCTCAGTTCCTCCATCCAATTTTTCAGTTTTGTATTCCATATTCTCTAAATTCTTTTCAATTCTCTCTGTCACAACTAATGATTTTGAATTTCAAACATAGTCATTTGCAATGTTACAGTTTCTTTTTTCTGCTGGGCTATACTTTCAATTTTGCAGATACTGCCACTTTGGGGTTCAAGGCTATTTAATACACTTCAAAAAGATTATTATCTTTCAAGTCAAAATGTTGTCTTCTCTCCAAAAGCTAGTGATAGAACTTCCAAAAGGCACCTGTATAAGCAACTTGTGCACTTCCTACTATCACTGTCAGTAAACAAGCTGAAAGAACCTTGAATCTCAAGTGATCAAAGAGAAAGAAGAAGAAAACAATGTATCCAGCCTCCAGCCTCTAAGTGGCAGTGTAATTGTTTTTCCTCCTGTAGTTACAACCATCTTTAATCCTTCTTATTTTCTTCTTTATATTCCAAGATTAAGAAAGAAAAAACCCTTAAATTGAGATCAAAAACAATCCAATCAATCCAGTCAGGCATTATAAAAAAGAAGGGGAATTTTAACCCATAGATATAAGCAAAAGTGAAAAAAGAAAAAAATTAATCCATTCAGTTTAAAAAACAGGGAGCCTCTGAAAAAGTTCCATCCGTGAAAAAAAAAGAAATTAGAAACTGGATAACACACTAAGTTCAGTGCAGATCAATCTCACCACCTATAGTCTTTTGTCTTCAATCTTAACTTAACTTTAAAAAAATTCTTGGGTAGTCTCTTCCTCTAATAATAAAATTTCCTCACCAATTTGACACACTTTCTATTTCTGCTTTCTTCCCATTCTGAAGCGGTCCCAACTTCATCAGTTTCATTAGCTGCAATTCTGTCACCCGAAAAAAAGGGCTATTCCTGGATCTTTCAGGGACTTTGTGATGTCCCTGAGATCAGCAGGAGGTGCCCTTCTCAATCACTGTCTCTGCGGGACAGTTTAGGTCAAATGGACCGTCCAGTGGCAGGAATTTGACTGCGATCTCGTAGCACCAAGATTGCACGTCATGCCATCAAGACATCAACTCTCTTCCCCAACAGATTGTCTCTTAAAGGCCTATGCAGGAAATGCTGGCTAATCCCATCTCTGTTTCATGTCCTGCATTCAGAATAATATTCCTTCAACATATTGCAATTTTAAAAGAAATCTTCTGTCAGTTAGCCTGCTGTTTGCTGCCATAGAAAAGGGGGAAGGGATCAGTGGATAATTTTTCATTGCAGCTTTGCAACTATGGCCTGGACTTTGCATATCACTTCAAGGTCATTTCTTCTAGCTTTGGTATGCAGTATCCCTCTGGTTGACTAGCTACAAGGGGGCTGGACTGTACAGTTTGTTTCAAGTTGCTGTTTTCGTGCGCTTTGCCTCAGAGCTTGCCTGGAATTTTTTGCTTTTGGATTGTTCCTAATAAAAGTACTTTTCTCTAAATTTCTGGAGCTGAGGATTTTTCTTCCCTAGGAAACAGCCCTGACAATCTCTTTATATCAACTGTCTTCCCTTTTTTGAGCTTGTTCTTTGTTTGCTTGTTTTGCAATTTCAGATCAACACTTTCTTGAGAAACATGGTTTTTAACAACACTGCTGGGGATGAAGTCTCCTTTTCAGAAACTGGGATGAAATATGAAGGATTTGATATCCTCAACTGGGTCGTCTTTGCAAATATGACGATCCTTCGAGAGAAAGTCGGATGGGTCAATTCCGAGGCTCCTTCAGCTGAAGGTTTCAGCATCGATCCTGATGCCATTGTGTGGGCCAACCAGGTGGGGACCAGACGCTGCTTCCAGGGCTAAGGAAAACTGAGAGAAGAGAAGGGGCTGTTGAGGTGGAAACTGTGATCAGAATGGAGCAAGAAGGAGGCACTTTTATGCAGATCATGTAGCCGAGCTGAATGTTTCTCACCTCTCAACACTAAAATATCTCCTTCCAGACAAAGCCTTTCTCCCGATGTGTGAAGCACTGCCTTCCAGGACAGGTCAGGAAAGTGGCAGAGGGGAGGCCCATTTGCTGCTATGAATGTGTTTCTTGCCCAGATGGGACCATATCTAATCAAACAGGCAAGTTTGTTCAAGAAGTCCCTCAAAGCCGAATGAGGAGGTCTGGCAAGGCTGGATGGAGAGGGTTGAAGGTGAACCTGAGAGAGCAAATCAGTTCAGCCAAATCAAGATGATGCAATGTAAAGAGTGGCCCATTGAACTCAGCCTTATTTAAGGGTCTTCTGCTTGAGTTCGGGTTGGACTAGAAGACCTCTGAGGTCCCTTTCAACTATGTTATTCTTTATTCTGTACATTATTAGCAGCAGCTTTTCAAGATTATGGGGGTAAAATTTCCATGTCTTTTAGGGGAATAGCCAGTCTTAGCCCTAAATGAAGGACTGAGTGAATGAATGAACCAACAATGACATATTATCCCAAGATGAAAGGAAGAAATCTACAAATCAGAAGAATTGCATTGCTGTTCTGAGTTTTCTGCCTTACAAGCTTTCTTTGCTAAGAAAAAAGAAACAATTATAATCATGTTGAAAAAGGAGAAGTGATAGGAAAGTTTTAAACAGCTTTTGATAGTTTCTAGGGTTTCCACAGAAGGCTTTGGAAACAACCCACAATAACTTTGGTCAAACTTAATCAACCTAGTTAATCTACTTAATCAACCTAATCAAACTTTATCAGCCTTAATCAACCTGTTCATAGGTCTCAGCAGAACTTTTAGTTGATGGTTCTGACCTTTCTTAACCCCATGGACCATCTTCCCCACCTCTCAGCTATTAATGCAGGGTAGTTTCGTGCCAAAATTTTAAGTTTCCCTACCAGAATTCCCATTCCTGCTGTCACATCATATTGAAAAAAAAATCCAACTACCCATTTTTCCTGAAGGGGTGTGATATGGGGTTTAAGCTTTATTATTTGGTGGGGAGGGAGTTGCTTGTTCTTTCAGTATTATGAATCTGCCAGGAAATTGTTAGAACTTTTGGAGAAAACCGAAGGCCCCACTATCTATGTTTGCTGAACTTTCCTACAAAAATCTCTGAAGGTGAAGCAGATGAGACACATATAAACAAATGAGCAGGATTGCTGGCTGACAGGACTATCGGTCTTCTGTGGGTTCCAGTAGAAACTGGGGTAAACAACAGTTGGCAATCTGTCTCGCAGTAAAAGCCACAGGAATCATGGAAGTGTCTAAAGACTGGAGGGAGCTTTTATTTTCCTCCACCAAATTGACCAGCTGGAGCTGAATAGATCTCAGGGTCATCATGAATGAAGTGTAGTTTGCCCTTTATAATGCACTACAGTTAGCACAGTGGGTCATTCCATCTTTATCTTTGTGGGTTGGTCATTGCAGAGAAGGGGAAATCATGTTCAGACAAAGATTTTTGATTTCAGATGCAGTCCAGTGTGACCCTTGCCCGGAAGACAAATATCCCCATGAGAGCAAGAACCATTGCATTGCCAAGAAGCTCCACTTCCTTGCCTATCAAGATAACTTGGGATACGCTTTAGTTTCTCTCACTCTTTTTCTCTTTGTGACCACATCTACAGTCCTTGTTGTTTTCCTTAAACATCGTGACACACCAATTGTCAAGGCCAACAACCGAGACCTCACCTACATCCTCCTTGTGTCTCTGCTGCTCTGCTTCCTCTGCTCTTTCCTCTTCATTGGTTGACCCGGGAAGCTCACCTGTCTCTTCCAACAAACTTCCTTTGCCATTCTGTTTTCCCTTGCAGTTTCCTCTGTGTTGGCAAAAACTGTCATGGTAGTTTTGGCCTTCATGGCAACCAAACCAGGGAATAGGACAAATAAATTCTTAGGAAAGCCTCTGACCAACTCTATTGTCTCAGTCTGTCCCCTGGTCCAAGCAATTATTTGTGCAATCTGGTTGGTAACCTATCCCCCATTTCCCAACTTGGACTTCCACTCCTTGGTTGGAGAGGCCATCTTGGAATGTAATGAAGGCTTAGCATCAATGTTTTATGCTGTCCTTGCCTTCCTAGGTTTCCTGGCTATTATCAGTTTCATGGTGGCCTTTCTGGCTAGGAAGTTGCCCAACAGTTTTAACGAAGCCAAGTTCATTACTTTTAGTATGTTGGTCTTTTGCAGTGTTTGGATCACCTTCCTCCCCACCTACCTGAGCACCAAAGGGAAGTCCATGGTAGCTGTGGAAATCTTCTCCATCTTGGCTTCTGGGGCTGGTCTCTTGGCTTGCATCTTTTTCCCCAAATGTTATATTATCCTACTGAGACCCCATCTTAATTGTAGAGAAAATATCATGAGACACAAAAATCTCTGATTTATGCAGAGATTTGAAAATTTTAATTTGACTTTAGGGTATTTTTGTACTTGATCTGATTTCTAAAAAAAGTTGTGACATGAGAGGATAGCTAGTTCTTTAAATAATTGGAAATGAAGTGATGTAAATAATCACAGACTATTTGTTAATCAACCACATTTTTATTTTTCATTGATGTCCGTTCACCCCAGTGAGGCCCCATGAACAACTTGGAAATATGATTTGATGTTAAAGGTCTATTATCATCAAAAGTAGCTTTAAAAATATGGTGGGTTTGTTTCACTATGTTGGATTGTTTTGAAGCATGTTTGTTTGCAACTTGGCTTTGCCAAGTTCCCTGCCAACATTTTCATTCAAATGTTTATTAGAGTTCTTTTAATTCTGCAGTTTAAATGAGCTACATTTTTTGCTCTCTCTATACTTAATGGAGAACATCATTAATAGACACGATCATGTAAAATAGTTATTAATGGATATATTCCGTCTTCTACTGTTGGTAGTATTTTTTTTATCCTTTTCAAATATTGTGAAGAAGGAAGATGATTGGTTGGAAAAGAGGGAGGAAGGATGGGGTGGGGAGAAAAAATAAAATACATTGCGACTTTTTCATGTTCAGGGAGGAAGACACCATTGTGTGATATCCTGTTGCTTGTTTAATGAACTGATAGATAAGAATAAAGGAAATGCCTAGAAATTGGTTATTGGGGAAGGCAAAATTCTGCATACTCTTATATATAGACAGTGGTATGTTGTCTAAAATCTCAAATGATTTGCAACAAATTCTCCATAGATTTGATACATACACACACACACACACACACACACACACACACACACACATTTGAAAAAAATCTGCATCTTTAGCTGTCATGTTTAGATACAAGGAAAGTTTTTCCCCAAACACCATCACTCTGCTAAACAAATAATTCCCTCACCACTGTCAAACCATTCACTAAGACTGCATTACTATTACTATTAGTCCTCTCATCATTGCTATCACCCATCTCCTCCCACTTATGACTGCAGGACTGTAACTTTATTGCTTATATCCTTATTGTTTATATTCATATTGATTGTTTTCTGATTGCTTATTTGTACCCTATGACTGTCATGAAGTGCCGCACCTTATGATTCTTGATGAATGTATCTTTTCATGTCTTTTGATGTACACTGAGAGCATGTGCACCAAGGACAAATTCCTTGTGTGTCCAATCACACTTGGCCAATAAAGAATTTTATTCTATTCTGTTCTGTTCTGCTCTGCTCTGCTCTGCTCTGTCCTGTCCTATCCTATCCTATCCTATCCTATCCTATCCTATCCTATCCTATCCTATCCTATCCTATCCTATCCTATCCTATTCTGTCATCTAACTGTCTGACCATATGTGATATAATCACATATCAAACTTCAAGAAAGTTGTGTTTGAAAGAGAAATCTAATGAACAATTCACACGCAGCCCTTGTCAGAGAACTGCAGAACTTTTGTTCCCTGTGACCATCTGGAGCAATTCAGGCCTTAAAAGATGGACGAATGTAGAGCATCCAGTAAAGTCAGGGAATGGGGTGGAACAACGAAGACACATTCAAATGGATTTAGAGACATAGTGGACAATCTCCTCTGAGGAATAAACATTGATGAACAATCAAAGATGGTTGAGAAGATACTGAGAAAGTCCTGGTTGGAGGAAGTTTATGAGAGTCCCTCAAAAGAATCTGAAAATGGGAAAGGGAACTATTTTTTGGCACAAGGGTTTGGTGGAAGAAACAACTGTCTACAAGGGGGAAAAATATGGAAAGTTTTAATAGCACTTCCTTTCTTCATTTGTAACAAAAATCAGTCTTCAGTTACTGTATAAATAATTAGACAACTAATAAAATTGAGAGGAAGAGTTCACCAAATGTGTTCCAGAATATTTATTTATAAATACCCTGGGGAACATGGAGCAGATCCAATTTCTGAAGGGAAGCTCCTTTAGGCAAAACAGGGCCAGCAAGAAAAGAGCATGACCTGAAAACCTTCATAGGCTTCAGTTTTGGACAAAAGTGTTTGGACAAGATGGAATTGTTGGTTCCTCTGTGACAGATCATTCAGGCCTTTCAAGGATGAAACTAATGCTTTGAAAGGTAACCAGATGTTGTATTTCTAAGAAGATTCGAGAGCTTGATCATTTCTGGGGTCTACAAATCCCATCCTTTAAAAAAAATATTTATTTATGTGTTTGTTTTTCTACTTTCCAATATGATTATTTTTCTAAATTCCAATGTTGTTATTCTACATGACACTTACATATTATTATGAACTGTTACAAGGCAAGTCTCCCCATACATTCTGAACTTGTGTTACTTTTTGAAAAGACATTCAACTCACTTCATTTTAACTTTGGTTTAGTTTCTATGGCTTAGCAGACTGCCTGACCCACACCATGCATTTACTTTGCAATGTGTTACACTGAACACCTTGTTGTGAGAGGAGCAACTTCTATTAACTTTAGCAGAGAAGAGATTTTTTGTAGGGGAAATTCTTAGAAATTTGGTGTTACTCTAGAATATTAAATCTCTTAAAGTTGGAATTGATCCAGTTTTTTCTTTTAGTCCCACAAACTTTTTTGTTTTTCTTTTTCTGCACACAATAACAAAAATCTGTGCTTTAGCCAAGGCACCCAAACTTCTGGCAGTGGTGGGGGCAGCTTCTGGGCAGTATGATCCCCCCCTCCCTAGTCAGACAGCTCCACCTGGCCTCTTCTCTGAATCTCACCATTCTCCTGCCCCCCCTCAAGTGGCAGGAGGCTCTGTGGGACAACAGGACAACCCATTTTTCCCATGGCGTGGCATACACTTGCTACCTCTGCTTGTCTGCTTGCAAGCAGCGATCTTCTCTCCCACCATCGTGCCACTCGCCCTCACTTCCCTGAATGAAGAGTTGAGGCTGTGTGCTTCCTTGCCAGGCTGAACCCCAGCAAAGAGCCATGCGGCTGATAGTCACTCAATGCCCCACGTAGCATCACTCAGATGCCAGTGGGTACACAGCTGCCAGCTGAGCTTTGTTAGGCTGGCTGGTTGGAGCAGTTCTGCAGCCACGGCCCCCGTGCTGGAGCCGAAAGAGAAAGTGCCATGCAAAAAGATCCTTACGTTGGAATCTATGAATTGGCAGGTCAAGGCAGTGGAGTACATGGTTCAGGGGGCTGCTATCCTGAAAGTGGGCAAGATCAAAAAGGAGCTGTGGAAGGGCCTCAGAAAGCCTTCCATAGAAGTTGCCAGAGCCAACATTGGTGATTCACAGCGAGCACAACTTTAGTTGGGACATTCAAGTTGCCACTGCAGGGTCAGCCGCCTGGCACAAAACCTCACGGTTTTTCTCCTCTTCAGCATCATCCTCCCTGTGTCAGGTTTCCGAAAGATGTCTAATTAACTTACGAGCCTCGAGCCAAGTTTCAAATGAAATCCAGTCATTTATTAGGAACACCGGCAATACCCACGTGGAGTCAGATCTGACATCAGTTAAATTATGACAGAACTTTACCCCTGTTTCTCCCTCATCACATTTGCCAATGATGTGCTGCAGCAGGTTGTAAAATTTTGTGCCTCACAAGCTGCTGTAGTAATCTGGGATCCGACTCTAGCCAAAGGTATGTGTGGAATTCTCTCCCCCCTTTCTTCCAATGTCAACTTGATAACAGAGATGGAAATGCTTTATAAGTTGACACCCTGCTCAAGCAGCAGTAAAGTCCATGGGAATCATTCCTGCCCCAGCACAGTGAACTCTGGAAGGCTGGATTAAGTTCTCAAACTGAGCAAGGAAGTACTGTGAAGCCAGGCCCTTCATACCCGCATCCAGCCCACTGGAATTTGCTGCACCTGGGTAGGAATGATTCCTGCAGACCCCACCACTGCTTTCAGTGGAAGCTTTCAAAAAGAGATTGAACTGCCATCTGTCAGAAATGGTGTAGGGCCTCCTGCTTGGGTGGGAGGTTGGACTAGATGACCTACAAGGTCCCTTCTGACTCTGTTAATCTGTGATGAAGCTCCCAGAACCTCTGAAGGCAACTTCTGTTCCTTTGGTTGATTGCTCTTAATACCAGAAAATTTCTCCTTATTTCCAATTTGAATGTATCCTTGATCAGTTTCCATCTATTATTCCTTTTCTGGCTTTTGGGTGCTTTGGAAAATAGCTTAACTCCCTCCCCTCTGGAGCAGCCCCTGAGATATTGGAAGGCTGCTATCATGTCTCGCCTGGTCCTTCTCTTCACTAGACTAGCCATGCCCAGTTCTTTCCACTGTTCATTGACCATTTTTTGTGATGAGCCACAAAGGTCAGTGCTGTCCCCTTTCCTATTCAACATCTCCATAAGACCCCAGAGTAAGCTCATCCATCTCCATGTGGTGAGTTATCCTCAATATAGTGATGAAATCTAATTGCACATCTTTGCTTCTGGTAAATTAAGTGCATATTTTGTCCTGCTATTGGGAGGCTTGAATGCTTAAAAACATGCTTCTGATGAACCTCAGCAAGATTTGGGTTTTGTGGGACTCTGGTTCTAGGATTACTCCATCTATGGTACTAGTTGCGGTTTGCAATGCCCCAAACAGATCCTGTGCAAAATCTGGAGATGCTCCTGGATTCATAACTCCTGCTTGAGAATCAAGGAGAAGTTCTTTTAGGAGTCACAACTTTGCTTATGTGCTAGTTGCACCCGTTCCTGGGTGAAGGATTCTCTGGCCCCTTCTTGGTTGGATTATTGCAAGGTGTTCTGTATAGGCAGTGGTGGGATTCAAATAATTTAACAACCATTTCTCTGTCCCAATGACTGGCTGGGTGGGTGTGGCCATGGTGGGCCACAGGGGGTGGGCATGGCCAGAGTGTGTGACAGGCAGTACTTGGCCTCCTGGACCCCCCCCCTGAGCAAAAACAGGCCACGGGGGCCTCCCTGCAAGCTCCCTTCACCCCATTTTGGGCCTAGCAGGCCTCCCTGCACTTAACTGGAAGTCAAAACGGGGCATTTGGGAACTGCAGGAAGGGGCAGGGCCAGCCAAGGATTTAATAACTGGTTCACCCAAACTGGTCCAAACCATCTGAATCCCACCACTGTGTATAGGTCTGCCCTTGAAGAGTATTGCTATACTTCATCCGGTATAAAATGCAGTAGCAAGATCAGTTATGATGTTTCTGGTAGACCATATTATGCTTCTGCTTTCTCAGCTGCATTGGTTGGCTTTGTCACTCCTGACCTTCCGAAGTTCCCTCAGACCTGGTTATGCTAGCTGGCTTGAGGACCCCAATAGGCAGTTGAAGTCATGAGTTGGTTCTATTATTATTAACATACCTCCATCTGTTAATCTTGTTTCTGTTTTAGTTCTGCTCTTATAATTTCCAATCCTTTTATTCTGCCCAGAATGACTTTGCCTGAAATGGGTGAATTGGATCAATGAACCAATATCGGATCCTGTCTTGTGGGTATAACTCAGTGGTGGGATTCAACTTTTTTAATTACTGGTTTTGAAGCCTTGGCTTGGTGGGCGTGGCTTGTGGGTGTGGCAGGGGAAGGATACTGTAAAATCTCCATTCCCACCCCACTCCAGGAGAAGGATACTGCAAAATCCTCATTTGCTCCTGATCAGCTACGACTCGGGAGGCAGAGAATAGGTGGGGGAGGGGCCAATCAGAGGTGGTATTTACCAGTTCTCCGAACTTCTCAAAATTTCCACTACCAGTTCTCCAGAACGGGTCAGAACCTGCTGAATATCACTTCTGGTATAACCAAGTCAGTCATTGTATCTAAACATTGGTATGATTTCTCACAGTCCCTAGGGCACAGCTGATGCCACCATAGCTCATTAGCACCCATTCTCTCTGAACATACTATGACTCAGGCCAAACTCTATCTCGTGTAGAGGTATTCACCATTGACTTTATATAAGTCAAAAATTCAAAATGCATCCTGTTCACACTGGTGTAATGGGACTGGGTGTTTGTTAATATGATTTATTGGGTCAGGGATATTTTTTCTTTGTCTTCACTGTGAGTTCTATTGTCTTGGGGGGGTTGCATTGTGGAAGCTTAACCAATCTCACTGTACATATGTTGTGCACTGACAATAAAGAATTATTATTATTATTATCCCAAGTCCATCTGCTCTGTGGATTAGCAACAAGAGACAGAGATATGTTTTTTTCCCCCTGTCTGGTGTGTAGACAACATCTATTGCTCATTGGGTAGAACAATTTCTCTTCCTTGCCATTATCAAAAGAACAGTAATTCTTATTTATTCCCTGTGGATTTTCACCCAGCAAAATTTTCCAAGGTAAAAACCTGCTTTTAAAAATATGCTCTGAATTCTGTCAGCGGTGGAGGACTTTACCTGGCCTTGCAAAGAACTAATCCTAGGGCTTGGTGAGACTTGGTTGGCCTTCGTGTCAAAGCTCAGAGACAGGTAAGAGAAAGTATGATGGATGTCATGGTAGTTTATTGATTGATAGGTTTTGCAACCTTACCATTAAAATAATATTTAAAAATAATGTAATAATATAAAATAGGCTAACAGAGTTGAAAGGGACCTTGGAGGTCTTCTATCCTAATCCTGTGCTCAAGCAAGAGATCCTATACCATTCCAAATAAGTGACTGTCCAGTCTCTTCTTAAAAGCCTCCTGTGATGGAGCACCCACCACTTCTGGAGGCAAATTGTTCCACTGGTTAATTGTTCTCACTGTCAGAAAATTTCTCCTTAGTTCTAGATTGGGACTCTCTTTGATCATCTAGAAAATGAAATACAGTACATGGTTTAATTTCAGAATAAGATAGATTGGAGGAACTAAAGTGATAAAATACAAATGTGTTAATGGAAAGAGACAGATACATTTGCCCTGAGGCCATCCAGCTGGCAAGGCAGTCTCTATTCCACTACAACTCTGCTGAGATTTCACGTGCTTCCTGCAATTCAGCTTCTGCCCACACCTTGATTTCTGATCTAGGAAGGAAAGTGAGAAGAATGACTGGGCTGCCTCTCCTGCTGCTGCTCTTCTGGCTCCTGCCTCCAGCTACTACTAAGAGGATGCAAAGTGTATGTGTGTCGCAAAAACATTTAAAGTTTCAGAATGGATGGGAATATTATAGGCCCAGTGATCTGATTATTGGGGGGAATTTACCCCTAATAGCTTCTGTGCCCTTCAATCTCCCAGATTTCCAAGGGGACCCATTCCTGGATTTGAATGATAGAACGTAAGTTTCACCTGGAGGGGAAGATTGTTTTCTCTCTGTCTCTCGGTTTCTGTCTCTGTTCCTGCCTCTCTCCCCCCTCTCTCTCCCAGTCTCTCTGTCTGTCTCTCTCTGTTTCTGTCTCTGCCTCTCTATGTCTCTGTCTCTGTCTCTCTCAGTCTCTCCTTGTCTCTCTCTCTCTCTGTCTCTCTCTTTCTCTCTGTCTCTCTCTCTTTCTCTCTGTCTGTCTCTCTCTTTCTCTCTGTCTCTCTCTCTCTTTCTCTCTGTCTCTCTCTCTCTCTTTCTCTCTGTCTCTCTCTCTCTTTCTCTCTGTCTGTCTCTCTCTTTCTCTCTCCAGAGGCTACTTTCAGAAATATTTCTTCTAGTGGTCTTTACATTTTGTCCCATTTTCAATAAAGAGGCAAAGTCAAGCAGACTTTCCTGAGGAAGATGGCATAAAACTCAAGAAGGACAACATCTAAGAGACTCTGCTAGTCTAATGAAAAAGTTGGCATAATATTAATTTGGACACAAAGTCATAGCTTAAAAAACCAACCCTCCATTTCGGAATCAGCAAAGCTCATGAAAAATGGCCCTTAGGAAGTCTGAGTTGTGGAGTCTTCTCTTCAAACCTGTAGAGGCTGCTCCGAGAGAGGAACAAACTGATGAGGGAGGAAGAGGAGCAATTGGGGAGGATTTCAGCCACTGGAAGAAGGGATTGAAAATAGAGGGGTGTTAAATGATCTGGGATATAGACACACAGACTTGTCTCCTTCCTCAGAAATCCACCCAAGTGCAATCAAGGAACATCCTTACAAAAGCCAAGACAACCCAATTGAATTTTGTGACTTACTGCTGCAAGGACAGACACAAAAGTCAAAGCCAACTCTACCAGCTGACAAGATCTTTCCTATAATGTTCCCCAATCTTTTTCTCACTATAGACCCCTACCCAAAAACTACCAGCTCTTCCTGGCCTTGATGTTTGCTGTCATGGAGGTGAATAAGGATCCAGTTCTCCTCCCCAACATCACACTTGGATTCGACTTGCATGACAATCTGAAGATGGAGAGGAACATATTTGCATTCAGCCTCTCCCTGCTCTCCACCCAAGGCCAAATGATCCCAGGTTATAAATGTAACAGGCAGGACACTCTGCTCTCTGTCATTGGAGGTGACAGCCCCAAATCTTCAAGGCAGATGGCCTCCATCTTCAGCATCTACAAGGTCCCACAAGTAAGGAGGCTGACCTGGCTACAGTATGGAGTAATTAAATAGCAGAAACACAGAGAGAGTCTAAGAATGAAAACAAGGGTGTTGTGGGGTATAGGACTTAGATAATCCATGTTCTAGGTGAATTGATTTTTATATTTTATATGTCAAGATATCCATAGCCATAGCAAAACCACTGAGAGATATACTGTTTCACAGTGCCTTACAGCCCTCTCTAAGTGGTTTACAGACTCCGCATATTTGGTTCCTCAACAATTTGGGAAGGACACCCAGAAGCCAAAGATGAAAACATGAAGTGAGGGGAAGCGACACATCAGGGATATTTGACTTATATATATCATCCATGTTATGGAGGAATTGAATTTTATATTTTATATACTAAGAAAAGTATTTATATAACATCAAAGAGATATTGATATAAATCCCAAATGCTGCACTTGCCAAGAGGAATCACATCCTAACTTTTGTGAAAATCTATCATCTTCTTACACCTTTCAGTGCAATTTATTCTCTATATCAGATTTAGGATTTGTTCCCTTGACTTCTGATCTATCACAACCAGGCAAAACAGATAACTCGTGGCTCTTCCTAAGAAGGGAGGAAGATGAAGCCTGCCACTCATAATAGAATAGAATAACAGAGTTGGAAGGCTCTTTGGAGGTCTTCTAGTCCAACCCCTTGCCTAGGCAGGAAACACTACACCAAATCAGGTTAGCTAACATCTTCTTAAAGACTTCCAGTGTTGGAGCATTCACAACTTCTGGAGGCAAGTTGTTCCACTGATTGATTGTTCTAACTGTTAGAAAATTTCTCCTTAGTTCTAAGTTGCTTCTCCCTTTGATTAGTCCTTCTTTTCATTAAACTGGACATGCTCAGTTCATAATGAGATAGGCTGAGTAGTCCAGGCTAAACTAGACATAATGAGACAGGCTGACTAGTGGGGCAATCAAGCACATAATGGAGACCCCTAAAGTTACCATTAAACGGGACTTTCTCTCTTAAAGAAGATTCTCCCTTTCTCCAGCTCGGTGTTGGCTTTGAGTTATCACAGGGAGAGAGAAGAGTTTATCCTTCCTTTTTCCGGATTAATCCCAGTGAATCTGCTCAGTATGTGGGTTTAGTCCAGCTGCTCCTGTACTTCCAGTGGAACTGGGTTGGGCTGGTGGCACCTGAAGATGACAATGGAGAACATTTCATCTCATCTCTGACACCAAGGCTGAAGGAAAGGGAGATCTGCCTAGTTTTCACTGAAATGATTAAATTGGATTTTCGTGGTTTTCGAGGGTTCTCTTATACTTTCAACCTTTTCTCTAAAGCTGAAATAATTATCTTGTTTGATGATTCCAATATCTTTAAAGACATACAGGTGATATTAATGGCACATCAAGAGAGGAGAAATGCACCACTTCTCAAAGTCTGGATCTTTACATCCAATTGGAAAATTATTTCAATAAGCTCTGAATATATATTGCAAGTTATAAAGCCCTTCCATGGGGCTTTGCATTTTAGGGACCACACTGGGGATGTCTCAGAATTCAGCCGTCATCTCATGTCTTTAGACCCTTTGAAATCACAAGGAGATATATTTCTCACAGTATGGTGGGAACTGATATTTGACTGCAAGATCAACAAACCAGGAGCGAGATCTCAAACAGGGAGCAAACAATGTACAGGAAAGGAGAATTTACAGAATGTCCCACCTTATGTGTTTGAAACAAGCATGACAGGAGAAAGTTACAATATCTACAATGCCATTTATGCTGTGGCACACACATTGCATGCAATGCATGGATTAGGAGTGCGACCAACAATGATGAGACTGGGAAAGAGGATCTCAAATGTCCAGTCCTGGCAGGTAAACCCTGTATATTTTTTTAATCCATTTTGCAGATCTTTAGAGAGGAAGTTTCCAATGTGTATTTCTTCAATTAAATATTTGTATCATATCCCTGCATCAAATCTGCATCAAACCAGATTGGAATAGTAACTTCAAAACCAAAACCAAAGTGAATTAAGTATAATATTATTTTGAAAAGACAGGGGAGGAAGGAGTGAAGAGAAATAAACTAAACCAGTTGTCTATGGGATTCCTGTAGGTGTTCTGACCCAGGCTTCCTTTGAAAGCAAGAAGCAAAGACTTGGTCCTGACAAAACCTCTTTTATTTAGATGGCTGTGAATTCCTTTCATTCACAGCCAGCAAGGCTTAGCAAACAGTCTTTCAGAGGAATGTTTATCCATAAGAACCTTATCTCGTTTGGAGAGCTACCAGATAACTAGTTTCCAAATTCAGGGCAAGACAAACTTGGCACAGAGTCTCTTATAGTCACAAACAGAAGTTTCCACTCTTGAAACGACAGAATGAATTGTTTCCTGCAAAAGCTCACTCCCCCTTCGCTCCTCTTGTATTTCCTATGGGAGGGGCCAATGACCTCCAAGGTGTGGCTTTACTCTTTATACTTTATAAACTTTATTGTCATTGTACGTATATACACAGTATACAGATACTCATCTTTCTATACCTTTCAGTGCAGTTTATTCTCTGTATGAGGTTGATGATTTCTTCCTTTGACTTCTGATCTATCACAAGGCAAAATAGGTAGCTGGTGGCTCTTCCTAAGGAGGCAGGAAGATGAAGCCTGCTACTCATAGTATAATAGAATAACAGAGTTGGAAGAGACTTTGGAGGTCTTTTGGTCCAACCCACTGCCTAGGCAGGAAATCCTACACCATTTCAGGTTATCTAACTTCTTCTTAAAAACGTCCAGTGTTGGAGCTTTTCCAAGTTCTAAGTTGCTTCTCTCCTTGATGAGTTTCCACCCCTTGCTTCTTGTTCTACCATTAGGTTCTTTGGAGAACAGCTTGACTCCCTCTTCTTTGTGGCAGCCCCGAGATATCGGAACACTGCTATCATGTCTCCCCTAGTCCTTCTTTTCAGTAAACTAGACATACCCAGTTCCTCCAACCGTTCTTCATATATTTGAGCCTATAATCATCTTTGTGGCTCTTCTCTGCACTCTTTATAGAGTCTTCACATCTTTTTTACATCGTGGTGACCAAAACTGGATGCAGTATTCCAAGTGTGGCCTTACCAAGGCCTTAGAAACTGGTATTAACACTTCCCACATGATCTTGATTCTTTTCCTCTGTTTATGCAGCCTAGAACTGTGTTGGCTTTTTTGGCAGCTGCGGCACATGGCTGATTCATATTTAAATGGTTGTCCACTAGGACTCCAAGATTCCTCTCACAGTTACTACTATTGAACAATGTACCATATATACTGTACCTGTGCATTGGGACTGGAAACAATTTCTTGGGAGGA
Source organism: Thamnophis sirtalis (assembly GCF_051295495.1). Classification (NCBI taxonomy): domain Eukaryota; kingdom Metazoa; phylum Chordata; class Lepidosauria; order Squamata; family Natricidae; genus Thamnophis; species Thamnophis sirtalis. The sequence continues at coordinate 180,362,168 of NW_028261381.1, read as the reverse complement.
AACAATTATTTGTGACCACATGGCTGTAACTGGTCTACATCTCAGGAAAGCTTGTAAGATTGAAAGGCTCAACTACATCTTACACAACTGTGGTAGCTTCAGGGTCCCATTGTTAACTTGACCAAACACCTCATCCTTCTTTTAATTCTCTACTTCCTTCTTCCTCCCATCTCCTGTGCTCTTCAGTGTTTCTTCACTATGGAGTTTTGGGTTTTTGCTTGCCATTTGTTGTATTGCCATTCTTCTTGTGTGAAAAGCAGATTTTGTAACCTCAGAACATGGAGCAACATTTAAAGAAATTAAACCGACTGTTCTGCATCAAAGGCTAAAATTTGGACCTCTTTGGATAGTGAAATAACAAACCAGGGCAGGGAATTCCTTCCAAATGGCCCTACTTGTTGGATATTGTTCCTGCATTCTTTTCTCCTTGACTTTTGGCTAGGGAAAATCATTGGTATTGTATGTTGTGGTGATAGAAATTACTTAATTAACATCTTAGGAAGATATTTACATGAATGAGCTTCAAACAGCTTGACACAATGATCAGATATGGAAGATTCCATTCTATACCCTACAATGAGTGTCTCTGCATTTGCAGAGCAGCAGAAGTAGAAGACCTGGCTCACATCCTATTTAATTGTTGCTTGTATAAGGAGGTGAGAGACACGTACCTTGGTCCATATACCAAATGAATGACCCATTGGGATCTCCATATCAAAACAACTTCCCTTATGTGCGGCCAGAATTGGAAAATAACATTTAACACAGCACAGCCCTTAAACAAAATGGTTCAGTTGAGATCTGCATATGTCGGACTGATTGGGGTAGATTGCAGGGGTGACACAGAAATATAATTTTATCATATTTTATCTAAATTATTTATCTTAAATTATTGTATTTTATTCCAATTCCATTTTAAATCATGGTTTATTCCAATTCAATTTTGAATTGTATTTTATCAAATTCCATTTGATAAAAGCAATATAAAATCCAGATTTTATATTGCTTTTATAAATTGTAGTAATAATTTCTTTCTGGAACTTTGCATTTTGATATGGCCCAAAGACTAATCAATGTAGACTCAATGTCAATGTGTACACTTAACTATTCCTAAATGTGTCAATTTCAAGACCCTGGGCCAAAGTCAAATATCAAACATATAGTTAAACATCACAGAGGTAAAAACCACGCACTGAATTTTGGAATGTGGCTTTGGAATCTCTGTGTGTAGATATCATTCTGATAAAACCGTGGTTGATGATGGCAGGATAAAAAATGCCAAAAGATAAAAACAAACTCTTGTAGTATTTGGGTAGTAGTTAAAATTTTGTAGTATTCCTAATTGTTAAGAGCTCCACCAATTAAACTAGGTTCTCAAACATAAATGCATCGCTTAAGAGAATGACAGAATGATAGAAGCCATGATGTCTCATTTGTGACTTTCAACCAATTACTCCAATTTCTGAAAATCTCTTTTCTTTCAGCTTCTTCCTTATTTTAGCCATGTGCAGTTCAACAACAGTGCTGGAGAGGAAGTCTCCTTCTCAGAAAATGGACTGAGGTCTGCTGGTTATGATCTTCTCAATTGGGTTTTCCTCCCCAATCTATCTTTTGTCCCTGTGAAAGTTGGGCAAATAGATCCCAGGGCTCCTTCAGGCCAGGATTTCACTATTAATTCTGACACAATTGTCTGGGGGGGAAAGGTGAGCTGAAATGTTCCCTAAATTCACCCACCCCCCAAAAAAAATCATTGTCTTCCAGGGATGCAAAATATCCTCCTAACTGGAAAACAGGCCTATTGAATCGGGGAGGGGGGACCCATTTGATGAAAAACTTGCTTTGCGTGTAACTGATTTGTGATAGATCAAAAAGGGTTGAGATCAGGAAGAAGTTCTGCTTGAAACCCAGGATGCAGTTAGAACAGCCAACAGTGGTTTCCACAGACATTCCCATTTTGTTGGACCTCATGATTGTTTCTTTTAGAAAATCAATAGCTCAATTCTAGTCATCTCATTGTTCCTATCAGAGGTGGGTTCCTACTGGTTTGGACCAGTTCAGCCGAGTAGGTAGTAACCTGGCCTGCCACGCCCCTGAAACAGTTCTATTGGCCGCGGTGCCATCTTGATTTTTGGTTCTGTGCATGCGCAGAACAATCTTCATTGCAAAAATGTACTTTTTTTCCTTTTCTAACATGAAGAGTCCATTTCACGTGCGCACAAAAAAATTTGCATGCCAAACTGCCAGTAATGCAAGCAGCAACCCATCCCTGGTTCCTATCACCCATATCCTCCCACTTATGACTGCATAACTGTAACTTTGTTGTTTGTATCATTACAATATATATTGATATTGTTTCCTGATTGCTTATTTGTACCCTATGACTATCATTAAGTGCTGTACTCTATGATTCTTGATGAATATATCTTGTCTTTTTATGTACACCGAGAGCAGATGCACCAAAGACAAATTTCTTGTGTGTCCAATCACACTTGGCCAAGAATTCCATTCTATTCACAAGCCTTTTTGCATGCCAAGTCCCAGTTCCAATCTCCAGCACTCATTGGTAGTTTAGAGTGGGATTGACCTTAATTCCCCTAGGAGCTTTTCCTGGTTTCTAGTAGACCCTACATAACAGTAGGTAGAAACAGAAATATACAAATGAAAAAATGAAGCATATTTGTCACCAAGGCCAAATATTTCTCTCTTCTCTTTTAGAAAGTGCCCTTTGCCAGGTGTGGCATGAAGAGGTGCCAGGCAGGAGAGAGGAGAAGAGTTCCAGAGGGCAAGCAGGTTTGCTGCTATCAATGTGCCCCTTGTCCAGGAGGGACCATTTCTAATCAGACAGGTAGAACACACTTCAAAAGTAGATCTTCCAGGATCAAGGGAGCCATTCGGTAGAAACAAATATCCATTTTGTTGAATGTCTATGGAGATTCCCAGTCATCCATGTCATGGTTGTCTCAAACATGTTTTTTCAAGAGGCACCTGGAATTTCTGGTTTTTCTTTGAAGATGTATCACTTCTCATCCAAGAAGCTTCTTCAACTCGCAAAGAAAAGTCAGAAAGTCCAATTGTCTCTTGAAAAAGCACCTTTGGGACCATTATCCGGTCAGAGCTGACGAAGCTTCTTGGATGAGATGCAAAATATCTTGGGGACAACCATTTTTTTGTCATTTTTGGTATATTCACTTTCTTCAAAATATTCACACTTTTCAGCAGAACCTCTGAGTTCATGGATCTAAACTGCCTGCCCATTCACCCCTTCCATTCTTTCCTTCTCCTCAGCAATTTAATGCAGGGTAGTTTCAGGGCATAATTTATGAGTTCCCTGCAAGACTTTCTAGTCTTTCGCTTAACAACCCACTGGGAAATCCAGCTACCAATCTTTTGATGAAGAAGAGGACTGTGAATGTCAAACTTTAATTTTCATTATTTCAGGTGTGCTTCCTCTGTCAGCACTATCAGTCTCCCAGGAAATTGGTAGAGAAATGGAAGATCAATCTAGCTATCTCTGCCTGCCCTTCTCTGCCAAAAAGGTCTGAATGGGTAGATGCAAAAGAGGAAGCAGGGAAGTTGAGTCAAAGAGCTGAAAGCATTTTTGCCTCTGGCTAATGTATCCTCAGAGTTACCAGCATTAAGGGATGATTGACCCTTTTTGAGATACCATGTAATATAAAGTGACTATTGATTTCAGATGCAGCTTCCTGTGATCCTTGCCCAGAAGTCCAATACCCCAACATGGACAAGGATCATTGCATTGCCAAGAAGATCCACTTCCTCACCTATCAGGATCCCCTGGGATACACTTTAGCTTCCCTCGCACTTTCTCTGTCTATGATCACGCTGGCAGTTCTGGCAATTTTTCTTAAACATCGTGACACACCAATCGTCAAGGCCAACAACCGAGATCTGACATACATCCTCCTGGTCTCCCTCCTGCTCTGCTTCCTCTGCTCTTTCCTCTTCATTGGTCGGCCCAGGAAGGTTACCTGTATTTTCCGACAAACTGTCTTTGCCATTCTCTTTTCTCTTGCAGTTTCCTCTGTGTTGGCAAAAACTGTCATGGTGGTTCTGGCTTTCATGGCCACTAAGCCAGGGAACAGGGCAAGGAAATTTTTAGGAAAACCAGTGACTAACTCCATTGTCTTAGGCTGTCCCCTGATCCAAGCAATTCTTTGTGTTGCTTGGTTGGTAACCTCTCCCCCATTTTCCAGCTGGGACTTCAACTCCTTGGTAGGAGAGGCCATCTTGGAATGTAATGAAGGCTCTGTTTTAATGTTTTATGCTGTCCTTGCCTACCTGGGTTTCCTGGCCCTCATCAGTTTCACAGTGGCCTTTCTGGCTAGGAAATTGCCTGACAGCTTTAATGAAGCCAAGTTCATTACTTTCAGCATGCTGGTCTTTTGTAGTGTTTGGATCAGCTTTCTCCCCACCTACCTGAGCACCAAAGGGAAATCCATGGTGGCTGTGGAGATCTTCTCCATTTTGGCATCTGGGGCTGGTCTCTTGGCTTGTATCTTTCTCCCCAAATGCTACATTATTCTACTGAGGCCAGATCTGAATTGTAGAGAAAATATAGTAAGGAACAAGAATTTCTAACTAAGGCAGGCATAGGAAAGATATTTATTTAGTATCTGATGACATTTCTAAAACATGATGGCAGAGAAACAGGAACATGTCCATTAAATAATGCCTTATCAGGTGCTTATTTGTTATAATAAAAGTCTCTTGATTGAGTTGGATGATATAGAAATTCAATCAATATATCTATTGTCAGCAGGCATCATGTGGCCTTTTGTACCCCATGTCTTCCAGTTCTCCCCACTGAAGCCCAGGGCCCTATGTAGAAATAAAAGTTGGTGTTAAATATATGTTCTTCATTTCAATAGGGATACTTTCTTATGAGAAATAACTTTTCCCCAAAATGTTACATTATCCGAGGTGGCACAGTAGTTAGGGTGCAGTACTGCAGGCCACTTTAGCTGACTGTGATCTGCAGTTCAGCGGTTCAAATCTCACTGGCTCAAGGTCGACTCAGCCTTCCATCCTTCCGAGGTGGGTGAAATGAGGACCCGGACTGTGGGGGCAAGTTGCTGACTCAATTTGCTAAAAAAAATGTAAACCTCTTAGAGAGGGCTGAAAGCCCTATGAAGCGGTATATAAGTCTAATAAATAAATAAATAAATAAATCCTACTGAGGCCCCATCTTAACTGTAGAAAAATGATAAGTCTGATAAAATCTGGAAAGAGTGCAGAGAAGAGCAACAAAGATGATTAGGGGATTGGATGGTAAAACATATGAAGAACAGTTGCAGGAACTGGGTATGTCTAGTTTAATGAAAAGAGGGACTGGGGGAGACATGATAGCAGTGCTCCAATATCTCAGGAGCTGCCACAAAGAATAGTGAGTCAAGCTATTCTCCAAAGCACCTGAGGGTAGGACAAGAAGCAATATGACTTTGAACCAGAAAAGGTTCAAAGCTTGTTAGGGATTAACATGGCCCATAAAGTACAATACTTGGGAATTTGGCTTATGGAGAGATGTTCCTCTATCAAAGTAGATAATTATATGAAACTATTACAACAGGTATCTAAGGATATGACTAACTGGAGTGGTAAACAACTGTCTTTGATGGGCAGGATTGCAACAGTTAAGACACATGTACTACCAAAATTTCTGTTTTTGTTTCAAACGGCACTGACTAAATTGGACATTTTTTAAAAAATCCTTGGAGATAATAGTGGCTCGATTTATATGGCAAGGCAAGAAAGCAAGAATTAAAGCCCAAATGTTGCAAAAACGTAAAGAACTGGTAGGCTTTGGAGTACCCAACTGGGAAGCATATTATAGTGCAGCAATTATGACATGGGTGAAGGATTGGGTGATATTGAGTAGAAGATGCTTATTGACTATAGAGGGACATGACCTCCCACAGGGATGGTACACCTCCCTTTGGCAAGAAAGAGATATTCCCCATAGGTACTTCATGGGACATTATATTTGGAAGATTTTGATGGGGGTGTGGGAAAAGATGAGGAAAAAGTACTATCTTATGGTTCCGTGTTGGTTGGTACCATTGGAGACCTTAACGCATCCCAGTGTATTTAATTGGACAAGAAACATAACATATAAAGACATTATGACAGAAGATGGCAACATGAAAACAAAGATGGAATTAGAGCAGCAGGGCAGGAATCTGGAATGGTGGGAATATTTACAGATTAGAAATAGGTTTAAAAGCGATAAGGAATGGTTTGGGATGTACCCAAACCTTCAGGAGTTGGATAAGATTTTGTTTGGCGGAGATAAGAAAATGTTGTCGAAGATCTATCAATTTTTGACCTGTCAAGATGCTAAAGAAGAGATGGATAAAAGCCTTCTAATAGCATGGGAGAGAAATTTTGGCTATGAGATTGAAATGGGTAAATGGTGGGATCTATGGAGTAAGACTATTAAACTTACGATATCTACAGCGTTTAAAGAAAATATATACAAGATGGTTTATAGATGGCACTTTCCCCCAACGAGGTTAGCCAAAATGTTTCCTGGGTTCCACTGTGTTGGAAATGTGGAAGAAGGGATGGTCCATTCTACCATATTTGGTGGTCCTGTACTGAGGCCACAAAATGCTGGAAAAGGATTCAAACTGGCTAAAAGAGGTTACCGGGGCAAGTATGGAATGGAAACCCGAGACTTTTTTACTAAGCATAAAACCAGAAAACCTGAGTACATCTATATGGCATTTGAGCCTACATATAATTGTGGCAGCAAAAATAACCTATGTGCAATTTTGGAAATCTACTACCATACCATCCGAAGATGCCATAATTAAAAAGATTTATGAGTGTGCAGAAATGGACAGAATGACGGGTTGGCTGAGGGACAAAGGAGAAATGGAACATTATCTTAGCTGGAACCTATGGTATATGTGGGCGACAAAGAGAACAGCAGGGACTTAAAACTGGGAAAGTCAAATAGCAGTTGTTAACAATGGGAAATAAAAGTGAACGTGGGTATTGTAATAGATCCCTGAATTTTGTAACAAGAAGATGCTGGTTAGAGACTAAACAATGAGGAAGAAAAAAATGTTGGGCTGTGAATGACTGTCAGGGGGGGGGGAGGGTTTGTATGTTTAAAGCTGTATTTGTATGTCTTATTTAAAAAATGTATAACCAATAAAGACTATTTAAAAAAGAAAGAAAGAAGCCAATAGAGCCGAAAAGTAGAAGTTAAGGAGGATTACCATATATATTTGCACTGAAGAGAGTTTAAACTTATTAGAGATAATCACCCAAAATATCAGATAGAAAAGTAAAATAAGAGAGTTAAAAATGGTGAAACTCAAATGAAATTAAAAGGGGAATTAACAGAAGGAGAATTGTAATAATTTGGAACTGCGATAAGAAGGAACATGAAGTTCCAATATATTGTGTAAATGTAGTTTATGCCTATGTTTTGTTTTTGTGTATTTTGTATCTTTGAAAAATATGTATATACATATACATACACACACACACACACACATTTATATTTTAAAAATGAATATATTTTACAACTATATATACAGAAAACTAGATATTTAGGCATATGGGAGCACCTGAGGTAAATCAGGGCCCACAGAAGAAAAAGGCGGGAAAAAGGGAAACTCCTCCTCCACACCCAGAGCAACCAATCACAGTGCTGATTGCCTCATGCAGGAACCAGCCCTCTGGTGCCAATCAACCATCAGTGTGTGTTCTTGCTCACAGCAGAACCCCATTGCTCCAGCTACTACATTTAACAGATTAATTGAGTTGGAAGGGACCTTATAGGTCATCCAGTCTGACCCCCCCCCCCACGCTCAAGCAGGAGACCCTACACCATTTCTGACAAATCATGTGACTGAGGGGCCGTGGCCATACCGACTCAGTCACAGGACCCCCAACCAAACCAGGCCCACAGAACCATTAGGGAAAAAAATGTGAATGTCACCTCTGGTTCTATACTTTTCCTCAAATCCAACTTTCCTGCCTAAATTAAATCTTTTCTTACATTGTAGGTATGTGAGTTTGTGAGAAACACATTCTTCTTATTCCAATTCTCCTTTTGACTTGAGTTTAGGTTAAGTTTGGCTAAAATATATTGTCTGACTGTAGGTCCATTAGTTTGGTCTCACCCCTATTTCTTTTCTAAAGGAAGTTTCCTGAGCTGGTATCTTATTTTAAAGGGCTACCCGGTCTTTCACCAAGATCAAACAACAAGGGTCAAAGTATGGTTTTAAACCTGCCTACACAAACCTTCCTCTTTCCTTAGCATCTTGCAATTATTCATATTCCATATTTGTTTGGCCTTTGCCATGTAAACTTAGAAATAGCCTTTTGCCATTGTTTCAATGAAATATCAGTCACCAGAATTGGTAGTTTCTGGAATAAAAACAACTTCTTTGGTAAAACCTTCATCGTAATTACAGAAATTCTACTCAAAAATGATAATCACAACTTATTTCCCCTTAGTAAATCTTTTTGCATTTCATTCAAAACAGACACAAAATTATTTTGGAACAGGTTAGAGTTTGCGTTTGAAAATGTCACCTCAAGATATTTGACCTTTTACTTCACCTTAAAATTTGATGCCTTCATCAAAATATGAAGAGCAACAAATATCATGAGGGGACTGGAGGCTAAAACATAAATAAGGTTTGCAGGAACTGTGTATGTCTAGTTTAATGAAAAGAAGGACCAAGGGAAACATGATAGCAGTCTTCCAATATCTCAGGGGTTGCCACAAAGAAGAGGGAGTCAAGCTATTCTCCAAATCAACTGGGAGTAGAAAAAGAAGCAATGGGTGGAAACTAATCAAAGAAAGAAGCAACTTAGAACTAAGGAAAAATTCCTGACAGAACAATTAATCAGTGGAAAAACTTCCCTGCAGAACTTGTGAATGCTCCAACACTGGACATTTTAAAGAAGATGCTGGATAACCATTTGTCTGAAGTGGTGTAGGGTTTCCTGCCTAGGCAGGGGGTTGGACTAGAAGACCTCCCAGGTCCCTTCCAACTATGGTATGCTATTCTTATTCTTATTCTTATTCTTATTCTTATTCTTATTCTTATTCTTATTCTTATTCTTATTCTTATTCTTATTCTTATTCTTATTCTTATTCTTATTCTTATTCTTATTCTTATTCTTATTCTTATTCTTATTCTTATTCTTATTCTTATTCTTATTCTATTTTTATTCTAATTCTATGCTATGCTAAGAGCCGAGGTGGCGCAGTGGTTAAATGCAGCACTGCAGGCTACTGCTAGATCAGCAGTTCAGCGGTTCAAATCTCACCGGCTCAGGGTTGACTCAGCCTTCCATCCTTCCGAGGTGGGTAAAATGAGGACCCAGATTGTTGGGGGCAATATGCTGACTCTCTGTAAACCGCTTAGAGAGGGCTGAAAGCCCTATGAGGCGGTATATAAGTCTACTGCTATTGCTATTGCTATTGCTATGCTATGCTATGCTATGCTATGCTGTTCTAAAATTTTATAATCTTTAGTCATTTTTTAAACCAGCATTTTTCTCTCTGTTTATTTTAAAACTGGATATGTCCCAATATTGGAAGGACCAAGCCTCTACAGATCCCTCGTTTGGGTTTTTGCTAGGATTAAATATGAGAGTTTCTTCATAGCCAACAACCTCAGACAAAACCTTCACAACATTGCTTGGACTTCAAAACATAGCAGAACACTTTTTTTCTGACTCCAACTAGTTTAAATCGGTTTAAACTAATTTTAAATTAGTCCAAGTAGTTTAAATTCTTTCCAAAGTCTCATCATCTTTTTTGGGTCACCCCATTTCTGAAAATGTTCAGAAAAGAGCAACAAAGATGATCAGGGGAGTGGAGTTATAAGTGGTCTACTGAGAGAAGAACCAGGGATGCATCATAGTAGTCCTCCAATACTTGAAAGGCTGTGACAAGGAAGAGGGGGACAAATTATTAACCAAAGTAGCAAAAGTCAGGACCAGAAACAATGGATGGAAACTAACCAAGGAGAGAAGCAAGCTAGAACTAAGGACAAATCACTTAACCAGTGGAACAAATTGTTAAAGGCTTTTAAGAACAGCAATCAACAATCAACCAACAAAAGAGAAGTTGCTTTCAGAGGTTGTGGAAGGTTCATCACTGGAGGCCTTCAAGAAGAGACTGGACTTCTATCTTTCAGAAATGGTGTAAGGTCTCCTGCTTGGGCAGGGGATTGGAGTCGATGACCTACAAGGTCACTTCCAACTCTGAATATGTTAAGAGTCTGGAGCACAATCTATCAGAAATAGTATAGGTCTCCTACAAGAGTACAGGGTTGGACTAGATGACCTCTAAGTTTCCTTCCTTTCTATTGCTCTTACTCTGTTAAATTAGCATAACATCTTGAGAGATCTTCCAATCTACTACTTCTATGGGAGAAATTAATTTCTATTTTTACCTGCTAACAAGTATAAGTAAACCAGTTATTTGGAATAAATTTTGGAATGATTATTCAAATTTACTGGGATACCACTGATTGTCCTGTGCCACTATGCCCCTTTAGCACTCAATACTATCCAAAAATCTATGGCTCAGACCAAACTCCATCTTGTTTCCAGGGATTCCGGTTCATGTAGATCAAATACCCAGCTTCACCTTGACTCTCAAGTCTATCTGCACTAGGGATTAACAACAAAAGACACAAATATGTTTTTTTTCCATTCTGGTGTGTAAATAAAATTTATTGCGATGTGAATAGGAGAAGTCCTTTCCTTTGCAATTATCATAAGAATAATTCTTAATGTATCCCTCTGGAATTCCATCCTCAAATTATTCCAGGATAAAGCCTACTTTGAAAACATGTTCCAAAAACTTCCACTAGGGGCAGGATCTGTCAAATTAGCTTGCCTTGTCTTGAAGAGAATCATTCTTGGGTTTGTTGAGACTCAGCTGTCCTCACTTTTCTCTTTGCTCATGCCTGCAATTCAGCTTTTGCATGAATCTTGGTTTCTGATTAAGAGGGACAAGGATGACTGGGCTGCCTCTCCTGCTGCTGCTCTTCTGCCTCTTGCCTCCAACTACTGCTAAGAGGAAGCAATGTGTGTTGAGGAATATGTTCAAGCCTAAAGGAGAAGATCACTATTACAGGCCTGGTGGTCTCATTATTGGTGGGAATTTACCTTTGGGAACTTTTATGTCTTCCAGGGTCCCAAATTTTCAGAAGGAACCATTTGGGCGGGTGACCCTCTACAGGGTAGAGCTGAGGAATTTGTTCAGTATTTGATGGATAAAGTCGCTCGGATTCGGACAGAGCTGGACTCCAATTGCACGATACCAGCCGAGGTACTGGGGGAGGGTCTTGAGCATGTTTTATGGATTGAGTTTCAACGGGCTTCTCCTGATGAAGTGGACAAGGCCATGAGAGCGGTGAGTGCCTCCACTTGTATACTGGACCCGTGTCCCTCCTGGCTGGTCTCGACCAGCAGGGAGGTGACATGCGGCTGGATCCAGACGATTGTGAACACCTCTCTCCGGGAGGGAATCTTCCCACCCCTCCTAAAGGATGCGGTGGTGAGACCCCTCCTGAAGAAATCGTCTTTGAACCCAGCCATTTTGAGCAATTATCGTCCAGTCTCCAACCTTCCTTTTGTAAGGAAGGTTGTTGAGAAAGTCTTGGCCTCGCAACTCCGACGGTCCTTGGATGAAGCCGATTATCTAGACTCTTTTCAGTCGGGTTTCAGGCCTGGTTACAGCACGGAAACTGCTTTGGTCGCGCTGATCGATGATCTCTGGCGGGCCAGGGATAGGGGTCACCCCTCTATCCTTGTGCTTCTTGACCTCTCAGCGGCCTTCGATACCATCGACCATGGTATCCTTCTGCGACGGTTGCGAGAGGTGGGGATGGGAGGCACCGTTTTGCGGTGGTTCTCCTCCTACCTCTCGGACAGGTCACAGTCGGTGTTGGTCGGAGGGCAGAGATCGACCCCAAGGCCCCTCAAGTATGGGGTGCCGCAGAGTTTGGTCCTGTCCCCCCTCCTATTTAACATCTACATGAAGCTGCTGGGTGAGATCATACGCTGGCACGGGATTAAGTATCACCAATATGCAGACGATACGCAGCTGTACCTGTCTGCCCCGTGCCAACTCAGTGAAGCAGTAGAAGTGATGTGCCAGTGCCTGGAGGCTGTTAGAGTCTGGATGGGAGCAAACAAGTTGGCACTCAATCCAGACAAGACTGAGTGGCTTCTGATGTTCCCTCCCAAAGATTGTCCAACTGTTCCATCTCTCAGGCTGGGGGGCAAAATTATACGCCCCTCAGAGAGGGTTCGCAATTTGGGAGTCCTCCTGGACCCACAGCTGACTCTAGAACACCATCTGTCGGCTGTGACCAGGGGGACCTTTGCCCAGGTTCGCCTGGTGCACCAATTGCGACCCTACCTGGATCGGGAGGCCCTTCATACAGTCACTCACGCCCTTGTGACCTCAAGACTGGATTATTGTAATGCGCTCTACATGGGGCTGCCCTTGAAGAGTGTTCGAAGACTCCAATTAGTCCAGAATGCAGCTGCGCGAGCGATTGTGGGTGCACCAAGGTACACCCACGTTACACCTATCCTCCGCAAGCTGCACTGGCTACCTATTAGTCTCCGAATCCGCTTCAAGGTGCTGGTCGCTACCTATAAAGCCCTACATGGCATCGGACCTGGGTACCTGAGAGACCGCCTCCTGCCGATTACCTCTCTCAGACCAATTAGATCACACAGGTTGGGTCTCCTCCGGATTCCATCTGCCAGCCAATGTCGGCTGGTGACTCCCCGGGGGAGAGCCTTCTCTGTTGCAGCTCCGGCCCTCTGGAACGAGCTCCCTGTTGAGATCCGGATCCTTACTACCCTCCCGGCCTTCCGTAAAGCCACCAAGTCCTGGCTGCTCCAGCAGGCTGGGGGTAGCTGAGAAGCATCTACCTCCATAGAAATTGTGCATGTTGGTTTTGTTTTTAATATGTTGTCTTTGTCTTGTTCCCCCCTTTCCCTTGTCTTTTGTAAGCCGCCCAGAGTCCTCCTGGAGTGGGCGGCATACAAGACAAATTAATAATAATAATAATAATAATAATAATAATAATAATAATAATAATAATAATAATAATAATAATAACAGAAAAACGAACTTGAATATGGTCTGGATTGATTACAAAAAGGCATTTGACTCACTGCCACATAGTTGGATCATAAAATGCTTAGAAACAACTGGCATTAGCAAAAATATTACATCCTTTACTGAAAAGGCAATGAAACAATGGAGAACTGAGTTAGCAGTAGGGAATGAGAGCTACGGAATGGTTAATATCAAGCGAGGAATTTTCCAGGGTGATTCACTTTCACCTCTTCTCTTCATCATCGCAATGATCCCACTATCAGTAATCTTAAAAAAAATGAAATTAGGCTACCAAACAGCCAAAAAAGCTGAAAAAATTTCGCATTTACTATATATGGATGATTTGAAACTCTATGGAAAGTCAGAAATAGAAATCCAATCATTGACAAATACAGTCCGAGTATTCAGCACCGATATTTCAATGCAGTTTGGCATGGAAAAATGCGCCACTGTATCCATAAAAAGGGGCAAAATCACTGCATCTGAGGGAATTGAAATGCCCAATGGCCAACTAATTAAATGCAACGAAAATGAAGCCTACAAATACTTAGGCATTCTGCAGTTGGATAACATCAAGCATGGAGAAGTAAAAACTATTGTCAGGCGAGAGTACACCAACAGAGTTAGGAAAATTTTGAAATCTAAATTGAATGGTGGAAATACAATCAAGGCCATAAATACCTGGGCAATACCAGTTATAAGATACACAGCTGGCATAGTTAACTGGACACAAGCTGATTTGGACCTTTTGGACCGAAAAACCAGGAAACTAATGACAATGCACTACAGTTTACATCCACGTGGTGATACTGATAGACTATATCTGCCCCGAAAATCAGGTGGCAGAGGATTATTACAAGTGAAGCAAACAGTTGAAGAAGAAAAACATGCACTGGCTGATTATTTAAAAGAAAGTCAAGAACATCTATTAATCGAAGTAAAGAACAAAAATCTACTGAAGGCCCAACAGACAAAACAAGAATACAGAAAAGATGTGATAAAATCAAGAATGGAGAGTTGGCAGAACAAAGCACTGCATGGTCAATTTCTGGAAAAAATAAAAGATAAAGTGGACAGTGAACAAACTTGGTTATGGTTAACAACAGGTACATTAAAGAAAGAAACAGAGTCACTAATCCTGGCTGCGCAAGAACAAGCTATCCGCACAAATGCCATTAAGGCCAAAATCGAAAAATCCTCTGATGATGCCAAATGCAGACTTTGCAAAGAAGCTGACGAAACTGTTGATCACATACTCAGCTGCTGTAAAAAAATCGCGCAGACTGATTATAAATTGCGGCACAATTCAGTAGCACAAATGATCCATTGGAATTTGTGCAAAAATTATAATATTAAAACAGCAACAAACTGGTGGGAACATCAGCCTGAAAAAGTCACAGAAAATCAGATGGTCAAGATCTTGTGGGATTTCCGTATACAAACCGACAAAATACTGGCACATAATACACCAGACATCACACTGGTTGAGAAAAACAAGGTTACAATCATAGATATTGCAATACCAGGTGATAGCAGGGTCGCCGAGAAGGAACATGAAAAAATCGCAAGATACCAGGACTTAAAAATCGAAATTCAACGACTATGGCGCAAACCAGCAGTGGTAATTCCAGTGGTAATTGGCACACTGGGTGCTATTCCAAAAGCACTGGAATTACATTTAAAACAGTTAAAAATTGACAAAATCGCCATCAGTCAAATGCAAAAAGCCACACTGCTTGGATCTGCACGCATATTACGAAAATACGTTACGACGTCCTAGGCCCCTGGGTGGGGCCCGACTAGTAACCAATGCCAAATCCGGCAAAACAACTGGCCGCTGTGATACAATTTTATAATAATAATAATAATAATAATAATAATAATAATAATAATAATAATAATAATAATAATAATAATAATAATAATAATAAGAAGAAGAAGAAGAAGAAGAAGAAGAAGAAGAAGAAGAAGAAGAAGAAGAAGAAGAAGAAGAAGAAGAAGAAGAAGAAGAAGAAGAAGAAGAAGAAGAAGAAGAAGAAGTTTTTATCCTGTATAAGTTTCACCTGATAGGGAAAGATTCATGAATTATTTGTTGTGTTCTGGATTCAGGGCCTCCATTCAGGAATCCTTGTTCCACTGTTCTAATGTCCTAGTCTAGTTCTTGTCTTTGATCATAAAACAGGATGAATTCTCAATTATTTTAAAACTCTACATCAGGAAGATGAGAGACCATATAAAAAATGAGGACGGAACAACAAATTTGAAACTGGTGGCCTAACTGTCTGGTACTGTTCCCAATAGTCTGGTATTGTAATTACCAGTTTTGTATTGTGGTGACTGGATTTGGTCATCACCTTAGTAAAAAGATTTTGAGACTCTGGAAAGCGTGCAGAGAAGAGCCACAAAGATGATTAGGGGGCTGGAAGCTAAAACCTACAAAGAACAATTATAGGAATTGGATATGTCTAGTTTAATGAAAAGGACTAGAAGACACATGATAGAAGTCTCCCAGTATCTCAGAGTCTGCCACAAGGAAGATGGAGTCAAGTTGTTCTCCAAAGCTCCTGAGGGCAGGAGAAGCAGCAGTGGGTGGAAGCTAATCAAGGAGAGAAGCAACCAAGAACTGAGGAGAAATTCCCTGACAGTTAGAACAATTAGTCAGTGGAACAACTTGCCTCCAGAAGTTGTGGGTGATCCAATACTGGAGGTTTCTAAGAAGAGATTGGAAAGACACTGGAATGGTATAGGTTTCCTGCTTGAGCATCAGATTGGACTAGAAGACCTCCAAGATCCCTTCCAACTCTGTTATTCCTTTATCCAGGACTAAATAGGAAAAGTCCCAATTTTGGAAGAACCAATCATCCATCATTGCTGTGCTTTGGTTTGTGCTAGGATTAAGTCTGAGAGTTCCTTCGTCTCCAACATCCTTCAAGCACTAGGACAGAACCTTCACAGAATTCCTTGGTCAGGAAAACATAGCAGAACATATTATCCGAGTCCAACTAGTTCAAATTAGTGTAACATCTTGGGAGATCTTCCCACCTATTTTCAAGTTGTATGGGAGAAGTTAGTTTCGTTTCTTTTTTAAATAAATTTTATTCATAAACACTTTTTTGAAAAACAGTGCATTGTCAGGGTAACATTGATATACATACTAATAACAATAATACTGATACAGTAACAATACTAATAAGATAACCAAAAATAGCTTTTAGCTAAATTTCTTTTTAAAGTACATATTATCATTATTTAATTTCTTATCTTCAGTACTAACATTTATGATCTTACATTTCTTTTATTCCTACCTCTTGCTTCTATCCATTTATAGAATTTATTCCAAATCCCATCATAATCTTGATCTTCTTGATCTTTAATTTTAAAGGTTAATCTAACCATTTCAGCCCCATTCTGCAAAGTCTTCTAAACTTGGGGTGTAGCATGAAGGTTCCTATTGCTCAACACTCCCCAGGATCTGCTTGTCAGGTTTTGAAGCGCACTTATACTGTTGCAGCCAGTGTTGGGTTCCTACTGGTTCGTACTGGTTCGACCAAACTGGCAGGGGTTTGGCAGCCTTGGTTGCTGGAACCAACAGCAAACCAGGCTTGCCACACCCTCAAACCAGTTGTCTGGGCGCCACCATAGGCGCCGCCATCCTGTCTTTTGCTTCTGCACATGTGCAGAACAATTTTTATTGCACTGTGCATGCGGGCGTGGCAGGCCCATGAGCAAATCAGCAGTAATGACTTCTGAAACCCACCCCTGGTCACAGTCATTACTGCTTCTCAGCTTGCCACAAAACATGGGGGGAGGGGAGGGGAGATTGGGATGTCAGTTCAAGCCAACCACAAGAAACAAGGCCTCGAAGACAGCCTCGTCTCCACCTGGGGGCTGATGGAAGACCCTGGATCTGCACCTGCCTCTGATCCTGCTTCCTCATCAGAGGCTTCCAAAGATTCCAAAGTCAGCCCAGGCTCCCCTTCAACCTCCTCCTTCTCTGCTGCTAGCTCTGCTGTGAGCCTCCAGGCCACAAAACCATCACCAACAGTTAGAACAATTAATCAATGGAACGGCTGGTTTCCATGAGTTGTGGGTCCTTCACAACTGGAAGTTTTTAAGAAGGCAGCAGGCAACGGTGTGCGCATGTATGGCATGGCTGGTGCATGGAACAAGCTGCAAGTGCAGTGCATTCAAGAAGCGGAAAGGCTCTGGTAATTTTGGCTTGCACAGCCACCTGCACAGCCTGCACAGCCACCATCTCTTTTTCAGTGCAAGGAGCCTCCAGCCGCGCCAAAGAAAAGAAGAGGCGGCTGCATCTCGCAACAAGGGGGACAATATGGCGGCTGGTGGGGAGCCCAGCATTGATGGCTCAGCCCTGGCTTGACTTCCCTGGTAGCCAGCCACCCTTGGAAGGTAAGGAGGTGTTGCGTGGTGAAGGGAGAGTGGGAGGCCTTTGACAGATTAGGCCAGGCCTGGGCAGAAAATAGGTAGAATAGAAATTCAAAATTGTTTCCTACCAGGTTCTGTGGGTGTGGCTTGGGGGGGTCATGTGACTGAGTGGGCGTGGGCATGAGTGATGTTGAGTTGACCACACCCACTCAGTCGGAAGACCTGACCACCAAGCCCCACCCACAGAACCAGTAGGGAAAAAATGTGAACGTCACCACTGAACATCACAAACAGTTGCAACAATTAATCAATAGATCGGCTTGCCTTTATAAGTTGTGGGTCCTCCAACACTGGAGGTTTTTAAGAAGAGACTAGAGAGTCACTTGCCTGTGTAGGGAATTAGCATCCACCCTTCTCCTAGGAAAATGAGATATTTCAGGAGATATTAAAAGGATAGAATATTTCCCATTAAAAAGAGGCAGAAATGCTCCCCCGCATTGTCATTGGGCCATTAAGGCCTGAGCCCATCTATTCTACATAACAAAGATCTACCCCCTTCAGCACCAGGGTGATGGGATTAAGACATGGTCCTCGGAACATGATAGTATTAGCCCTCTACCCATCTAGCAATAGAACTCACCACATGGCACCTGGGGAGATTACATCACCCATCAAGATTCAGCCAGGCCTGGGACACAGACAGCCCACAAAGTTAGCTAAGACCCCCACCCCCCACCCCCTGGGATCCTGACAGCCAATGGGATACATTTCTTGTACAGGAACAGGAAACTCTAAGGAGGGACCCAAGAGAGGGTATAAAACTCAGAGTCTCTCAGCATCTCTTCTCTTTTTCTTCCAGATCTTCAAGGCCTTTTTCCCCAGGACCTCAACTCATGTGGTTCTGTCCACCATCAATCAAACTTATTTCCAAGCAAATTCCATGAATCCAGTGTCTTTTCCCCCACTTGCAACTGATCCCAGAAGGACATTTCTTCCAACACATCCAACAGCTTCAGCCACTAGGATAAAAGTTTGACAGCCCTACTTGATCAGAAAAATATAGCTGAACACATTCTCTGGGTCCAACAAGTTTAAATTACTGTCGCCTCTTGAGAGATCTTCCTACCTGTTTTTAAGTTCTACGGGAGAAGTTTGTTTGTAATTTCACCTGCTAACAATTATAAGTAAACCAGTTCTTTGGTATAAACTTTGGAATGATTTTTCAAACTTACTAGAATGCAACTGATTGTCCTATGCCACTATGACCCATTAGCTCCCAATACTGTCCAAACAAACTATGGCTCAGGCCAAACTCCATCGTGTTTACAGGGGCTCCTTTTCATGTAGGTCAAATACCCAACTTCACCTTCATTCTCAGGTCTATCTGCATTAGGGATTAACAACAAGAGACACAAACATGTTTTCCCATTCTGGTGTGTAGTTAAAATATGTGGCTGAGTGGATAGGAGGATTCTTTTTCTTTGCAATTATCATAAGAGTAATTCTTAATGTTTCCCTCTGGATTTCCATCCTCAAATTATACCAGGATAAAATCAGTTTTGAAAACATGTTCCAAAGTCTTCCACTAGGGGCAGCTTCTGTCATCTTCTCTTGAAAAGAGCTCATTCTTGGGTTTGTTGAGACTCAGCTGTCATCACTTTTCTCTTTGCTTATGCCTGCAATTCAGCTTCTGCATGAACCTTGGTTTCTGATTTAGAAGGGACAATGACTGGGCTGCCTCTCCTGCTGCTGCTCTTCTGCCTCTTGCCTCCAACTACTGCTAAGAGGAAGCAATGTGTGTTGAGGAATTTGTACAAGCCTAAAGGAGAAGATCACTATTACAGGCCTGGTGATCTCATTATTGGTGGGAATTTACCCCTGGAAATGCAAATGTCCTTCAAGGTCCCAGACTTTCAGAAAAATCCATTTGGGCTTGGTTTTTATACTTTGTAAGTTTCACCTGGCAGGGAAAGATGCATGAATTATTTCCTGTGTTCTGGAATCAGGGATTTGTTTTTAGAAATCCTTGATCTACTTTTGTAATGTCCTGGTGTAGTTTCTGTCTTTGATCATAAAACAGGCAGGAATTCTCAATCATTCTAGAACTCAATATCAGGAAGTTGATAGACCACATAAAAAACTGAGGAAGGAACAACACATTTGAAACTGTCCTGGCCTAAAACAAAGTTGACATAATGTTAACTTGGACAGAAAAGCATAGTAGAAAACTCAAAGAAAAGGTTATTATTGTGTGGTATTGTAATAAGACCAATTTTGTATCGTGGTGATCAGTTCCGATCATCACAATAAAAAAAGACTTTGAAATTTTGGAAAGCATGCAGACAAGAGCCACAAAGATGATTATGGTCCTGGATGCTGAAATGTATGAAGAACAGTTACAGGAGCAGTTACAGGAATTGGGTTATGTCTAATTTATTGAAATGCAGGGCTAGGGGGCACATGATAGTATTGTTCTGATATTTGAAGGGCTCCTACAAGGACAAGGGCAGCAAACTATTTCCCAAGATGAGAAACAATGTTTGGAAACTAACAAGGATGGAAACAACTTAAAACAAAGGAGAAACTTAAAAATGGTGAGAGCAATTAACCAATGGAAAAGCTTGCCTTTCTCCTTTGTCACTAAGCCATACAATTTTAATTGAAGTGTATCTTTTTTAAACACCCAATGAAATCTGGGATTTGTTATTCCAAACAGCATCAAATATGGCTAGGCAAATTTAAACCACACAGACATTTTTCCCTGTAATGTTCCCAATGTCTTCTTTACTATAGACCCATATTCACGAAGTACCAGCAGTTCCTGACCTTGGTGTTTGCCATCACACAGATCAACAAAGATTTGGTTCTCCTCCCCAACATCACACTTGGCTTCCACATTTGTGACAATGATCAGTTAGAGAGGAGGATTTCTTTAATCAGCCTCTCCTTTCTCTCCACTTGGGGCCAAATGGTTCCAGGCTACAAATGTGACAGGGAGGACCCTCTGCTCTCTGTAATTGGAGGTGACCACCCTCAATCCTCTAGGCAGATGGCCTCCCTCTTCAGCATCTACAAGGTCCCACAGGTAAGAGGGCTTCACTGGATACAATATGGAGTACACAAAGAACAGAAGCATATACAGAAGTCAAGGATGAAAATGGCGTTGTTGAAGAGTATATACTATGGTTGAATTCATTTTTATATTTTATATTTCAAGATATATAATACCAACAGACAAAAATGAAATAATTCTGAAATACTGTACTTGTCAAGAAGAATTAATTCCTGACTTTCATAAAAGCATAGCCACAATTTCCCTGCAATTTATTACCTGGATCAGGTTGACAACTTCTTCCTTTGTCTTCAGACATGTCCAAACCAGGCAAAGTATCTAGCTAGAAGCCCTTCCTAGGAAGGGGAAAAGCTTAAGCTTGTAAATTGAAGTCAGCCTGAATGGTAGGTTAAAAAAAACCATGCAGCAATAACCCCTAAAATCATCAGGAAAGTTTAGTCTTTGAAAGAGGACTCTCTCTTCCTCCAGCTCGGTGTTGGCTTTGAGTTCTTTCAGGGAGAGAGAAGAGTTTATCCTTCCTTCTTCCGGATTAATCCCAGTGACTTTCCGGAGTGTGTGGGCTTAGTCCAGCTGCTCCTGCATTTCCAGTGGAACTGGGTTGGGCTTGTGACCTCTGAAGATGACACTGGAGGACAGTTCATCTCATCTATGATGTCAATGTTCAAGGAGAAGGAGATCTGCCTGGCCTTCACTGAAAGGTTGGACGCTGATGACATTATTGCTTTAAGAAAACAATTAATGGTCAAAATTTTGTTTAAAGCTGAAGTGATTCTTCTGTTTGGAGACTCCACTGATATTGCAAGTTTTTTGACAGTTCTGAATCTTTGTGTAAAGAATGAAAAGATACCACTTCAAAATGTTTGGATCCTAACCTCTCACTGGAAATTTATTCTGATTGGGGATCCTTCTCAAGGTTTAAAGAATTTGCATGGGGCTTTGCAGTTTAAGGACCAGACTGGCGATGTCTCAGAATTCAGCCGCTTCCTCCTGTCTTTATACAAGTTGATAAAAAAAGGGGCCAGCTTTCTCCTGAATTGGTGGGAAACACTCTTTGACTGCCATATCCCCAAACCAGGCAAGGTCCCTCCAAAAGGGAAACAACAATGTACAGGAAACGAGAATTTACAGGATATTCCAGATTTCATTTTTGAAATGAGCATGACAGGTGAAAGTTACAACATCTACAATGCCATTTATGCTGTGGCACATGCATTGCATGCAATTTATGGACCAGGAGGACGACCAGCCATGCTGAAGCTTGGAAAGAGGATCTCAAATGTTCAGCCATGGCAGGTAATCTCTATGATATTTTATCCAGTCCACAAATCAAAAGAGAGGAAGTTGCTTCTCATGTATATTTCTTGAATCACTGATGAACTATCTCTATGTTGTCTCTATATCACTGCATCTCAGAACAAATTGAAACAGCATTAAAAAAAACCTATGAATTAATTATAATGTTTTGTTGATAGAGCAAAATAGAAGTAACCTAAACCAGTTATACATATCAACAGTATAGGAAATATCTTCATATATGGTTCTGAAGGTTCCCTGAGATTCATGGGGTGACCAGGGAGGAAATCTCAGCCTGGAACAAGAGGATAATTTGGTGCATATGTTCCAGATGCCTCCAGGACAGTTGAGGTCTTAATGGGCATTATTTAATCTGAATCCAACCTGCAAAAAGATACTCAGCTAAGTTAATTTTCACCTTCTTTTATGTTTCTGTGAGTTAGGATCCTATATGACCTCACAAGATTGGTCTTCTAGTCCATTCCCCTGCTCAAGCAGAGGACCCCATTCTATTCCAGACAAATGGCTTTCCAATCTTTTCTTCAGGGTCGGAGAAACCCACAACCTCTGGAAGCAAGTCATTCCAGTAACTAATTCTTCTCACTCTCAGGAAATTTCTCTACAAAGAGGAGGGGATCAATTTATTTTCCAAAGCACCAGAGGGCAGGAGAAGAAACAATGGATGGAAACTAATCAAGGAGAGAATCAACCTGGAATTAAGGAGAAACTTCCTAGAGAATACTAGAGGAAGTCAGCAGAATTATGCACTCTTCTAATATAAATTATTTAACCATTCAACAAAATGCAAAGTGACTTATATAGAAGCCACTACATGTACATTTAAAAATATACTGTACAGCCAAATATCACATGAGGAAAACCACACAATAAAAATTTAAAATGTGGGCTTAACTTTTTTGTATGCAACTAATTCTAACTTTGGTTAAAACTTGTGGAAGCCAAAATATAAATGTCCAATTATAAAGAGAATCTTGTATTGTTATATCAAAAGAGTCAAATATTTGATGTTACTCCTGATTGCTCATATCTCAACCAAGGGACCAACTCTTGTTTTTTAAATATATACCTGTTTTCTATGATGATGGCCACCACAAAATCTTAGAAGCCATGATGTCTCTTTTCTGCCTTTCAGCTAATTGCTCCAATTTCAGAAGATCTTTTTTTTTTTGTTTCAGATACTTGACAATTTGAGGAATGTCCACTTCAACAACAGTGCCGGAGATGAAGTCTCCTTCTCACAAAATGGACTGAGAACTGCTCGTTATGATATCGTCAACTGGGTTGTCCACCCCAATAAAATTTTAGTACCTGTGAAAGTTGGGCACAAGAATCCCAGAGCTGCCCCAGGCCAGGATTTCTCCATTAACCCTGATGCGATCATCTGGGCCTCAAAGGTGAGTTGGAAGAAAATGTGGTAAATTCAGGAAGGGAATCACTTTTTCCTGGCCTGGGGATGCCAAACATCCTTCTAAAGTGAAAACAGGTCTATTGAATCCAAAAATACTCTTGGCTTTGGTGAATTATCTGCATTTGAGGTTAACACATTTTAGGTCTAATTTGTAAAATGTCAAATAATGGGTGGGAATCAGAAGAACTGTTGGAAACCTGCTAGAAGATGCCCTTTGCCAGGTGAGATTTCAAGTTATGACAGCACTAAATGAATGCTACTTATGTCTGGTTTTCAAAATAATGACCATTGGAGAACCCCTGCAATCACATGATGAAATAACACTATCTCCAGTCTCTCTCTCTCTTTTTTCTTTTAGAAGGTACCCTTGGCCAGATGTGGCAAGAAGAGGTGCCAGGCAGGAGAGAGGAAAAGAGTTCCAGAGGGTGAGCCAGTTTGCTGCTACCAATGTGCCCCTTGTCCAGAAGGAACCATCTCAAATCAGACAGGTAGAACACTTTTCAAATGCAGATCTTCCAGGATCTAGGAAGTCACTGAGTAGATAAAGATGTTAATTTTGTGATTTTTGTTGGGAATAAACTACGTTAGGGTATTCATACTTTTCAGTCAGTTTATGGATTGAGCTGTCCTGCCCTGTCAGGCTATTTTTCTGCTCCTTAATAATGTGATGCAGGATAGTTTTAGAGTACAGTGTATGGGTCCCCTTCCAGCCTTATCAACTGTCACATCCCATCAGGAAACCCTTTTGCCAGTTCTGTGAAAGAGTGGCTTATGCGAGTCAAGCTTTAGCACTCATTATTTAAAGTGTCCTTCTTTTGTCAGCATTTTCCATCTCCAACAGAATTGATACACACGTCAGAGAATGAGGAGATCCATCTATGACTGCTAGCTGCCAAGAGTCACCTTATACGAGAGGGGAGGAATATAATATACAATAATAAATATTAACCCTTAATAAAGATTAATCCTTCCCTGAAATAAAAAGGCTGAATGAGCAGATTTGAAGTAGAAAGCAGAGAAGCTGAGCCTGTCAATCATGAGGAAATCAGGAAATTCAGGAAGTTAAATACAAATTCAGTGGAACTCAAGATGGTCTGGACTTAGATCTCTTGTGGGTGTGAAGGGACTCATGACTGATGGTGTATTTAACCTCAGGCTGGCCATATTCAAAAGAATCAGGGGGAACCAACAAACAACGTGTACACAAAATACTGGATTGCTGGCAGATTCCTCTATTGTACTGGGGTTCCAGTTTATAGTGGAAAAGGAAAGTGTATAATCTCTCTCACACAGAAAGCCACATCAATAACAAGTTAGCAGTGACTGGAGATGGCCTTTTCTTTGTCACAAACACTGACCATGCCAGCTGGAACTGAACAGTTTAGTTTAGTTTAGTTTAGTTTAGTTTAATTTAGTTTAGTTTAGTTTAGTTTAGTTTAGTTTAGTTTAGTTTAGTTTAGTTTAGTTTAGTTTAGTTTAGTTTAGTTTAGTTTAGTTTAGTTTAGTTTAATAACATTTATATGCCGCCCAATCCCGTAGGACTCCAGGCGGCTTACAATACAAAAAAATAAAATCAAAAATAAAATACAGAGAAAAAGAAAAGATAGATTTAAAAACAACACACCATACACTCCATTCTAAAGAGGCTGGACCGTATTTTAGGGTCAACAGCCCCAGGCCTGCCGGAACAGCCAGGTTTTAATGGCTTTCTGGAAGGCCGAGAGAGTGGGAAGGGTCCGGATCTCTGCGAGTAGATAATTTCAAAGGGCTGGAGCAGCTACAGAAAAAGCCCTACCCCGAGTAGTCGCCAACCGGCATTGCCCGGTTGACAGTACCCGAAGGAGGCCCAGCCTGTGAGATCTTATGGGTTGTTGGGAGGTATGTGGCAGGAGGCGGTCCTGCAGATATCCAGGTCCCAAGCCATATAGGGCTTTAAAGGTAATAACCAGCACCTTGAAGCACATTCAGAGACCGATGGGAAGCCAGTGCAGCTCGCAGAGGTTAGGTGTTACACGGGTGTATCTAGGTATACCCGATATCGCTCGCGCGGCCGCATTCTGGACCAATTGTAGTCTCCGAAAACTCTTCAGGGGCAGCCCATTGTAAAGCGCATTGCAGTAATCAAGCCTAGAGGTGACGAGAGCATGAGTCACCATTTGAAGTGCCTCCCGGTCCAGGTAGGGCCGCAACTGGTGCAGCAGGCGAATCTGGGCAAAAGCCCACCTGTCGCAGCCGACAGGTGGTGTTCTAACATCAGCTGCAAATCCAGGAGAACACCCAAGTTGCGGACACTTTCTGAGGGGTGAAGAGTTTCACCCCCCCAAGCTGAAAGGTGGAATATCTGGGCCATCCTTGGAGGGCAGCATCAATAGCCACTCGGTCTTGTCTCGATTGAGTGCCAGGTTGTTTAATCCCATCCAGCCTCCAGGCACTGGGACATCACTTCTACCACTTCGCTGAGTTGGCACGGGGCGGACAGATACAACTGGGTATCGTCCGCATATTGGTGGTATTTGATCCCATGCAGGTGAATGATCTCACCCAGCGGCTTCATGTAGATGTTAAATAGGAGGGGGGACAGGACCGAACCCTGAGGCACCCCATACTTTAGGGGCCTAGGGGTCGACCTCTGTCCTCCAAACAACCTATCCGAGAGGTAAGAGGAGAACCACCGTAAAATGGTGCCTCCCACTCCCACCTCTCCCAATCATCGCAGAAGGATACCATGGTCGATGGTATCGAAGGCCACTGAGAGGTCAAGAAGCACCAGGGTAGAGACCCTACTCTAAGGCTTACCTTTCCCCAGGATAATCCTGAATGAAGGTTGATTTTTCCTTTTTGAAGCACCATGAACTGCACTGTATCACTAGCAGCATCATTTGTAGTTCGGCCAGAGCAAAAAGGGGTCAGTCATGTCAATCCTTGGGGAGGGTTAATGCTCATGACAGATGAAGCTGAAATCCTTAAGCAGAATTCTTAATTTCAGATGCAGCCCTCTGTGACACTTGCCCAGAAGACCAATATCCCAACAAGGAGAAGGACCACTGCATTGCCAAGAAGATCCACTTCCTCAGCTATCAAGAGACCCTTGGATACACTTTGACTTCTCTAGCTCTTTTCCTTTCTCTGATCACATCTGCAGTACTGATGATTTTCCGTAAACATAATGAGACACCGATAGTTAAGGCCAACAACCGAAATCTCACCTACATCCTCCTGGTTTCTCTCCTGCTCTGCTTCCTCTGCTCCTTCCTCTTCATTGGTCAACCTGGAAAATTTACCTGTCTCTTGCGGCAAATTACCTTTGCCATTCTCTTTTCTCTTGCAGTTTCCTCTGTGTTGGCAAAAACTGTCATGGTGGTTTTGGCCTTCATGGCCACTAAGCCAGGGAACAAGGCAAGGAAACTCTTAGGAAAACCACTGACCAACTCCATTGTCTTAGGCTGTCCCTTAATCCAAGCAGTTCTTTGTGCCACATGGCTGGTAAGATCTGACCCATATCCCTACATGGACTTCCACTCCTTGGTAGGAGAGGCCATCTTGGAATGTAATGAAGGCTCAGCTTGGATGTTTTATACTGTCCTTGCCTACCTGGGTTTCCTTGCCCTTGTGAGTTTCATGGTAGCCTTTCTGGCTAGGAAACTGCCCAACAGCTTTAACGAAGCGAAGTTCATTACTTTTAGTATGTTGGTCTTTTGCAGTGTTTGGATCTCCTTCCTCCCCACCTACCTGAGCACCAAAGGGAAGTCCATGGTGGCTGTGGAGATCTTCTCCATCTTGGCCTCTGGGGCTGGTCTCTTGGCTTGCATCTTTTTCCCCAAATGCTACATTATCCTACTGAGACCCAATCTGAATTGTCGAGAGAATATAATGAGGCACAAAAATCTCTGATTTATATGGGC
Organism: Thamnophis sirtalis; assembly: GCF_051295495.1. Classification (NCBI taxonomy): domain Eukaryota; kingdom Metazoa; phylum Chordata; class Lepidosauria; order Squamata; family Natricidae; genus Thamnophis; species Thamnophis sirtalis. Next base: position 180,334,944 of record NW_028261381.1, on the reverse strand, counting down.
CTGGGAACTTTATGTTTACTTTTGGAAATGTTTATACCTGATGTTATTTCGGATGACAATGAATCTGTTAATCAGCAACAATCATCTTGCCTTTCATTTTACTTAAATACCATTTTTTTCCAAAGATGTCTCACGATCAGCTTAAGAAACTTTAATATTAAAAATGTGGTTATTAATTTCTAGAATGCCCATTTTTTATTTATTTTAATCACGAGGTTTTTTTTTAAATATTCTCATATTGTCTTTACTGTCAGTGTTTTTAAACATGATTGTTTGTGTGCATCCCTGATATTTTGCTGAGTTCCTTTCTTACTATTTCATTTCATTGATTATTAGAGGTTGTAGAGTTTTATTCTCTATTAACATATTAGGGAAAGAAACTTTATTAATAAAGAAAATCATAATAAAGAAGAATAAATAGAATAAATCATGATGTTCATTATAAAATAGTATAAAAGACAAGATTATATGTTGTTCTTTTGTTGTTTAACAACTTAAAGATAAAAGTACAGAAAATGCTTAGACATTTGCTATTTGAGAAGGCAATTGTCTGTGTACTTCTATATGAATATCATAATACGTTATCTCAGGACTCAAATCATTTCCACCAATATTCCAGAGATTTGACATATACAGACTTGTTTTATGTATTTGAAAACCAATATATCAAACACCAAGATAATCATGTCTGATAGAGAAATGGAGTGCCCAATCAAGGACAATATTTGTATGTGTGGTCCTTTGTGCTCTCTGACCATGGTTGATTTCATGGAGACATTTTGTTATCCAAACTAGGTAACATCATCAGTGTTAAGGTTGATGAGCTAGCACTGATGATGTTATCTAGTTTAGGTAATGAAATGTCTGGAAGAAAATAACCAAGCTCAGAGAGCACCAATGACCTTCAAATAGAAGGATTTATAAGAAACCCTTATCAGAGAGAACCGATCTATTCCCAATGTCTGCCTAGAAAAAATCATGCTAAGGGTAGGTGGATGAATTTGTGTACCATGAGAGAAGCATAAAGATTGAAAAATGGCTGGAAGAATTATGAGATGTGCAAATATTTGTAGAAACATTGTTGATAATATTTGGTGAGGAATGAACTTTGATGAAAAAGCCAATGTCATGAAGGACATTTGCTTAGAGGGAGTTGATGACTTCCTCCCCCCCCAAAGAACCTGAAAGAAGGAAAGGGAATTATTTGGATTTGTTGAAATAATGGAGGTCTAAAGAAAGGAAAAGTAAACTGAATGGGGCTGGTGGAGATTAGTTTTTGCTAATCTTCCTTTGTTCATTTGCAATTCAAAACAGTCCACAATTCACTAGAAAAATAACTTTAGTACCAATAAAATTGAGACCAAATACATTTCATAGAAATTCTTCTGCAAATAGATTGGGGAACATGGGAGATCTCAATGGAAGCTATTTTACAGTATAGGGTCCAGTGGTGGCATTCATTATTTTTTACTACTGATTCTATGAGCATGGCTTGGTTGGCATCATGTCAGGGGATGGATACTGCAAAATCCCCATTTCCTCCTATCAGATGGGACTTGGAAGGCAGAGAACAGATGGGGGCAGGGCCAGTCATAGGTGGTATCTACCGGTTCTCCAAACTGTACAAAATTTCTTCTACTAGTTCTCCAGAACTGGTCAGAACCTGCTGAATACCACCTCTGATAGGGCCCGCATGAGAAAAGCAGGACCAGCGTACTTTTACACTCTTCAATTGTGACCAAAAGTGGACTGCTATTGCAGACATGGTTTAATGTCAGACCTGCACAGCTTGGGTGTTCAGGAAAGAAAGACCCTCAATTCCACTTACAATGAAACATATACTTTTACTGAAGCCAAGTGGTTACAGCATGGAAAAGCCCGATCTGAGAATTTCTCTCTTAGTCACAGTAATTTTCCCTCCTCCCATGTCCTCCCTCCCTCCCACAGTCATCCTGGTGATGCCCAATAAGTTTCAAATTAGGTGTTTTGGTAACAGTTCCACATTTTGACACCTCTTTTGATGGGCGATCCACATTCCATTCCCAGGCTTGTCGCCTTGGATCTTTCAACCGTTGTTTCTGGATGGCACCTCTGGTTCCTGTCACCCCCCCTTTCCCTATCCTCCCATTCCCCCTCCCCGGACTTTATAGCAGGATGACATCAATGCAAAGAGAAGCAGGACTGAATCGATTTGATGGCAGATCTGACAGCAGGGCTCTCATGGTTTCTACCGGCACTCCATGGATCTGGTGGTCACGTTTATGGTTAGCAGTTTCAAATTATTTTTTACAAGTCCACTAAACTTCCCTGCCCTTATGAAATATTTTCTTACACTGTAGGTATGTGAGTCTGTAACAAGAACATTATTCTTATTCCAGTTCTTTTGACTTGAGTTTACGTTAAGGTGGTTAAAAGATATTATCTGACTCTAATTTCATTAGTTTGGTCTCACCATTATTTCTTTTCCAAATAAAGTTTCCTGAGCTGCATTTTGAGGGCCACTCAGTCTTTCAATCAGATGAAACAACAAGGATCAAAACATGGTTCTAAATGTGGTTACTCGAACCTTTAGCCATTTGACATTATTTCAACGATTGGTAGTGTCTAGAATAAAAACAACATCTTTGGTAAAACCTTCATCATAATTAAAGAAATTCTACTCAAAAAAGATAATCACAAATTTATTCCTTCTCAGTAAGTCTATTTTCATTTCATTTCAAACAGGGACAAATTTATTTTGGAATGGGTGGGCATTTGTTAGTGTCACCTCAAGGTATTTACTTCACCTTATTATGTGATGTCTTTATCAACATTTCATAATCTTTACTCCTATTTGAAACCAGCTCTTTCTTTATTTTAAAACTGGCTATGTGTCAGTATTCCAAATATCATGCAGAATTAAATCAGAGTCCAAGGCAGAGATATCCTTAAAGTTCCAATTTAATAAGACAGACATTTTGGCACATCTTTGGGAATCCCAATTCTGAAAACTTCCTGGGATTCAACCCAGTTGAAAGTTCATGATCTTATCCCCACACCCATAAATCCATCATATGGGCCAATTTTCTTCGGCCACGCTGGCATATCCACCCAGCTGGTTCCAGTCAGATGCAGAGGTGCGGAGACAAAAGATGACCTTGGGCTTCTAGAAAGGAATGACAACAACACATTCCATAATTCTACTCCTTTCTATTCCCTCCTCCCAATTACTACACTAATGAAACAGCATAGTGAAATAATAGAAAGTGTGACAGGCCAAAGATCCTAAAAGGAACATGACTACAGGCCTGACACTATGTCCCAATATGGGGGGGGGGGAAGCATCCACAGGGTCCGCCCGAATGATGAATGTATGTTGTCTATTATTTTATTATATGTTGTTATCTTAATGTTGTATCCCCCCCTTCCTGGTTTTGTGTGAGCCGCCCTGAGTCCCCTCAGGGAAAAGGGCGGCCTACAAATGCTAATAAACCTAATAAACCTAAACCTAAACCTTTGTTCTGGTTTTTGCTAGGATTAAATATGAGAGTTTCTTTATATCCAACAACATTCAGGCACTAGGACAAAACCTTCAGAACATTGTTTGGACTGCAAAACATAGTAGAACACATTTTCTGGCTCCAAATAGTTTAAATGGACAGGAGGTTGGACTAGATGACCTACAAGGTCCCTTCCAACTCTCTTATTCTTTCTGTTAAATTATCATAACATCTTTAGAGATCTTCCTACCTACCTACTTCTATTGGAGAAATCAATTTTTAATTTCACCCCCTAACAAATATAAGTAAAAGAGTTGTTTCATATAAATTTTGGTATGATTGCTCAAACTTACTAGAATACAACTGATTTCCTTGTGCCACTAGGCCTCATTAGCACTCAATACTATCCAATTTTAAAGGTTAATCTTTAAAGAAGGCAAGAAGGTGACAAGCAGCAGAACTATTTAACTCATGTTTTGCATCTGTCTTTACACAAAGGGATAAAACAGTCCAACCTATCAAAAACAGCACCACAAAAATCAGATTAGGAACACAAATTGAAATAGGGAAGAAAATGGTAAGTGAGCACCTGTCTACCCCAGACAAATTCAAATCACCAGGACCAGATGGATTATACCCAGGGTTCTGAAGGAACTGGCAGACAATATCTCAGAACGACTGAATTATATCTTTCAGAGATCCTGGAACTACCAGAGGACTGGAAAAGAGCTGATGTGGTTCCCATCTTCAAAAAAGGAAAAAAAATAGATCCAGGAAACTACAGACCTATCAGCCTGACTTCAATACCAGGAAAGATTCTGGAAAAAATAATCAAGCAACAAATTAGCGAACACCTAGAAACAAACAAAGTAAGCCAACATGGGTTTGTCAAAAACAGATTATGCCAGACTAATCTTACTGCATTCTTTGATGATGTAACAAAATTAGTGGACCAGAGGAATGCCGTCGATATAGTTTACTTGGACTTCAGTAAGGCATTTGATAAGGTAGACAATAACCTACTACTATATAAAGTAGAAGAATGTGGGTTAGACAGCATCACCACCAGATGGATTCGTAACTGGCTGACCAACCGCACTCAATGTGTAGTCCTCAAGGGAACTGCATCTTCATGGAGGGAAGTATGCAGTGGAGTACCCCAAGGCTCTGTTTCGGGCCCAGTACTCTTCAACATCTTCATCAATGATTTGGAAGAGGGAATAAATGGGGAACTCATCAAATTTGCAGATGACACCAAGCTGGCAGGAATAGCCGACACTCCAGAAGTGAGGCTTAAGATACAGAAGGATCTGGACAAACTTGAAAATTGGGCCCTATCTAATAAAATGAAATTTAATGGTGAAAAGAGTAAAGTCCTACATTTAGGCAAGAAAAACAAAATGCACAAGTACAGTATAGATGGTATCTTGCTCAATAGTAGTAACTGTGAAAGAGATATTGGAGTCCTAGTGGACAATCTTTTAAATATGAGCCAGCAGGGTGCAGCAGTTGTCAAAAAAGCCAACACAGTTCTAGGCTGCATAAACAGAGGGATAGAATCAAGATCACATGAAGTGTTAATACCATTTTATAATTCCTTGGTAAGTCCACACGTGGAATACTGCATTCAGTTTTGGTCGCCACGATGTAGAAAAGATGTGGAGACTCTAAAAAGAGTGCAGAGAAGAGCAACAAAGATGATTAGGGGATTGCAGACTAAAACGTATGAAGAATGGTTGCAGGAACTTGGTATGTCTAGTTTAATAAAAAGAAGGACTAGGGGAGACATGATAGTAGTGTTCCAATATCTCAGGAGTTGCCACAAAGAAGAGGTAGTCAAAGTATTCTCCAAGGCACCTGAGTGTAGAACAAGAAGCAATGGGTGGAAACTAATCAAGGAGAGAAGCAACTTAGAACTGAGGATGAGTGTAGGCCGAGGGTGCAGATTTGTTCTCTGAGTTTGTGGGTTGGTTTACGAATGTTTCTTTACCAGGCTAAGTAACATCATCACATCTTCAGTGGAATGATACATCTGGGAACCAACCCACAAGCTTGGAGAATGAAGCTCCACCCTCAGGACTATATGTCTCCAGTATTGTCAGCTGGTGTAGGAAGGATTCCATCACCCATGGTAAACCCTTGACTGACGGGGATAATAAGAATGGGTGCAATGTGTTTGTTATGTGCTTCTTTCCTTTCTCTGAAGATGGTTCCAGTCAGTGTTGCTTGGAAGGGAGAGATTGAGCCCAAACTGCTGATTCTTTAGGTGGCTCAGTGAGGCCTTCTCAGCTCCAGCTCAGAAGTCAATTGTAGGTTGATGATGTTCAGTTCTACAAGCATTGACTGACAAAGCAATGCAGACAATGTTTTGTCCAGGTGCTTGAAGGCTGTTGGAAGGAGAGGAAAAATCTCAGTTTGAATCCTAGCAAAACTAAGCAGCTGTGGATGATTGGTCCATTCAGGACTTTCTCTCTTTGGTCCTGCATGATGTTACACTGCCTTGTGGTGTGATATTGGAGGGCGGGGTTTCGTACTTGACTCTCAGCTCCTGCTCAAGAATTGGATCCTTTTCTGCTGCTGCCCCTGTTCTCTGGAGATTTTGTTTTGTCTATTTATTTAAAATATTTATAGAGCTTCCCACCTTCCAGGACACTGTCAGCTTTGCCTGAGAAACTAGATCTGATTCTTGTGTCCCACAAGCTATTAAAAATAGAATTATTCTGGAATGTATTTGGTGTTTAATGCCTTGCCCTCAATCTATACTAGTGTCTGTTTATTTCTTTGTTAGTGAAACATAAAGTCAACACAAAAATAGTTTGTCATGAAAGCAACTGTCTGTGAAGGCTCCTGGATTGGGGCTGAAAGGCAAAAATAAAAATGGAAGCAATATGCTCCATCTCATAATTGAGTAGACCAGGTTGCCCTGGCAAAAAACATTTAATGTTTCCCCTGGTATAGCTGACAAAGGGAGGAGAGCCCATAGCTTAGAGGTTAATACATCTACCTAATATGCAAGTAGCCCGGGTTCTAATCCCAGAAGGGTACGGCTAGCTGATGAGAGCTAAATAGCTTGAAATAGATCTGTACTAGTTTCCCTTTATATCTTTGTTGGTAAAACATAAATTCAACACAAAAATGGTTTGTCCCAAAATTGACTGCCTGAGAAAGATCCTGGATTGGTGCTGAAAGACAAAAATGAAAATGGAAGCAGTACACTCCATCCCATAATTGGGTAGACCAGGTTGCCCTGGAAAAAAAAAATCCTTGCTCTCAATTTTATTGTTTTTATAGGAAATACGGCTAAACTCAGCATAGCTCTTCATACCTTTCCCTTCCTTTAGGCCACCATACTTTCCACTAAATCTGTACAGCACAAAATAATTGCCCTTCCTTCTTTCAGGTTCTTTTGGGAGGCTCCCCTCAGTTTCCCCCATCCATGACTTTCTGTTCCAGGTGGCAAATGGGAGGTTCTGAAACACTCTGGCAAGTGTTTGCTTCAGAGGTGGTATTCAGCCAGTTCTGACCGCTTCTGGCAAACAAGTAGTGCAAAATTTGAGTAGTTTGGAGAACCAGCAAATACCACCTCTGGCTTGCCCTGCCCACATCTATTCTCTGTCTCCCAAGTCCCAGATGATCTGAGTCCCAGCTGATTGGCTGGGTCTTCTTATGTTGCCTTGCACCGGAGAATGGAGGTGGAAAGCAGGTTAGTGGAGTGGGGACGGAATGGGGATTTTACAGTATACTTCCCCTGGAATTGGGTGGAAATGGAGATTTTGCAGTATCCTTCTCCTGCCACACCCACCAAGCCATGCCCACCAAGCCACACCCACAGAACTGCTATAACAAAATTGAATTCCACCATTGGTTCGCTCAATTCCTCTGCCAAATACAACTGTTTTGGTATTTGATATATTAATTTGCAAATATATTCAACAAGTATGTATTTCAAATCTAGAAAACATTTATTTTGACTTCTGAGAAAACATTTATTCTCATCCATGCTTCTTTCCTTTCTTCCATTCTTCTCTTTGTCCTTCCTTCTTCATCAATAAACCATAAAAAGTAGTAACAATTAGCAGGGACAGAAAAATATTGTTAATATCTACGTTTAATATCTACTATTGTTACTATCTTATATCTTCATAAAGTATTTTTCAATTAATAAAGAGAAAAACAATGTGGATTATTTGAATTCTATAATTTATTTTAAAAGAACTACTAATCAGTTGAATGAAAAAATTAATAAGAAATTCAGAAAACTTTCAGTGATCTATGGAAACAAAAGTGCTTAAAAATAATGATAGTAAATCCACCCCAACAAATTTTCTTAGACACTTTTGATTCAAATAAATCCATCATTTTGGAAAGGAATATTTACATCTTTAACATCCAGATTATTTCCAAGATGATCAACTCAAGGGGATTGACTCAGAAGAAGAAATAAAAAAATAAAATAAAAGGTAAAGTGGCTGTTTCAGATTAACAGATACTTTGTAATGGTTTGCATCATCTGATTATTTCATGGAAAAGCCCATTCCACATTTCATATTTTAAAGAAAGCTGATAAAATAAAAAAGTCGAAAAATCAAATAAAAGTTATCAAAACCTACATTAGTCAGAGATTCTTGGATCTCATTATGTTTTCTCTACAATTTAGATCGGGTCTCAGTAGAATAATATAACATTTAGGGGAAAAGATGCAAGCCAAGAGACCAGCCCCAGATGCCAAGATGGAGAAGATCTCCACGGCCACCATGGACTTCCCATTGGTGCTCAGATAAGTGGGGATGAAAGTGATCCAAACACTGCAGAAGACCAGCATTCTGAAAGTAATGAACTTGGCTTCGTTAAAGCTGTCAGGCAAGTTCCTAGCCAGAAAGGCCACAGTGAAACTCACAAGGGCCAAAAAACCCAGGTAGGCCAGGACAGTGTAAAACATTAAAGCTGAGCCTTCATTACATTCCAAGATGGTCTCTCCAGTCACGGAGTGGAAATCATTATTGGGAAATGGGGGAGTGGTTATCAGCCAGGTAGCACAAAGAATTGTCTGGATCAGGGGACAGCACAATACAATGGAGTTGGTCAGTGGTTTTCCTAAGAATTTCCTTGCCCTGTTTTCTGGCTTGGTGGCCATGAAGGCCAGAACCACTATGACAGTTTTTGCCAAGACAGAGGAAACTGCAAGGGAAAACAGAATGGCAAAGGCTGTTTGTTGGAAGAGACAGGTGAGCATCCGAGGTCGCCCAATGAAAAGGAAGGAGCAGAGGAAGCAGAGCAGGAGAGAGACTAGGAGGATGTAGGTGAGATCTCGGTTGTTGGCCTTGACAATTGGCGTGTCATGATGTTTATGGAAAACCACCAGGACTGCAGATGTGGTCACAGAGAGAAAAAGAGCAAGAGAAACTAAGATGTATCCCAGAGTCTCTTGATATGAGAGGAAGTGGAGCATCTTGGCAATGCAGTGGTCCTTGTCCTTGTTGGGATACTGGTCTTCTGGACAGGGGTCACAGTGAGCTGCATCTGAAATCAAGAGTCATTTTGTATTTCATGATGGATCAAAAAGGGTTAATCAACATTTCCTATTGGCCCTGATGACAGGTTAGCTAGAGGCAAGGATGTTTTAACCTCTTTGGCTCAAATTCTCTGCTTTGTGTTTTCAATTACACTTTCAGGATTTTGTTGCAGAGGAGAATACACAGATATAGCTGGCTATAACTTCTCATTCCCCAACATGTCTATCATTTTCCTGGGACTGAACAATGATATTCTAGATAATAAATAATAGAGCTTGAACCTCACACTCCTTCATGAAAAGATTTGTAGTGGGATTTCCCAATGGGTTGTAAGAGAAGGAGTAGAAAGTCAAGGAGGTAACACATGAAGAGCACCAAGGACTCCTCAACACATGAATTGTGTCCCAAACTACCTTGCATTAAATTGCTGAGCAGGACAGGTTGTCTCCTCAGGACAACCTCAGGACAACCCTGACACAGGTGGCCTGGGGTGGGAGGTGGACAGGACAGTTTAGATCCATGAAATCAGAATTTCTGCTGAAAAAACATGATTATGTTGAAGAATGTCAATTTATGAAAAATAACAACAAAATTGATATTTGCTTCTACTGAATGGTTTCCTGGATCTTAGAAGATCTACATTAAAAGTTTGTTCTACCTGTCTGATTAGAAATGGTCGCTTCTGGACATGGGTCGCATCGATAGCAGCAGACCTGCTCTCCCTCTGGAACACTCCTTTTCTCTCCTGCATGGCACCTCTTCATGCCACACCGGCCAAAAGGCACTTTCTGAAAGAGAATATGGAGATGCTTGAGATGGTATAAGCAACAAACATGCTTCACTGATTCATTTGTACATTTCTGTTTCCATTATCAAAATGTCTTCAAAAGAAATGGTTAACTGGGCTCTAGCAGAAACCTGGAAAAGGCACAGGGAGATTAAGGGCCATTCCATTCCAGACCACCAATGGATGCTGGAGATTGTAACTGGGGCTTGACATGCAATTGAAGGGTCATGAATTGAGCTATAGCTTTTCTGAAGCAAACACTGATGGAGATCCAACTGAATGGGAATGGTCCATGGAAACCACTATTGGCTGCTCCATCTGCTTCCTGAGTATCAAGTAGAATTTCTTCCTAATCTCAAATCTTTTGGATCTGTCACAAATCAGACCTCAAATATGTTAAATGCAAAGTAGTTTTGTCATCAAATGGTTGCCAAAGTTTTGATTCAGTAACCTGTTCTCCAGTAAGGGAGATGTTTTGAATCCCCAGAAGAGAATGACTCCTTTGCTGCATTTATTTTAACTTCCAGCTCACCGTTTTTGTCCAGACAATTGCATCAGAGTTAATGTTGAAATCCTGGCCTGGGGGAGCCTCAGGTTCTACCTGTCCAACTTTCCTGTGGACAAAAGATAGATTGTGGAGAAGAACCCAGTTGAGAAGATCATAACGAGCAGATCCCAGTCCACTTTCTGAGAAGGAGATTTCATCACCAGCACTGTTGTTGAAGCGGACCTTCCTCAAATAGGGAAGAAGCTGAATGAAAAGAAATTGGAATAACTGGTTTCTATCATTGTGTGGTGGCCCTCATATTAGGGGATTCGTATCTATCTGAGAATCTAGAAGAGTTTTCTTGTTGAAGATCTGAGCAATCTAGAATAACATCAATTTTTTAACTACTTCCCCTACAAAAGTTTCTCTTTTGAATTGGCCATTTGTATTACAGCTACTTCAGCTGCAGTTTTTATCAGAATGGTGTCTACATACAAATATGTCAAATTCAAAATTCTTTGTATGATCTTGCTTCTGTGATACTAGGCTCTTTTTAAATGTTGACTTTGGCCCAAAGTCTTGAAAATGAGTAATGCATTTTAGGAACGATTAAATCATTTCTATCACATCGGTGTAGAATCCCAGTGACTTTCTCTAGCTGAAAATCAAGGAAAGCAGAATGTGGGAACAAGATATGACCAAGTGGGGCCATGTGAAGGAATTTCCTGCCCCAGTTTGTTCAGGAGAGACCCAAGGTTTAGCATTTGATGCCAAATTGTGTGTTTGCTTATTTCCTTCTTGCCATTTTCTTCCATTAATGGATCGATTTGTTTCCTTGATTTTTTTCTTCTTTTTTAAATGTTGAAATAAGGTTTTTTTTATTTTTTTGTACGTTTGTAAAAGTTTTGTAAAAGGAAAAGTTCCTTTCAATATGCCAATTAGCAAACATTCCTTCTTTATTTCTGTTTTGCTAATAGTCCCTTCACTCTGCTAAGGATTTGTTTTCCACACATTGCCTGCCCTAATTTGTGGCTTCACTGGCCAAAGAGATCCGTTCTTTAGCCTTTGAGGCAGAAATAAAAAACATCTGATGAATTTCAGACTAGGTGGAGTCCAGTTCTGTGTGGTAAATTTGACAAAGGTTGCTTGGACACAACAAGCTATTCAGTACAACACGTTGCAAACTAAAGACACGAGGAAGGTCACACAGCATGCTAAGCCATAGAAACACAAACCAAGGTTAAAATCAACTGAGTTTAGTATCTTTTTAAAAAGTAGTACAAGATTGGAAAATGACGAGCGATCTGGACCACAGAATCACCAAAAGTCAGGCATGACGGATAACATCATCATCGTCATCAAGGGCACATACATAAGGAAACTGAGGTGGTTCTGCAAATGTGCCCACTAGGACTGTTTAAGCCTCTGGCAAAATTGCTATCTTGCTCTTTGTTCTCTCTTGCTCCTGGATGGTGCTTCCTCCCTGGGTTGACCACTTTATGAAACTCAGACAACCCTTGAAGACCTTTGAAGAACTTTTAGGAAGGTCTTTCTACATGAACCTCATGGGCAACTGGCTTGGATTATTTCTCTTCTCCCCCCCGCCTCTCTCAACAAAATATTTTGTTTAATTCACTTTACTGTTGTTTTCTGCTTAAATACTATTTCAATCTGGTTTCATGCAGTAATATGATGTCATGCATATATTTAATGAAAGAAATACACATTGTGAGTTTCCTATTTAAAGATGATGATGATGATGATGATGATGATGATGATGATGATGATGATGATGATGGTGATGATGATGATTGCAGAAATTACATTTCCAGACTGGACATTGGATCACTCTTGATAATCTTCCATTTGTTACTTCCTGTACTGCTCTCAGTTTCTTTGGAATATAGGTTGACCCCTCATTTGTCTTTTTGTTAATAATTACTGTTTTAATCTGGTTTAATGCAGATTTGATGCAGTGATATGATGCCATAGAATTGTTTAATTCAAGAAATACACATGGGGAGCTTCCTCTCTAAGCATCTGTGTCCTGTATTAAAAACCTTTATCCAGTCCAAGGAATGGACTGGGCCAAAAAAACCTTACAGAAATTACCTGCCATGACTGGACATTTGAGATCCTCTTTCCAATCCTCATCATGGCTGGTTGCCCTCTGGATCCATGCATGGCATGTAACACGTGTGCCACAGCATAAATGGCATTGTAGATGTTGTAACCTTCCCCTATCATGCTTGCTTCAAACACGTAAGATGGCAGATTCCATATATCCTCCTTTCCTGTACATGGTTTTCTCCCCTTTGGAGGGATCCTGCCTGGTTTGTAGATCTTGCAGCCAAAGACCTTTTCCCACCACTTTGGGAGAAAAATGTCCCCTTGTGGGTTCAAAGGGTCTAAAGACAGGAGAAAACGGCTGAATTCTGAGACATCCCTGGTGTGATCCCTAAAATGCAAAGCTCCATGGAAGGGCTTTATAATTTTCAATAAGTGTTGAGAGTTCAGCACATTAAGTTTCCAACCGGATGTAAAGATCCAGACTTTCAGAAATGATGCATTTCTTCGTTTTTCATAAACAAAAAAAACTGCCTGTACATTTGTAATAGTATTGGAATCTGCAAACAAAACAATCACTTCACCTATAGACCACGTGTTTAAAATCTGAAGTAATTTCAGCCCTGAAGCAGCAGTAAAATCAGATTTCATAATTTCAGTGAAGGCCAGGCAGATCTCCTTCTCCTTCAGCATTGGCACCAGAGAGGAGATGAAATGTTCTCCACTGTCATTTTCAGGGGCCACTAGCCCAATCCAGTTCCACTGGAAATACAGGAGCAGCTGGGCTATACCCACGTACTGAGGAAATTCCCTGGGATTAATCTGGAAGAAGGACGGATAAACTCTTCTGCCTCCCTGAGTGTCCTCAGAGCCAACACCAAGCTGGAGAAAATAAGAATCTTCTTGAAAAGACAAAGTACATTTTAATGCTGATTTTAAGGGTCCCCGTTGTATGGTTCATTGCCCCACCAGTCACAGTTTATCCACTTTGAGTGGGTGGTTTCATCTTTCTCCCTTCTTAGGAAGAGCCACCAGTTATCTATTTTTTCCTGGTTGTGATAGATCAGAAGTCAAAGGAACAAATCCTAAATCTGATACAGAGAAGAAATTGCACTGAAAGGTGCAGAGGGATGATAAACATTTATGAAAGTCAGGAATGAATTCCTCTTGCAGAATTATATCAATATGGCTTTGTGGTTATATAAATATATATATATATATTGACATATAAAATCCAGAAATTAATTCAAATTTGGATAGATTATTTAAGGCAAATGCCACTGATATCCCCCCCCCCAACAACAACTTTGCTTTCATCCTTGTCTTCTGTATCCTTGTCTACTCCATACTGTAATCCCCACTCACCTGTGGGACCTTGAAGATGCTGAAGATGGAGGCCATCTGCCTTGAGGATTTGGGGCCCTCACCCCCAATGACGGAGAGAAGGGTGTCCTGCCTGTCACATTTATAACCTGGAAGCATTCGGCCTCGTGTGGAGAGCAGGGAGAGGCTGTGTAAGGAAATCTCCCTGTGAATTTTGCTATTCTCATAGATGTGGAAGCCAAGGGTGATGTTGGGCAGGAGATCCAGATCCTTGTTCACCTCCATGACAGAAAACACCAAGGCTAGGAAGTACTGGTAGTTTGGGGGTGTGAGTCTGTAGTGGGAAATATATGGGAGAGCATTATATTTTGGATGCTGTTGAATTTTGCATTGCCTTCCTTGTGTGTCCTTGGAACAGAAAGTCACAAATTTAATTTGTTTGGCTTTTTTTAAGGATGTTCCTTGACTCAACTTGGAGGGATTTCTGAATAAGGAGAAAGGCCTGGCTGCCCTTCTCCCAGATCATTTTACCACCACCACCCCTCTGTTCTCCCTCCTTCCTTCATTTGGCCTGAAATCCTCCCCAGTTGCTCCTCTTCTTCCCTAATCATTTTCTTCCTCTCTCGGAGCAGCTTCTTCAGGTTTGAGCAAAAGACTCCAGTGAGGGTCACAACACAGACTCACTAAGGGCCATTATTCATGACCACTGCTGATTCCTAAACTGAGGAGGTTTTATTTGGCAATGTCCCACATTGGAATAAGATTGAACATTTCTTTGAGAGTTTTTTATTACTATAACTTTAGCTCCAAATTAATATTATAAATCAACTTCTTCACTAGGGCAGCTAGAGTCTCGTAGTGTTGTCTCTCTTCAGCTTTATGTTGCCTCTCGTATTCCTCATGAACAATTTAGGGGAGTTAGAAATTTAAGTGTATTTCTTGAATTTGCCTCTTTATTGAGACAAGGACTAAGATCTGAAGATCCCCAGAACAAGGATTTCTTTAAAAAGGCCCTGAATCCAAAGGAAAGAAAACAATCACCTCCATCTTTCCCCTTCAGGTGAAACTTACGTGACTTGATTACCTAGATGGAATGGGTCCTTTTGAAAATCTGTGTTGATGAACTGCAAAGAAGTTAACAGGGGCAAATTCCCCCCAATGTTCAGATCACCAGGCCTGTAAAATTCCCATGGATCATGAAACTTTAAATGTTTTTGCGATGCACATACAGTTTGAATCTCCTTAGTAGCAATTGGGGGAAGAAGCCAGAAGAGCAGCAGCAGGAGAGGCAGCCCAGCCATTCTTCTCCCCTTCCCTCCTAGATCAGAAATGAAGGTTTCTGCAGAAACTGAACTGCAAGGAGCATCAGAAATCTCACCAGATTTACACAGTTGAAACTGCCCAGATTACCTCAGAGCAACTTTATCTGTTGTCTCTTTGAATTAACACATTTGTATTTTATCACTTTATGTCCTCCTATCTATCTTATTCTGAAATTAGACCATGTGCTGTATTTTATTCTATTTTAAGTATAGGGCTGAGAGAGTAATCAATTAATAAACTAGTCTAATATCATGCTTTCTCTTACCTGTGTTTGGGCTTTGAGACAAAGACCAGCTGAATCTCACTCAACCCTGGAGTTAGATCTTTGGAAGACAAAGCAAAGTCCTCCACCACTGGGAGAACTCACATCATATTTTCTAAAGCCTTTTTGTGGGTCAAAATCCACAGGGGATACAATACAAATTACTGTTCTTCTGATAATTGCAAGGAAAATCCATTGTCCTATCCACTGAGCAATAGATGCGGTTTGCACATCAGATGGGAAAAACATGTTTGTGTCTCTTGCAGCTAATCCACAGAGCAGATGGACTTGAGAGTCAAAGTGCACTAAACTTTTTGACCTATCTGAAAGTGAACACAAGATGGAGTTTGGCCTGTGCCATAGTATGTTCAGATAGAATGGGTGCTGATGGGGCAGGGTGGCAGTCAGCTGTACCCTAGAAAGAGTGAGCAATCATCCCAGTGTTTAGATGGAAGAACTGGTTTAGTTATATCCACAAAAGAAGGAAAGAAGAATGGATTGAGTGATCAAGTTTATATGGCCACTCATCTCATGCAAAATGATTCTGAGCAGCATGCAACAGTCCAGTAAATAGTGTAAATAAGTGTAAATAAAGTGTAAGTGTAAATAAAGAAGACAATCATTGCCTAAAACCTTTATACAACATTTATTAAAAGGAATTAGAATTATTGGGTTCCCCAAGTCTGCAAGCATGACCAGATTTGAAAGACCTTCAGAAGATCAGGAGTGATGAGGCCACACAATGAAGCTCAGCAAGCAAAGGTATAATAAGATATTATAGAAACATAAGTGATCTCGCTAATACCTTTTTGCACTAGCTTCTGGATACTCTTCAAGGGACGGCCCAGATGGAGTGCATTGCAATAGTCCAACCAAGAGGCATCTTCTCTCTTGGAATGTTGTGAAAGGGCCCATCTAGACATAACTGCCATTTGATCCTCAGGATGAAATTGTGAGTCCAGGAGGACTCCAAATTTCTTACAGGATCTGCTTGTGGCACCGCAACTCTACCCAGTACCATAGATGGTGCAGTCCTAGAACTGGAAACCCACAAACCTGTTGTGGCCTATCAGCGGCCGGCTGAGCTTTTGGTGGAATCTGACAGCGATGAACACTATGGGACTTCCCTGGAGGCTGAGGAAGACTCTGGGGGATGTTCAGAGGCAGAGCAGGGACTAGAGAGGCCTGTTGGCCACCAGGTGGCATTTGAGTCAGGGAGCAGTGAGGAGGAACAGAAGGAGGCTGTCCCTGATATACATATGTGTAGGGCTGAGAGGAGGAGGGAGCTGCTTTGGAAGAAGGCTCACAGAAGGAAATAGGAACAGGTGGCTACTGATTGGCCCCTCCCGGAGAGCTTATAGGTGGGGTGACAAGAGGGGAATTTTGGAGGAAACAATAGTTTACTAATCCAGGCATAGAGAAAGATTGGGAGAATTTCATGAGTTCAAGCCTTGTTTTCATAGAGATAATTTTCTGTCGTGGTGGTTTTGGCCTTCATGGCCACCAAGCCAGGGAACAAGACAAGAAAACTCTTAGGAAAACCACTGATCAACTCCATTGTCTTAGGCTGTCCCCTGGTCCAAGCAGTTCTTTGTGCTGTATGGTTGTTAGCCTCTCCCCCATTTCCTAAATTGGATTTCTACTCCTTGGTAGCTTCAATGTTTTATGCTGTCCTTGCCTATCTGGGTCTTCTGGCCCTCATCAGTTTCACTGTGGCATTTATGGGCAGGAAATTTCCCGACAGGTTTAATGAAGCAAAGTTCATTACTTTTAGCATGCTGGTCTTTTGCAGTGTTTGGATCACCTTATTCCTGACCCACCTGAGCACCAAAGAGAAGTCAGTGATGGCTGTGGAGATCTTCTCCATCTTGGCCTCCAGGGCTAGTCTCTTGGCTTTCATCTTTTCCCCCAAATGCTTCATTCTATTAGTTAGGCCAAATTTCTATTGTCGAGAAAATATAATGAGGCACAAGATTCTCTGATTGGGAACTTCTTTAAAATTTATTCTTTTTATTTTTGAATTTGATCCAATTTCTTCAAAATTATAAAATGAGGGTGAGGCTTATGTCTTAAATAATTGGAAAGAAAATTATACACCTAGGCACAAAGTATATATTAATTAGCAGCAATTATCTAGTCTTTTATTTTTATTATTTGCAGGCTTCAACTTTGAAATAAACGTTGATATTAAAGATGTGGGTGTTAGTTTAGAGCTGTACAATTTCTTACTTTATTCATTTTAATAAAAAAATCTTTAAAAATGTGTTAGGTTGGGTTGACTATCAGTATTTTTAAGTAGCATGTGTTTCCATTTTATTCATTTATTTATTATTATCTGCTATTATAATTTTTAGAAACAACTTAAGGTGGTTAGCATATGCAACACACCTTATTCCTCCTGCAAGGAGTAGCCTGCCACTCACACTTCCTGGTGGCCAACAGGCCACGATCTGATAGTGAGCTATGGCCCACAGGTTGGGGATCCCTGATCTAGATTTATTTCATTCTTTGATAAAGTCACTATATATGAAGGCCAGTGAAATATGAATTTCAGTAAGGCATTTCATAAAGTAGACCACAATCTACTTCTTGGTAAGATAGAAAAATGTGGAACCATGAAGGAACATCCATACCACCTGTTCGTTCACCTGGGACACAGATGTACAACAGGGTATATCATCTGTATGCAGATATATCTCATTCTATGGTAACATGTAGATGTTAAATAGGAACAGCTAGAGCACCTGTGGCATCCAACAAAGCAGCATACCAAAGAGGGGCATGGATGTAGTTCACAGGAGGTCACATCTACATCCCGAGGACGACTTCTTTGGGTTCAACTGGATCAAACTGTTCCTAGATAAGTGGTTAAGTCCTTTCCACAATCATCTCCTTAGGATTTATACCATGCTTGTCCTACAATAGAGAACAGATCCACGCAATCTTATAAACCAGATGCACTGAGAATTCTTTGGTGAGGTTGGAAGATTAACCTTCATGTGGCCCTTACCCAGAAAATTCTAGGTAATCTTTAAAAAGTTGATAGGGTGTCACCGAGTGTGATAAGAAGTGCAAAAAGAATGGAAAAATATAGACATTTCTCAGCTTCTACTGACATGAGGTAGGCCTTAATAGAAGCTCTAGCTCATGTTCAGTCAGATTCATCCCTCATCTTCCTTCAGCAGAGCTCTAGATGTCTCTTGATCCTTTTGAATCCCACTTTTGAATCATGGGGCATGTTAGGAGCAATGGATCAGTACAAGTTGCATGCAAGTGATCCTATCCAAGGCAACAATAGCTTTCCTATTTCAGACAGTAACCAAGGCCTCAGCAGACCCATGCATCAGAGCCTCAGGAATAATCCTCAATTCCCTTTGGAACCCCACCAGATCTATCAAGTCACTAAGAATGGACCAGTCAAATAGATCATGTCTCCCTGTAGAGAGGGGCAGCATTAAAAGAATCTCAAAGTCATCAGGCCATGATCAGGCCAGGACAAAGGGGACCAGGATAGTTCCTCCTGTGATCACGTTCTTGTAGTCTGTCAAGAAAACCATGTTGGGTGTGTCATCATTGTTTTGAATTGAGTCATGAATGGTGTGACCATGGTGAGATGCCTCCTCTAAGGCCTTCCCCAGGGATAGCAAATAGATATTTCTCAGGACCATAAGTCTGGAGAACTCCAAAGCCAGCTGTGAGCATCCCCCCAGTGTCAGAATTCCAAGTAACGAAAGAAGACCCTGAGGCTTGAGTTTCCTCAAAGTTCCATTTTATTAGAGATATCATATTGGCACATTTGGGAAAACCCAAATCTGAAAGTGTCCAGCTTTTCCCCACCCAAGTGAAATTTCAATCTACTGCCCAAAACCTACATATCCATCGCATGATCAGGCACCATCCAAAACTGGAGATGCTTCCCAGTCACCTCATTGAAGCTGCAGGGCCAAACGACCTTCACTTTCTTAAAAATATTGTTATTTGACTGTATATCATCCACACTCTGTATAATCTCCCCTCCCATTTTCCCACAGTAGAAAATGTGGCAGGCCTGAAATCCCAAAGGTAAAAGATTACTTCCAGGTCTGACACCCAGAAGCCCAGACATGGAGGCTGCTTTGCAGTAGGAATTCAGGTACAGTGGCAACTGTGAAATGCCTTCCAGAGGCTCAGTCAAGGGGGTTGCCATGCAGCAGGAAGACTGGTATAGTAGCAGTAGACTTATATACCGCTTCATAGGGCTTGCAGCCCTCTCTAAGCGGTTTACAGAGAGTCAGCATATTGCCCCCAACAATCTGGGTCCTCATTTTACCCACCTCGGAAGGATGGAAGGCTGAGTCAACCCTGAGCCGGTGGGATTTGAACCGCTGAACTGCTGATCTAGCAGTAGCTTGCAGTGCTGCATTTAACCACTGCGCCACCTTGGCTCCTGCGCCACCTTGGCTCAATCCTTGGGATTGGTAGTCACAATCCCAACTGGTCCTGTGAATGAATCTTCAAGAAACAAATTTCAGGCCTGGCAATTTGGGGAGCAGCACCACAAAAAACCAAAAGAGACACCCAGATTACAATTGCTATCCTTAGGCGACAGCAATAGAAATTTGCAAGACTTGCCAAAAAATTGTAGTTAATATTATGACTTTCTTCCCCAAAATATATTTCTGCCTTGTGCCACTATTTCCAAGTAGTGCTCCAATTATTTGACCAAATGAGGGCACAAGCCAAACTCCATGTTGTGCACAGGGTTCACTTTCATGTAGGTCAACTAGACAACTTCCCCATGATTCCACCTGCTCTAATTATCTTCCACCTGTTTTCCATTCTGCTGTATGAAGAGAAGCTGTTGCTAAGGGGATGGGACAATGGCTTTTCCCTGCAATTATCACAAGAACAAGCATTTTTTATATATCCCCTGTGGATTTCTAGACACAAAGATCTTCCAAGATTAAACTTGCTTTAAAAAATATCTCTGAGTTCACCAGCTGAGGAGAAGAACGTGTCACCTTAGTCTGTCTTGCAAAGAGCTCACTCTGGGGTTTGAAGAGACTCTCATTCCTTTGTTTCGTCTATGGTCATGGCCCAAACATTTATAGCATTGTTGCTATAAATTTGTTCTGGTGCTATCCAGGTGGCACAGGTGGTGTCTGATCTGCTAAGGTTCCAGTGAGATTTCAGGAGCAACCTTCACATCAGTTTCTGCATAAACCTTGATTTCTGTTCTAGGAGAGAAGGTGACAAGAATGACCAAGCAGGAGTCATGCTGCTTTTGATTCTGATGCTCTTCTGGCTCCTGGCTCCAACTACAGAGAAGAGGCTGCAAACCATTTGTGTGTTCAGGGATTATATTGACTTAGATGGAAACTACTATAGACCTGGTGATCTCATTATTGCTGGGAATTTGCCCTTTGGAATCATTGTAAAGTCTCCTGTCTTTGAATTTAATACATTGAATCTTCTTTTACATCGTTCGTAAGTTTCAACTGGAGGGGAAACATGGAGATAATTGTTCTCTTTGCTTTAAATTCAGGGACTTTTTTCAGAAATACTTCTTCCCGATCTAGTGCATGTTTTGTACTTTTCTAAAAAAAATTAGCAAGCTATTAAAATAGGCTGGAATTCTCAATCTCTTCATCAGGAAAAATGATAAACCACAAAATGGAGAGGGAAGCTGAACTGGCCTAATGAAGAAATCAAATTACAATATTAATCTGACTAGTAACTTCTGGCAGAAAACTCAAATGGAAGCTCAACACTCTTCAAGTGTTCAGGAGTTACAAAAATCCCTTTCAGTGTTGGAATCAGCATTGCTCATGAATAATGGCCTTCAGTGCATCCATGAGATGTAGTCTTGTGCTCACCAATTTTTACCCAACCTGAAGAAGCTGCTCCAAGAGAGACCTTAAATAATTACAATGAAAGGGGAGAAGTTGGAAAGGATTACAGACACTGCAGAAAAGTGAATATGGCAGGGATGATAAGAGAGTATAAAACATTATATCTATTGAAACAATTGCCTCTTTTCTCACAAAGTCATCCAGGTTTTAGGGAAATCCTTTGAAAAAAAAACCCAATGAAATTTGGGAGTTTCTGCAGCCGAAAAGTCCCCCCCCCCCCGCAAAGAATGAAGCAAATTCTGCAGATATGCACAAGCTTTCCTTGTGATGTTCTCTAATGTTTTTCTCACTACAGAATCAACATCAGTAACTACCAGCAGTTCCTTGCATTGATGTTTGCTGTCTCCCAGGTCAATAAGGATTTTCCTTTGTTCCCCAATATCACCCTTGGCTTCCACATCTATGGACATTACCAGAGAGAGATATTTATTTCCTTGAACAGCCTCTCCATGCTCTCCTCACGAGGCCGCGTGGTTCCAGGTTACAAATGTCACCTGCAGGACACTCTGCTGTCCGTCATTGGTGGTCTCAGTGCTAAGTCCTCAAGGCTGATGGCCTCCCTCTTCAGCATCTTTAAGGTCCCACAGGTAAGAGAACTCTTTTGGATACAGTATGGAATGGATAAAGATCAACACAGAGAAGCCAAAGATGAAACTTAAAATAGTTTTGGAGGGGGGGGAGAGATATAATGAATTTGTGAATCTTAATTTATTCTTTATTAAAGGGTGGTGATCATTTTAATGCCATTTATTCTCTGTATCAGGCTGTTGGTTTCTTCTCTTGTCTTCACAACCAATGAAAATGGCTAAGAAGGGAAGAAGATTAAGTTTGCCAGTCAAAGTGAGTCAGTCTGACTGCGAGGGCCATCAACCCCACAATGGTCACTAATAAAGTCAGCATAAAACTTTTACTTTGTCTTTGAAAAAAGAATCTCTTTTTCTCCAGCTTGGTGTTGGCTTTGAGTTCTCTCAGGGAGAGAGAAGAGTTTATCCTTCCTTTTTCCAGATGAATCCCAAGGAATTTCCTCAGTATGTGGGTTTAGTCCAGCTGCTCCTGTATTTCCAGTGGAACTGGGTTGGGCTTCTGGCCCCTGAAGATGACAGGGGAGAACATTTCATCTCAACTCTGATGCCAATGCTCCAAGAGAAGGAGATCTGCCTGGCCTTCACTCTAATGCTGGAATTGAATGATTTTGAAATCACTCTGGAGAAGTTTATGCTCAATGTCCTTACCTGGTCTAAAGCAGAAGTGTTTATTCTTTTTGCAGATTCAGCTGTTACTGGCTATTTAATATGGATGGTATATGTTTTTGAAGAATTCATCAAAGTATCATTTAGGAAAGTTTTTATCTTAACTTCCCATTGGAAATTTGGCCTGGAAAAATCTGAAGGCACATCATCATTTATAAAGCTTTTGAATGGGGCCTTGCATTTTAGGGACCACTCTGGGGATGTCTCTGAATTCAGCCAGTTCCTCCTGTCTTTAGACCCTTTGAACCCCAAAGGAGATGTCTTTCTCCCTCCATGGTGGGAAGATGTCTTTGACTGCAAGATTCAAAAATCAGGAAAGATTCCACCAAAGGGAGAAAAACAATGCACAGGAAAGGAGAATTTGCAGAATCTGCCCAATTACACTTTTGAAAGGAGCATGACAGGAGAAAGTTACAACATCTACAATGCTGTTTATGCTCTGGCACATGCTTTAAATGCAATGTATGGATCCAGAGTTGTACCAACTATGATGAGGCTTGGAAAGAGGATCTCAGATGTCCAGTCATGGCAGGTAATTTATGTAGATTTTGACTCAGTGTACAGATAATTAGATCAGAAGCTCCCAATATGAACTTCTTCTGTTCCTGATTAAATATCTGCATACTCCCATACCAATTCATCTGAGACCCTGCCCTTTTCTTTAGTTTACAATTTCTTGTCCTACTCAGCTTGCTGTGTGAAAACAGCTTCTTATTAACGGATGGAAACGACCAAGGAGAGAAGCAACCTACAACTAAGGGGAAATTTTGCCCTGTTGCTGGAGTCATTGAAGAAGAGACAGGATAGCCGCTTGTCTAAAACTCTAGAGGGTCTGTTGATTGACATGGGGCTTGGACTAGAAGACCTCCAATGTCCCTTCCAATATTGTGTTTCTGTTTCTATGAAAACCACAGCACAGAACAAGATTCGAAGTGGTCCTAATGGGTTCCTGGCCTGAAACTATAAAGCCATCTTCTCAAAATACCCTTTATGTGATGATAGAATCCATGATGCCTTATTTGTAGCTCTAAGCAAATACCTCAATATCTGAAGGCCTCCTTTCTTTCAGATTCTTGCCTATTTGAGCAATGTGCAGTTTAACAATAGTGTTGGAGATGAAGTCTCCTTCTCAGAAGATGGAATGGGATCTGCTCATTATGATCT
Source organism: Thamnophis sirtalis (assembly GCF_051295495.1). Lineage (NCBI taxonomy): Eukaryota > Metazoa > Chordata > Lepidosauria > Squamata > Natricidae > Thamnophis > Thamnophis sirtalis. Next base: position 180,311,398 of record NW_028261381.1, on the reverse strand, counting down.
TCTCAATTGGGTTGTCTACCCCAATCTATCTCTTGTCCCCATAAAAGTTGGGCAAGTAAATCCTGGGGCTTCTCAAGGTCAAGATTTCACCATTAACTCTGATGGAATCACCTGGGCCACAAAGGTGAGCTGAATGGAAATGCTGTCAGTTCAGGGAAAGATTCATCCTCATCCTGAGGTGCAGAAAACCTTTCTAACTTGAAAAATAATTGAGTCAGAAATCATTGCAGTCATTTGGTGAAAAAACTGCTTTGCATGTAACACATTTGAGGCAGAGGTGGGATTCAGCAGGTTCAGACCAGTTTGGAGAACCGGTAGCAGAAATTTTGAGTAGTTTGGACAACTGGTAAGTACCACCTTTGACTAGCCCTGCATCCATCTATTCTCTCCCTCTGAGTACCAGCTGATTAGGAGGGAATGGGGATTTTGCAGTATCCTTCCCCTGCCACACCCACCAAGCCACGCTCACCAAGCCAAACAAGCCCACGCCCACAGAACCAGTAGTAAAAAATTCTGAATCCCACCATTGGTTTGAGGTTTCATGTATGCCATTCCACAAAGAGTTAGGCTTGGGAACGACATCTGCTTGAAACACAGGATGCAATTATCGCAAGTAACAGTGATTTACATGGACCATTGATGCTCATTTGTATCCTCATGGTTCTTTCTTTTAGAAATGCTCTAAAGCTGAGATTCCAGATCCAAACTCCCACATCCATGGGTGTGTCAGGAATGATCCTGGCCTGATTACCTCAGGATTGTTCTTGATTTCTGAAAGACAGTTGCAATATATCTCATTTGAACAGATTCTGAATATAGAAGTAGGAATAAGGGAAATAAATAGGAATGGGGAAAAGAATGGATGCAGCTGGTTCATTGCTTAGGTCATCTCAAGCATTTCTCCTTTCTCTTTCAGAAGGTGCCCTTTGCCAGGTGTGGCATGAAGAGGTGCCATGTAGGAGAGAGGAGAAGAGTTCCAGAGGGCGAGCAGGTTTGCTGCTACCACTGTGATGCTTGTCCAGAAGGGACATTTTCTAATCAGACAGGTAGAGCAAACTTCAAATGTTAATCTTCCAGGATCAAAGAAGACATTGATTAAGGGTTTTTTATTATTGTTATCATTTTTTTATAAGATTGATATGAAATCATCTATCTAGGCCTCTTTGATAGAGCAGGAGGGGGCAAAAAACATCTGAATGAACATTTTTGAAATAAAAAGCAGTGTGTCAGGCCTGGAAGCCACCTTTTCCATTTGGCCTTCAAGCCTTCCACATATTCCACTGTGGGAAACTGGGAGGAAAGATTGTATGGTGCATGGGAGAGATATAGTCAAAATAAGATTCTTTCTCATAGCGTCAAGGTCATCAAGCCAAGGTGGCGCAGTGGTTAAAAGCAGCACTGCAGGCTACTGCTAGATCAGCAGGTCAGCGGTTCAAATCTCACCGGCTCAGGGTTGACTCAGCCTTCCATCCTTCCGAGGTGGGTAAAATGAGGACCCAGATTGTTGGGGGCAATATGCTGACTCTCTGTAAACCGCTTAGAGAGGCCTGAAAGGCCTATGAAGCGGTATATAAGTCTACTGCTATTGCTATCTTGCACCTGCACCTGGTTGATATGATTGGGAGGAAACTTCTCTTGGAATAGTGTCTGATTGGACCATGTGATGGACATGTGGGTGCTGGACAGGGAACTTGAACTTTCACTTGAGTGTGGAAAACCTGGAAATTTTCACATTTGGGTTTTCCCAATGTGCCAATATGACATCTCTAATGTATTGGAACTTTGAGGAAACTTGGGCCTTCTGAGTTTTATTTTGTTGGGGGTATTACATGGAACCCTGACACAGAGAGGTTAAGGCAAAGATAATATACACACAAACAAAACAGCAGCATTCCTGGATAATAGATCTGTCATTCTTAGTGTTCCATTATAAAGTGGAAAAAAAGAGGCAGGTACCTCAGACTGAAAGCCATATTACTCGTGGAGGTCCACAGTGAATGGATAGCTGGAATTGAACAAAACCTTGTTTCTGGCTAATCTATCTCCTTGACCATCATTAATGAAGAATGATTTGCTCTTTTCAATGCCCCATAAATTGCACATGGGTTCTTTCACCATTCCCTTTGTGGATAGGCCAACAGCAGAAAGTCATCACCTGTATCACCTTTGTGAGAGGGATAATGTGCATGGTAGTTGCTCAAGAAATCCTTAGACAAAGACTTTTTTTCCAGATGCAGCTCAATGTGAACCCTGCCCAGAAGACCAATTTCCCAACAATGACAAGGACCAATGCATTGACAAGAAGATCCACTTCCTTGCCTATCAAGACACCTTAGGATATATTTTCGTTTTTCTTGCTCTCTTTTTCTCTGTGATCACTTCTGCAGTCCTGGTGATTTTCTGTAAACATCATGACACACCGATAGTGAAGGCCAACAACCGAGATCTCACCTACATCCTCCTGGTCTCCCTCTTGCTCTGCTTCCTTTGTTCCTTTCTTTTCATTGGTCAACCAGGGAAGGTCACCTGTCTCTTCCAACAAGCTGTCTTCGCCATTCTCTTTTCTCTTGCAGTTTCCTCTGTGTTGGCAAAAACTGTCATGGTGGTTCTGGCCTTCATGGCCACCAAACCAGGGAACAAGACAAGGAAACTGTTAGGAAAAACACTGACAAAGTCCATTGTCATAGCCTGTCCTCTGGTCCAAGCACTTTTTTGTGCCACCTGGCTGATAACCTCTCCTCCATTTCCTAATTTGGACTTCCACTCCTTGTTTGGAGAAATCATCTTAGAATGTAAAGAAGGCTCAACTATAATGTTTTACACTGTCCTTGGCTATCTGGGTTTTTTGGCCCTCCTCAGTTTCACTGTGGCCTTTTTGGCTAGGAAATTGCCTGACAGCTTTAATGAAGCCAAATTCATTACTTTTAGCATGCTGGTCTTTTGCAGTGTTTGGTTCACCTTCCTCCCCACCTATCTGAGCACCAAAGGGAAGTCCATGGTGGCCGTGGAGATCTTCTCCATCCTGGCCTCTGGGGCCGCTCTCTTGGCTTGTATCTTTTCCCCCAAATGCTACATTATTCTGCTGAGGCCTGATCTGAATTGTAGAGAAAATATAGTAAGAAACAAAAATTTCTAACTAATGCAAGGAGTTTCCTCATTTATATTTGTATTTGTGGCATGTTTAGAATGTAATAAGATTTCTAATAAATGCTGTTGTGAAGGAGGAATTTGTCCATAAAAGAATTTCTTATCAAGTTTTCCAACTGCTTATAATATTCCTGTGGTCAGTTCTTTGTTTTCCACGTTTTCAAAGTGCCTTAGTGAGGTCCAATCCCCTGTATGGACCAAAAACTTGTTATTAAAGATATGCTTATTATTTCCGATACTTCTAAGTTTATATGGTAAAGGGAAAACAACCCAAAATTAGATTCAAACTATTGCAAGATGTTAAGGAAAAATGGGGGTTGGGTTTACCAAACTTGAAATTGTATTTTGGTGCATGTTCTCTGGCCTGGTTAAAAGAGTGGGTGAACCTTCAGAATAAGAGGCTACTTGAATTAGGAGAGAAGTCGAACTATCCCCCTTCATATCACTGTTAAAATTCCACCTACCTGAACTCTTTACGAACTCTTTACGAACCTTTTTATAGACACCGCACAACACCAACAGCTGCGCAAACTTTGTATGTGGAATGTATGTGGTATATATGTGTTTGAGTGGTCCCACGCTTTTTAATCTATCGTAACTTATTTTATTGTATCTCTGTATATTTTTAATTTTGGTGGGGTATGCATGTGGAGAATGCCTGGCCGGTATGTATGAGGGGATTGAGAGTGCGGCCTGGTGCCACCTCCACTGAGTGCAGAGCAGAAGTGGATAGGGGCCCGGATCTGCCGCTCATCCCAGAATGTGTGGTATGAATGGCCTGCCGGAGAGAACGGAGGCCATGGGAGGGGAAGTGGGGCCTACGAGTGCGGGGATGGGCTGGTACATCCTGGTCACAGTTGGGAGAGGCAGGTTTGACGGGAGTTATAGGGCTAGCCATTACCGGGGAAGGAGGGTTCGCTACGTTACAGCGATCCCCCCTTCCAGCCCACTTAGCTCCACTCCAGGACCAGATGGCAAGAGTTGTCAGGGCCCTGGTCTCAGGCTACTGCTGCTAAATGCCAGGTGTGCGATTCACAAAGCTCCCCTCACCCAGGACTTAATATTAGACAAGGGGGCAGACCTGGCATGTATTACTGAAACCTGGCTGGGCCATGAGGGAGGAGTCCCCCTCACTGAAATGTGCCCAGAAGGGTTTCAGGTGCTTCACCAGTCGTGACACCAAAGAAGGGGTGGGGGAGTGGCAGTCATCATCCGAGAGTCACTAGTTCCTCATAGGATCCCTGCTCCGGAGATTGTCGGGTGTGAGTCCCTTCTGGTGAAGTTGGACCTCGGGGGTCAAGTGAGTTTGTTACTAAAGTACCTACCTCCCAACTGCATTACAACAGCCCTCCCTATGCTATTCGAGTCAGTAGCTGAGCTGGCGGTCGAGTTCCCCAGACTTATAGTGCTGGGGAATTTCAACCTGCCGTCGCTCGGCGAATGCTCTGATGGAGCACAGGAGTTCATGGCTTCCATGACAACCATGAACTTGACCCAGGTAATTCAGGGTCTGATTCATACAGCGGGTCACACGATTGACCTCGTGTTTCTCTCGGAGCAGTGGAGACGTGATCTAGATTTGAAGGGCTTTAAGATCTTGTCCTTGTCATGGTCAGATCACTTCCTATTGAGGCTCGACTTTCGAAAACCAATCCCCCACTGTAGGGAGATGGAACCGATTATGTGGTTCCGCCCCAGGTGCCTGATGGACCCTATGGGATTTCAGACGGCACTTGGTGAGATACCTGACTCTCTGGCCCACAGTCAGGCAGAGTCCTTGATCGTTGCTTGGAATACAGCGGCGGCGGAGGCTCTAGACCAGATTGTGCCTTTATGGCCTCTCCGCGGCAGTGGATCCAGGAGGGCTCCTTGGTTCACCAAGGAACTCCAGGAGATGAAGCGCCAAAAGAGACACCTAGAGCGACGCTGGGGGGCTAGTAACTCTGAATCCAACCAAACACAATTAAGAGCCTTTATTAGGACTTATCTAGTGGTGATACGGGCGGCAAAATGTGAGCATTTTTCCGCTCTTATTTCATCCGCAGAATCGCACCCAGCTGCCCTGTTTAGGATAGCCCACTCCCTCTTGACCAAGGGGGCCTTTGCCCAGGTTCGCCTGGTGCACCAGTTGCAGCCCTACCTGGACTGGGAGGCACTTTGAATGGTCACTCATGCCCTCGTCACCTCAAGACTGGATTACTGTAATGCACTCTACATGGGGCTGCCCCTGAAGAGTGTTTGAAGATTACAGTTGGTCCAGAATGCAGCTGCGCGAGCGATAATGGGTATACCTAGATACACCCATGTTACACCTATCCTCCGCGAGCTGCACTGGCTTCCTATTGGTCTCCCGACCCGCTTCAAGGTGCTAGTCATTACTTTTAAAGCCCTACATCGTATTGGACCTGGCTACCTGAGAGACCGCCTCCTGTCATTCACCTTCCAACGACCAATAAGATCGCATAGGTTGGGCCTCCTCTGGGTGCCGTTGACCAGACAATGCTGGCTGGCAGCCCTGCGTGGGAAGGTCTTCTCTGTAGCTGCACTGGCCTGTGGAACGATCTACCCACAGAGATCCGGACCCTTACCACTCTCCCGGCCTTCCGTAAAGCGACCAAGACCTGGCTGTTCGGGCAGGCCTGGGGCTGTTGATTAACATCCAGCCCCACTTGATTAAATGGATGATGTATTAATTTTAATAATTGTATTTTTCTTAAATTTTTAAATGCTTTTATTTTTGCTTGTGAGCCGCCCAGAGTCCCAATGGGAGTGGGCAGCATATAAATTTTTATTAAAGTAAAGTAAAGGTCATGAATTAAGGTTTTGATACAGAAGCTGGTGGAGTTGGCAGTAATGGCAAAATGGATTATTTTGGTTAAAGGAAAGAATATAAATACCTTTGTTTCCACATGGAGACCACATCTGAACTTTGTGCTTGAGGTGGGAAAATATGAAATTTTGATTTTGGGTTTAACCAATTAGATTAATATGTTTTTATAGAAATGGCTAATTTATAATATTAGGGAAAAACAAAAAGTTGTAGTTTGATGTTAATGCTTTATTTTTACTGCAACAGAGGGATCCCGAAGTCAATGTTTCTTCTTTTCTTTTCCTCAATTTCTCCTTCTCTCCCCTCTTTCCCCTCTCTGGTGTCTTCCTATTTACTTTTTTATTTTGTATTTTATCTTATAACCTAATACAAATGTGAAACTGGAAAAAAAGATTCATGTTTATTATTTCAAGGAGGAAATTTTCTTATTTTGTTCCTTATTTTATTTAGTTTATTTTTAAGAGTGCATTAAATGATTGTGCTCAGTATCAGTGTTTCTATTCATATATGGCTGTTTCCTTAGATGTTTGAGGCTTTATCGAACTTTATAGAACATTATTCAATTGTTTTTTGAAATAGCAATCCCCCTCACATCCAGATCTGCAGTACGGCCTCATCAAGGCTGGGCAGAATTTCCCTGAGAGGAATGAGCAAAGAACATCATCATTGTATGCAGTATGTTAATCATCTCTTGTGACATTTCACCTCCTGGACCTCCATGGAAAATTACACTGTTCTATGAGATCTGTATGCACAGAAGGTCTCCAGAGGAATCCCTCTATCCATGCCCAACATCACAATCACATTTCTTTAATGAGGACAAGTTCCCAGCAATGTCAATCAAGGTATGACAAAGAATGGCAGTCATCAAAGTCAGGAGGGAGCTATCAATCAGAATCCTAGGACATGTCATTTAATCCTGGGTAGGGCACAATTGGTATCTTAGTGATAACATCTCCATTTCCATCTGGTGGCCTCTTGTGTGAGAAAAAGAAGCATAAGAAGAATGTGTGCAAATTGTCCCATAAAATAGCAAAATCTAATTCTCTGGTTTTCAATAAAGCTTTATCAAAATTTCTATGGCAATGTAACTGAAATACTTATTTTATTAAGAGAATATTTCTCTGATGAAGGTAGTGACAATAGGAGAGTGGCCATAAAATTGATAGTTTGTTAATTGTGAATATGTATGATTACATCATCTATTCCTTATGCATATATCATTTTCTGCTCCCTTCTCAAATGTACGAATATGGCTGCATCCTTTGATCTTCAAGAGTTCTTCCCACTATTCTCTGGAGAAAATTTATCCTGGGCAAACTCTTAATAAACAATACTGCTGAGAGACTTGATTATTGGTTATTAGCCCTGCATTTGAAGCCTGAAGCCTGAAGCAAATGTAATAGCTACATAAACATTACAGATAGTCCTTGTTCAGCTACAATGATGAAATAGTTACTTTTCAACCCATCACAGTGTTGGGAATGGGACAATTGGCTGCACTCGCCTTTCCCCAGCCACTTCAACCAGTCTCTTCATTTCAGCTAACCCACCATGGCCACCCATCCCCATAAGTCCCATCCTGGTATCCCCTCCCTACCATCCCTCCACTGATTCTCCCTAACAACCACTCCCCAGCCACCCTCCCATCACTGCCTCACTCTTGCCGATTCACTACAGTACAAATTGCCCCAGCAGATTTGCAACACAGGACAATTAGCCCTGCTTGTCTCAACTGTTCCCAGGCTAAAGCCATTCCCAGAAGGTCCTTCTCACTGCAACAATCGCCTCCTCCTCTACTGACTCCTGGAATTGGAGCCCATTCCCCATTTTTTCATCCCCTCCCATATGAGAATCACTCTCAGCAAAGAGGGACAGGGGCCATGTTAATTGCAGACAGTAAGAGGCTCTATGTAAGATCTGCCATAAAGGAAGAAAGCAGGGAGATAAGGAAGGGGGAATGACAGGAAAGAGAAGTGCCAATCAAAGACAATGACTGAATGATCCAAGGACACAGGCATGGCAATTGATTGCAAAGGGCCACCTCACAGGGTCCAAACTTTAGAAACCAGAACAGCTCATTTTAACCTCCTTGGACACAAACAAGATGACCTATGGGGGAGGACCTGGGTGTCATCCAGAGTTAAATCAGAGTCCAAGGCAAAATATTGCTCAAAGGTCCAATTGATTAAGAGACCCATGTTGGCACATCTGGGAAAACCCGAATCTGAAAGCTTCCTAGATTTCTCCACCCAATTGAAAGTTCATGATCTTGCCCCCACACCCACAAGTCCATCCCATGGTCCAATCTCCCACTGCCGTGCTGGCAGTTCCACCCATCCAGTTCTGGTCATGTGCATCCAAAGGATGACCTTGGATTCTAGAAAGGAATAGGGTTTTGGCCACATAGCATTTAACTCCATCCAACTCCCCCATCTCATTTTCCCACAATAGAAATGGCATAGTAAAATAAAAGTGTGGCAGGCCAAAGATCCAAAAGGAATATGGCTGCAGGCCTGACATTGGGATTATGGAAAATTACATGATTTATGTAAGAATCTTCAGATCTGGCTTTGCTTATGCTGTAACCACTTGACTTTTAATAAAAGTACATCCAACTCTACAAATAGAGTCAAGGATTTTTCTTTCCTAAATGTCTAAGCTGGGACAGGCCTGCCATTCTGTCCACCAGCAAGGCTAGCAAAGGTATTATAGAACCTTTGGTCCCATCTGGAGACCCATAGATGATGCTTCCTAAATTAGAGGCTCTGTCACTCCAGGAGAGATTGAGAGTTTTATTCCCACAGATGGTTGTATGGAGAGCACAGTTCTGCCATGCATTTACAGCAGGTTACAGCTTGTGAGCACCTTTTGCAAACTGGACACCCCAGGCCATGGAATTGATCACCAAACTGAAGTGCTGGATTGGCAGCTGCATGATGGGAACAGAAGCTGTCTGGCCTACATGCTCACCAGTGGTGGGTTTCAAATTTTTTAGAACCTTTTCTGTAGGTGTGGCCTGCTTTGTGGCTATGTGACCAAGTGGGAGTGGCTTGCCAGCCATGTGACCAAGTGGGAGTGGCTTGGCAGTAATATGACTGAGTGAGCATAGCCAACTTGTAAAATGTGGTGACACTCCCTTAACAATGCTCTTGCTTAGCAACCAAAATGTTGGCACAGAATACATCCAGGGGTATTCAAATTTGACAGCTTTAAGACTTGTGGATTTCAACTCCCAGAATTCCTTCTCTTGCTCTTCATCTTGAAGATGTGTGGACGGGTGGGGGGAGGGAGCTGGATCCGGTTCTAAACGGCATTGTAGATTTGTGGAACCTCTTCTATAGAAGAGGTTAGAACTGGCAGGAACCTCTGATGCTCACCCTTTGCACTTCAGTCAAAGTGGAGAAGCTCAAAGGGAGTCGAAAGGCAAGCATGATCACTTCTGCCATGGCCTGGCTTATCCACTTTGGAAAGAGGGGTGTATGAACCATGGCAGCTAGGGAGGGGTGAATGCCATGGGTCAGCTGGGGTGAGGGGGCTGGGATGAAGTGGCTGTATCCAATTGTCCTAAGCTACACATTGAGAATGTTTGCAGGTCTATAAAGCATAAAAAACTGATGTTGTTCCATACGTGTTTGGAGAGATTCACTTAGCAAGCACTTCTGGCATGATTTTGGTAGCAGCCACCTATGGTGTCAGGTTTCCAAGTGATGAAACCATTCCAAGAAGAAATGTGCAAAGTCCATTTTCGAAAACAAATTTCTTTTATTTAGGTGGACATCAAATTGGCAAAGTCTGTTGTAATTCCAGATCTGAAACAAACCTGAATTACACCACATAATATTGTAAGTTAGAAACATCCCTCAAAAGTCACACTCTCCAATAAATAATACATCCACATTGACCAGTGTCTTCAAACTCCACCTTTCATTCTCGCCTCTGTTCCCATAGGAACTCCTAGCCAAAACAATCCTCACTATCTATTTGTCCCCCCCCCCACCTTAAGAATGTGGAGAGCCTGAAAACTTCCCTTTCATAGTAAAGAGAAAGAAAAGAAATAAATGAGTATAATAGAGAGCTAAATAAAATGGCTACACATATGTCAAATTCGGGCTCGACAGATGGCCTCATTCAGCTGTTGCCACATGGAAAATGGGGGCCACTTCTGTAACTGCATGTGGCCATGTGAGAAAGTCCTCCGCATTCCATCGGCCAGCCAGTGTCGGCTGGCAACTACAAGGAGGAGGGCCTTCTCAGCAGTAGCCCCGACCCTTTGGAACGAGCTCCCCGTGGAGATTCGTACCCTCTCCACCGTCCAAGCCTTCCGCATAGCCTTGAAGAACTGGCTCGCCCGTCAGGCCTGGGGATAAGGACCGTTACCCCGCCCGAATACTGAATGTATGGTGTTGATTTTATTATATGTTGTCGTCTTAACGTTGTATTCCCCCTCCCTTGGTTTCTGTGAGCCGCCCTGAGTCCCCTCAGGGAAAAGGGCGGCCTACAAATATTAATAAAACCTATAAAAAACCTATTTGTTCTGCTTCCCTCTTGCTGTTTGTGGAGCGTTGCAGAAAACTCTGGAGCTCCAGTAAATATGTAATTTCAGTTGGGGCAACAACAGTCATTTCATTTAACCAAGAAGATTAGGGGACTGGAGGCTAAAATATATGAAGAATGAAGAATGGTTGTAGGAACAGGGTATCTCTAGTTTAACGAAAAGAAGGACTAAGAATGACATGACAGCAGTCTTCCAATATCTCAGGGGCTGTCCCAAAGAAGAGGGAGTCAAGCTATTCTCCAAAGCACCTGAGGGCAGGACAAGAAGCAATGTGTGGAAACTAATCAAGGAGAGAAGCAAGTTAGAACTAAGGAGAAATTTCCTGATAGTTAGAACAATAAATCAGTGAAACAAGTTGCTTCCAGAAGCTGTAAATGCTCCAACACTGGAAGTTTTTAAAAAGATGTTGGATAACCATTTATCTGAAGTGATGTAGGGTTTACTGCCTAACAGGGGTTTGGACAAGAAGATCTCCAAGGTCCCCCAAACTCGGTTATTCTATTCCACTCTATTCTATTCCATTCTATTTATTTTATTTTCATTTATCTTATTATATTACATTAAAATGAGAAAATATGCTATTTTAAATTAGTAATCATTCTCTCTCTCTCTCTCTCAAAAAAACAACACACCATTCTAAGTTGGGTCTCTCTTTGATAAGTTTCCAGCCATCACTTCTTACCATTCCTACAAGAGATCTGGAGAAAGAGTGTTGGTACTTACCTGATATGCCTCTTCTAATAGAGGGGAGATAGCATCCATACATAGGTTAATATTGTCCGCCTTCTGATTGAACTGAATCCGATTAAACTTAATTAAGACACGCCTCTGTTGCCAGGCTTACCCAGTGTCAGTCTCTGTTTCGCTATTTGCTTTTGGCTGCCATTTTAATTAACAGATATATTGTTATCAGAAATAACATTAAATATAACAATATTCCAAAGACAAAATAAAGTTCTCTGTCCCCACGCAAATCAGAGATATAAATCAGAGTTTCTTGTGTCTCATTATATTCTCTCGGCAATTCAGGTGGGGCCTCAGTAGGATAATGAAGCATTTGGGGAAAAAGATGCAAGCCAAGAGACCAGCCCCAGAGGCCAAGATGGAGAAGATCTCCACAGCTACCATGGACTTCCCTTTGGTGCTCAGGTATGTGGGGAGGAATGAGATCCAAACACTGCAAAAGACCAGCATGCTGAAAGTAATGAACTTGGCTTCGTTAAAGCTGTCAGGCAATTTCCTAGCCAGAAAAGCCACCGTGAAACTGACAAGGGCCAAGAAACCCAGGTAGGCAAGGGCAGTGTAAAACATCAAATCTGAGCCTTCATTACATTCCAAGATGGCATCTCCTACCAAGGAGTGGAAGTCAAATTTGGGAAATGGAGGAGAGGTTATCAGCCAGATGGCACAAATGATCACTTGAATTAGGGGACAGTTTATGACAATGGAGTTGGTCAGTGTTTTTCCTAGCATTTTCCTTGTTCTGTTTCCTCGTTTGGTGGCCATGAAGGCCAAGACCACCATGACTGTTTTTGCCAACACAGAGGAAACTGCAAGAGAAAAGAGAATGACAAAGGCAGTTTGTCGGAAGAGACAAGTGAGCTTCCCAGGATGACCAATGAAGAAAAAGGAGCAGAGGAAGCAGACCAGAAGGGAGACCAGAAGGATGTAGGTGAGATTTCGGTTGTTGGCCTTGACTATTGGTGTGTCATGATATTTACGGAAAATCACCAGTACTGCAGATGTGATCAGAGAAAGGAAAAGAGCTAGAGAAGTCAAAGTATATCCAAGGGTCTCTTGATAGCTGAGGAAGTGGATCTTTTTGGCAATGCATTGGTCCTTGTCCTTGTTGGGATACTGATCTTCTGGGCAAGGGTCACAGTGGGCTGCATCTGAAATTAAGATTTTTTGTGTAAGGATTTTAGCATCATCTGCCATGATCATTATGCCTTTGCAGGAATGACATGACAAGGTCCCCTTTTGGTCTGGCCAACCTACAAATGATGTTGGTAGTGATATAGTGCAGTTGATGGTGCATCAAAAAGGGAAATCATCCTTCATTCAGGATGATTCTAGGGAAAGGTAAGCCAGAGAATAGAATCTGTTCAGTTCCAACTGGCCTGGTCAGTTTTTGTGGGAAAGAAAAGGCCATCTGTAATCACTGCTAATTGAATTGAATTGAATTGAATTTATTATATTTCTATGCCGCCCTTTCCCCCGAGGGGACTCAGGGCAGCTCACAACCCAAGTCAGGGGGGGGGGTACAAATAAGAAAAAAGAACACGAACAAAACAATACCACAATTTAAAACACTCAACAACCATACCATTCGAGGGGGGAGAAAAACTCATTAGCCCCAGGCCTGTCGGAACAGCCAAGTTTTAAGGGCTTTGCGGAAGGTCTGGAGGGTGGTGAGGGTCCGAATCTCCATGGGGAGGTCGTTCCAAAGGGCCGGAGCAGCCACAGAGAAGGCCCTCCTCTGGGTGGTCGCCAGTCGGCATTGGCCAGTGGATGGAATTCGGAGGAGGCCTAATCTGTGGGATCTAATCGGTCTATTGGAGGTAATTGGCAGCAGGCGGTCTCTCTAACTTGTGACTGCAGTGTCTTTCTGTGTGAGAGAGATTATACACTTCCCTTTTCCACTTTAAACTGGAACCCCAATAAGATAGATGGATCTATCAGCCAGGAATCCTGTATTTTATATTACCTACATTGTATTGTATATACTTTTCTTACATTGATATAGCTTAACTTATCTTTCCTACCCCCTATCTTATCTCTATATCCTTATTATTCTGCTATACCTTAATTTTACATTTCCCAATTTCTTATTTCTTGTTTCTATTGTCTAGCCCAGGGGTCTGCAAAGTTGGCTCTTTGGCTGGGGAATTCTGGGATTTGAAGTCCACCAGTCTTAAACGAGACTTTGCAGTCCCCTGGGACTCTAGCCATTTGTACCATTTTTCCCAAACTAAATAATATTCTGTCTCCTCCTTTCTTTGTATTTCCTGTGTCAATTCGTCCATCTCTGCACATTCTAAGATCATCCTTATCACCTTGTCTTCCTTCGGTATTATATTGTTTTTCCATTTCTGTGCATATGATATTCTGGCCACTGTTTGCTTGTCTCCAGAAGTTGTGTATGCCCCAACACTGGAAGTCTTTAAGAAGATGTTGGCTAGCCATTTGTCTGAAATGATATAGGGTTTCCTGTGTAGGCAGGGGGTTGGACTAGAAGAGTTCAAAGGTCCCATCCAACTCTGCTATTGTATTGTGTTGTGTTGTGTTGTGTTGTATTGTTGTAATATGTAGGACTAAGTATATTTCTCTACTGTACTTTGTTGTGGTTAGACCTAATAAAAATAGTTCTGTTTTCCAATCAATGCAGTTCCCTGTTATTTCCTCAAGCCACTTTTTAATTTTGTTCCACTATTTTTTGCCCGCCTTGCATGTCCACCATGTGTGATAGTAAGATAGTAAGAGAGGGCTGGACTGAGGTAGGGATGAAGTGCATTGCCACATGCTGGTAGGGGCTTTTCTTCACTTGAGCCTGAAGCAGTTTCTTCTGTGTTTTCAGGAGCCTCACTTTCCACACCCTTTGGAATTACATAGTCACCAGAGCTTGCATCAGAAGAACCTCTCCTTTCAGATCCAACTACCTCAGAATTATCCTCAACTTCAGTGGGCTTGGCTGTTGACTTAGCCCAAGATTGAGGATTTTCTTCTGGAGTCCCAAAAATGGAAGATGCCATCTTGTTCCTTTTTCCTCCTTGCTGATCTTTTGGCAAATCAAACCCTATTTTTAAATTAGAACCACCACCTGGGAGCAGGAGAACCCTGGAGCTACTTCAGCCACTGGGGTCCATCCCCGTGTAAGTAGTGGGGGGTGGACATGATGGGGAAGAAGTTGGAGGAAATCTCCTGGGTGCAAAGCCAGCGGAAGATTATACTTCCACACTCAGCTCCTGGCGGGTACAACTCTGTTGGCTCATATTTAGGTTGTCTACTAAGGCTCCAATGTCGCTCTCATAGTTACTGTTATTAAGCTTGGTTTCACCCAGTTTGTATGTGTACTTTTGATTTTTTTCTTGCCTAAGTATAAGACTTCACTTTTCTCTATGTTAAATTTCATTGTGTTAGATAGGGTCCAATGTTCAAGTCTGTCAAGGTCCATCTAGGTTTAAGGGTTGGACTAGAAAGTCCTGTAGGGAACCCATGAATTGTGCTCTGGAATTACCCTGAAAATTGCTGAGGAGCAGAAAAGCTGTCTGGGAGGTGGGGAGGGATGAGGACAGTTTAGATCCATGAATTTAGAGGTTCTTCTGAAAAGCATGAATTGTTGAAGAATGTCAATCTACCAAACAATGACAATACATTTTACATTTGCTTTTTTGATCCTGGCAGGTCTACATTTAAAATGTGTTCTACCTGTCTGGTTAGAAATGGTTCCTTCTGGACAAGGGACACATTGGTAGCAACAGACCTGCTCACCCTCTGGAACTCTTCTCCTCTCTCCTTCATGGCACCTCTTCATGCCACACCTAGCAATAGGCACCTTCTAAAAGAGAAAAGACAAATACTGTTGGTGGCCCAAATATTGAATATGCTTCTTTTATTGATTTGTTCATTCCTGATTCCATTATCTGAGTGTCTTCAAAAGAAATGGTTACCTAGGGCACATCACAAATCAAGAAAACCCATAGGGGGGTTAAGGCCAGTGCCACTCCAAACCACCCAAGGATACTGGATTGGAACTGGGACTTGGCATGCAAAAGAAGACTTACAAATTGAGATATAGTTTTCCTAAAACAAGCAATCTAAAATAATTTTTGATCTGTCACAAATCAGACTTCAAACATCTTATATGTAAAACAAGTTTTTCATCAAATGGTTGCCCACAATTTCCTGGTAAGGAGGATTTTCGGAATCTCCAGAAGGGAACAAGTCTTTTGCTGGATTTATTCGACCTTCCAGCTCACCTTTATTGCCCAGACAATTGCATCAGAGTTGATGATGAAATCTTGGTCTTGGGAAGCCCCAGGGTCTATATGTCCAACTTTCATGGGGACAAAAGATAGATTTGGGAAGAGAACCCAGTTGAGAAGATCATAACGAGCAGACCCCAGTCCATCTTCTGAGAAGTATATTTCATCTCCAGCACTGTTGTTGAACTGGACAGTCCTCAAATAGGGAAGAAGCTGAAAGAAAACAGACATTCAGATAATGGAGTAATTTGTTGAAGACAACAAATGAGGCATCATGGTTTTTATCGTTCTTGGGGTGGCCATCATTTTAGGAGATGTGCATATATCTGAGAATCTAGAAGAGTTTCTTTGGTGGAGATCTGAATAATCAGAAGTAACACAAAACTTCAAAAACTCCTGTATGGGCAATTATAGGCCAGGTGGAAAATAAATAAAAAAATTGGTTTTATCCAAGCTGAAGATAATTTGTTTAAACAAATAAGAGATGCATATAAAGAGGATATGTATTAATGTAATACATTAATACATTAAAATGTATTAATACAGATGGATTCGGAAACAGAATTAGTTAAAGATTGTATGATAAAGTGGGCTCAAAATATTGAAGAACCAATAATGTTGGATACATGGGAAAGAATATGGGTAACAAATGTGAAATTCACACAAGCTCAAAATCTGAGAGAAAATTTTTATAAGATGTTCTATAAATGGCATTTAGATCCTAAAAAGCTGGCTTCTATGTATCCGAATGTACAGCCTAATTGTTGGAGGTGTGGTTCTCTCGATGCTACATATTATCATATATGGTGGACCTGCCAAAAGGTTAAGGAATTCTGGATAAAAATATGGTGGATTATGCAAAATATCTTTAAAAGAAGGATAAAGTTTACTCCTCA
This sequence comes from Thamnophis sirtalis, assembly GCF_051295495.1. Lineage (NCBI taxonomy): Eukaryota > Metazoa > Chordata > Lepidosauria > Squamata > Natricidae > Thamnophis > Thamnophis sirtalis. The sequence goes on along the minus strand of NW_028261381.1, from coordinate 180,294,982 downwards.
GTTATTCTTACCAGGTATATGTACTTACTTTACAGTGATAGAGACTAACTTGATTCTACACCTAATAATGGCAGCAAGACTGTTGGTGGCACAATACTGGAAGAAGGAAGACTTGCCTACAATCCAAGAATGGACATTGAAAGTCACAAACTTAGCCGAGATGGCTAAAATATTGGCACATCTTAAAGATCACTCAAATGAGAGATATAAACGAGACTGGAAAAAATGGATTGACTATATACAAAATAAATACGGGACCAAGAAATTCCAGTTAGCCTATGCTTAAGATTAGAAATGATTTAAATTGTTTAAAGTTAGCTCAGCAAGAAGAAGCTAAGGTCAATGTAGAATGTCATTAATTTCTTTATTTCTTTTTTCTCAATAGATTTTAGACTGTGTTTGTTAAAAATCCATACCGTGTACGGGTTCTGGGAAGTCGGGGGAGGGTGGAGGGAGGGAAGGGTATACATTAGGCTAAATTAGAACTATTTTGACACACAAAAAATTGTATTTCGATGTCTTACTGATTGAGGAATGATGAAATGTTTGTTTTAAAAGAAATAAAACTTTTGAACCATAAAAAACAAACAAACTCCTCTTTCACAATGGGCATTTTTATTATAGCTTCTTCAACTGCAATTCTATGAGAGTGATACCTATATGCATTATTGATATTATGATTTCACATAATTATTTCACATAAATGGGAGTGGAAACTTAGAACCAATTTCCACTAGAGATAGTGGGTCAATCATCTGTCACTGAGATTAAGCTTGCTTGGGATCACACATCCATCATCTGACAAAAATGGAAAAAATAACATAAAAATAAATAAACTGTAAAAATAGTAATTAAAATAAAAACAAATACACAGATTAAAAAGAAAAAAAAAGAAAGGGGAGAGTCAATGGACCGCTATGTCTTTTTCTGCTGTTGGTTTCCATGTTTCTTTATTTCTATTTATTCTCACTATAATGAAATTTTTCCTTAATTCTAGGCTGGATCTCTCTTTGATAATCTTCCATCTATTATTTCTTGTCTTGCCTTCAGATGCTCTGGAGATAAATTGAGCCCCTCTTCTCGGTGACAGTCCCTCAATATTTGGAAAGCTGCATTCAGTTCACCCCTAATCTTTCTCTTTGTTGGACTAGAGTTCCAGTTCCCACAACCTCCAAAACTACAAAAGCCAAAATCCCATGTGAATGAAACACTGATGGACACAGGGAATGGGGCATGAGAGAAAGGGCATTGAAGTAGAGAACTAAAAGAAGGATGAGGCATTTGGTGGAACAAGCAAGGTGACTCTGAAGCTACAATGGTTGAGTAAGATGTAGTTGATCCTCTCAGCCTTAGAAGCCTTCCTGAGATACAGACCAGCTACAGCCATCAGGTCACAAGAAACTCTTTCCTCCCAAGAACTGTGTGATGAAGAAGCAACTCACTCAAATGGAAGATTACAAGGCTTCAGAAGTATCAAGGCTGGAAGACGTTGGATAAAGGGGGATTAAGCCCTGGAAAATGAACCAAATCACCCAATCCTTAAAAATGAAGGTTAGCAAGGAGTTGAGTGTCTTTTTGGAAAGGAGGGCAAGATCGGAAAATGTGGAGGGACCTGGCCTATAGGATTGCAAAGAGTCGGACATGACTGAATGGATAAGAACATCACCATCATCATAAACACCACCCAGGCTACATCCAGAAGGAAACTAAGATGGTTCTGAAAATATGCCCACTAGGACAGTTGAAACATCTGGCAGAATCTTGTTCTATGTTCTCTGTTATTCTGGAATGATGATACCTCCCTGGAATGACCACTTTATGAAACTCAATCTCTGAAGACCTTTTTCAAAGGACTTCTCTAAATGGAACCTATCTCTTTTCAACAAAAACTATACGAAATTCACTTGATAATTGTTTTTTTAAATTAGTTTCCATTTGGTTTCATGCCAATTATATGCAGTGATATGATGCCATGTGCATTTTATTTCCAGAAATGCACATGGGAAACTTCTTCTTGAAAGATCTATGGACTGGATTAAAAAAAAAAGTCACAGAAATTACCTGCCATGACTGGATATTTGAGATCCTCTTTCCAAGTCTTAGCATGGCTGGTTGCCCTCTGGACTCATACATTGCATGTAATGAATGTGCAAGAGCATAAATGGCATTGTAGATATTGTAACTTTCACCTGCCATGCTTGATTCAAACATGTAAGCTGGCAGATTCTGCAAATTCTCCTTTCCTGTACAGGGTTTTTTCTCCTTCGGAGGCACCTTGTCTGGTTTGTGGATCTGGCAGTCAAAGACCCACTCCCACCATTGTGGGAGAAAGACATTCCGTTGTGGGTTCAAAGGGTCTAAAGACATGAGAACACAGCTGAATTCGGAGATATCCCTGGTGTGGTCTCTAAAATGCAAAGCCCCATGGAAGGGCTTTATAGCTTTCCATAGATATTCAGATTTCATCACGTTAAATTTCCAATTGGATGCAAGGATCCAGACATTCAGAAATGATTTTTTTGTCAATGTTTCATAAACTAACACAAACAGTTGTACATTTCTGATGGTACTAGAGTCTCCAAATAGAATAATCACTTTGGCTTTAGACCAAGTGTTTAAAATATGGATTCCTTTTGAACTTGGACTATTAGCAAAATCAGAATTCATCATTTGAGTGAAGGCCAGGCAGATCTCCTTCTCCTTGAGCATTGGCATCACAGATGAGATGAAATGTTCTCCATTGTCATCATCAGGGGCCACCAACCCAACCCAGTTCCACTGGAAATACAGGAGCAGCTGGACTAATCCCACATACTGAGGAAATTCACTGGGATTAATTTGGAAGAAAGAAGGATAAACTCTTCTGTCTCCCTGAGTGAACTCAAAGCCAACACCAAGCTGGAGAAAGTGAGAAACCTCTTTAAAAGACAAAGTACATTTTAATGCTGACTTTAAGGGTCCCCATTGTATGTTTTATTGTCCCAATACTCAGGTTTATCCACTTTCAATGGCAGGCTTCATCTTCCTCCCTTCCTAGGAAGAGCCATCAATTACCTATTTTGCCTGGTTGTGATTGATCAGAAGTCAAGGGAACAAACCATCCACCTGATGCAGAGAATAAACTGAACTGAAAGGTACAGAAACATGATAAACTATGAAAGTCAGGAAGTGCTTCTTCTTTCCGAATTATATCAATGTTACTTAGTGGTTATGTAAAAATGTATCTTGACATATAAAATGTGTCCCCCCAACACCTCCTAGATTTCTGTTGTTTTTCTATTACATATTATATTCCCCTTACCTGTGGGACCTTGAAGAGGCTGAAGATGGAGGCCATCTGCCTTGAGGATTTGGCATTGTCACCTCCAATGACAGAGAGCAGGGTGTCCTGCCTGTCACATTTGTAATCTGGAACCATTCGGCCTCGTGTAGACAGAAGAGAGAGGCTGTGTGAGGAAATCTCCCTCGGAATCTGGGCATTCTCATAGACCTGGAAGCCAAGTGTGATGTTGGGGAGGAGATCCAGATCCTTGTTCACCTCCATGACAACAAACATCAAGGCCAGGATGTGCTGGTAGTATTGGGGTGTGAGTCTATGGAGAGAGAAATATTGGGGAACATTAAATTTTGTGTGATTTTGTGTGCTGGTGAAGTTGGCCTTGCCATTTTTGTGTCTCTTTGGAACCGGAGTTTCATTACTGGAGGCTTTCAAGAAGACATTGGATTTCCATTTGTCAGAAATGGTGTAAGGTCTCCTGCTTGGATGGGGGGTTGGTCAAGATGACCTCTAAGTTCCTTCCAAGTCTGTTCATCTGTAATCTCTTTGATTCAGCTTGGATGGATTTCTGAGGAATGAGAAAAGCCATATCTCATATCATTCTATCCCCCTCTGTTCTCCCTCCCTTCTTCACTTGGCTGAAGCCCTTCACAATGGGGGGAGAGGCACAGATTTACTAAGATTTACTAAGAGCCATGATTCATAAACTTTGCTGACTTTTAAACTGAGTGGGTTTTTTTTGTAGTACCCCACATGGGCAAAGATTGAACTTTTCTTTGAGGGTTTTTTTCCCCTGTAACTTTATGTTCAAAGTAATATTACAAGTCAACTTCTTCACCAGGGCAGTGAGTATCATAGGTGCTGTCCCTCCTAACCTTTAAGTTGTATCTCATTTTTCTCATGAAGAGTTCTGGCAAGTTAGGAAATTCTAGCCTATTTCTCAAACGTTCCTCTTTATTGAGACAAGGACAAAGATCTGAAGATCCCTAGAACAAGCATTTCTTGTCCTAACATTATTTTATTTGGACTAGATGACACCAACGAACCTGGTATCACAAAGGTTTGCAACATTATCAGTAACCATCCCACACCAACCATCTCCCCTGATGAAATCATTGAAATTTCCAGAGTTCAAGAACAATGATGGCTCGTTAGCCCCACAATTTTGTAGAGTCATTTGCAAGAATGAGTCCAGCAAATGCAAATTCATGTATACAATAAACTCAATTGCGAGTACCAACTGCAACCATAATAAACTTTACTCATGGCCTGACCTATCCATACTGCAACGAGCCCACTCCCGTGAACTCTGTGCAGAACTCAAAAGACGTCAACACCAAGGAGATACTGACTTATACATTGACTGCCACACTGATTGCATCAAAAGTAAGTCCCATAGCCCATCACCCAGCATCCAACTCCCATCATCCAAAACTAGGTACACATGCCCCTAACTTCCTCATTACCAACCACTACTGACCTTAAATGCAAGCTAATTAATACAAGAAGCATCATAAACAAAATGCCTGAATTTCTCCTCTTACTACATATGGCTACGCTCAACATTATATTTGTCTGAGAAACATGGTTGAAACCATCCCTCCCTGACTCCATTATCAAAGTAAGAGACTCCCATGTTTACCGATCTGATCGTGCAATCTGTAGAGGAGGTGGAGTTGCGATCTTCTATAAAAAGTCACAAAATCTTAAATAAATATTCAAGTTAAACATGAACACGCTCTGCTTGATGAAATGAATGAATGAATGAATGAATGAACGAACAAACAAACAAACAAACAAACAAACAAACAAACAAACAAATAAATACAAATTTCTGAAAGGAGGCCTTACATCCAGAGGAAAGAAAACAATCATCTACATTTTTCCCCTCCAGGTAAAACTTACACAATGCCAATATTAAGCCGCAATGGGTACCCATGAAAATCTGGTATTTTGGACTGCACAAAAGTTACCAGGGGCAAATTCCCTCCAATAATCAGATCTCCAGGTCTGTAAAATTCCCATTGATCTCGGACCTTTACATGTTTTGGCAATGCACATATGGTTTGTATCCCCTTAGCAGTAAGTGAAGGAAGGAGCCAGAAGAGCAGAAGCAGCGGCAGGAGAGGCAGCCCAGCCATTCTCCTCACAATCCCTCCTAGATCAGAAATCAAGCCTAGTGCAGAAGCTGAATTGCAGGGAGCATCAGAAATCTCACCAGATTTACATAGTTGAGCCTTCCTTGTCAGCTGGATGGCCCCAGGGCAAATTTATCTGATGTCTCTTTGCATTAAAGCATTTGTATTGTCTTGCTTTATTTGCTTCTATCTATCTTATTCTGAAATTAGACTACGTTCTGTATTCTATTGTAATTATAAGGTCACAAGAATAATCCATCAATGAACTACTATTATATCAATCATGTTTTCTGTCTTTGGGCTGTGACATGACGGTCAGTTGAGTCTCAACAAAACCCAAAGCTGGCTTTTTGGAAGACAAGCTAAGGTCCCTCCCTGCTGAAAAACCCAGAGCATGGTTTTTAAAGCAAGTTTTATCTTATAAGATTCTTGTGGGTTGAAATCCAGAGGGAATACATGAAGAATTATTGTTCTTCTGATAATTATAAGGAAAACAAATTGTCCTACTTACTCAGCAACAGGTGTTGGTTCCACCTGAGATAGGAAAGACATGTTTGTGTCTCTTGTTGCTAATCCACAGAGCAGATGGACTTGAGAGTCAAGGCGAAGTTGAGGTTTTGATTGACATGAAAGTGAGCACCTGCACACAAGATGGAGTTTGGCCTGTGCCATAGTATGTTCAGACAGAATGGGTTCTAATGGGGCATGGTAACAGTCAGCTGGACCCTAGTAGGAGTGAGCAATCACACCAATGTTTAAGTGTAAGAACTGGTTTAGTTACACCCACAAGACAAGGGATGGAATGGATTAATTGACTAATGAAATTTATAAGAGCCAAGGTGGCGCAGTGGTTAAATGCAGCACTGCAGGCTACTGCAGGCTACTGCTATATCAGCAGTTCAGCGGTTCAAATCTCACCGGCTCAGGGTTGACTCAGCCTTCCATCCTTCTGAGGTGGGTAAAATGAGGACCCAGATTGTTGGGGGCAATATGCTGACTCTCTGTAAACCGCTTAGAGAGGCCTGAAAGGCCTATGAAGCGGTATATAAGTCTACTGCTATTGCTATTGCTATATGGCAATCCGTGTCGTGCAAAATGATTCTCAGCAGCATACAACAGTCCAGTAAAAACTGCAAATAAAGAGGACAATTATTGCTTAAAACCTTTATACAACATTTATTAAAAGGAGTTAGAATTATTGGGGTTCCCAAGTCTTCTAGCATGAACAGATTTGAGGGAACTTCAGAAACTTTGAGTAGAGTTGAGGCCAACCAATGGAGCTCAGCAACCAAAGGTATAATGAGATCTACCAGAAATATAATTGTTCTTATTCGTGCATTTTGCACCAGCTGAAGTTTCTGGGTGGCCCATATGGAATGCATTGCAATAGCCCAACCAGGAGGTGACTATGGCATCCTTTGTCCTAGAATGGGTGCAACTGGCACATAAACAAAGTTGTGAAAAGGCCCTTCTAGCTGTAACTGGTTTTTATGGTTTTATTATTTATAGGCCGCCCTTTTGCCTGAGGGGACTCAGGGCGGCTTACAATATATAGGGAGGGGAGTACAAGACAGTAAGACATAACAATACATAAGTAAAAATAGTACACAACATTCATCATTCGGGTGGGGACGGATTACGATCTTTATCCCCAGGCCTGACGGGATAGCCAGGTCTTGAGGGCTGTGCGGAAGGTCTGGACGGTGGTGAGGGTACGAATCTCCACGGGGAGATCGTTCCAAAGGGTCGGAGCTACTACTGAAAAGGCTCTCCTCCGTGTAGTTGCCAGTCGACACTGACTGGCGGATGGGACTCGGAGGAGGCCTAATCTGTGCGATCTAATAGGTCACAAGGAGGTAATTGGCAGGAGGCGGTCTCTCAAGTACGCAGATCCACTACCATAAAGGGCTTTATGGGTGGTAAGTAGCACCTTGAAGCGCACCCAGAGATCAACAGGTAGCCAGCGCAGCTCGGGGAGGATAGGTGTTATGTGGGCAAACCGAGGTGCACCCACGATCACTCGCGCGGCCGCATTCTGGACTAGCTGAAGTCGCCGGGTGCTCTTCAAGGGCAGCCCCATGTAGAGCACATTGCAGTATTCCAGCCAGTAACTGCCACTTGGTGCTCAAGCAGGAGTTGTGAGTCCAGAACAACCCCACATTTCTTGCAGGGTCTGTTTGTGGCTAATGCTACCCCACCCAGCACCATAGAGTGTGTAGTCGTAGAACTAGAGATCCCCCAAATCCAAAGCCATTCATGTCTTCCAAACGTCATTGCTTTCTCCAGGGAATTTCCCTGAATGACATGGCCAAAGTAAGTGAGACTCAATTTCATGGTTTCCTTCCAGCATCATGGCTGGTGTTATGTGGTCCAGTACTTGATTGTTAGCCACAGTTACTGTCCAAAAGGTTGTCCAATTAGTTAAGCATATCACATCGCAATACTGAGACCAAGGAGAAATGTTTTAATACTCTAAATTGCATTGTACCAAATCCGAAATGGAATTTCAAACAGGAACTAAAATGATGTGTCTTTGGACAGAAATGATAAAATGATCATCTAAACAAATAATTCCTTCAACACTGTCAAACTATTCACTAAGGCTGTGTTAATATTACTATTAGTCTTCTCATCATTCCTATCACCCATTCCCTCCCACTTATGACTGCATGACTGTAACTTTGTTGCTTGTATCCTTATGATTTATATTGATATAGATTATTTCCTGATTGCTTATTTGTACCCTATGATTATCATTAAGTGTTGTACCTTATGATTCTTGATGTATGTATCTGTCTTTTTATGTACATTGAGAGCATATGCACCAATCACGGCCAATAAAGAATTCTATTCTATTCTATTCTGTTCTGTTCTGTTCTGTTCTGTTCTGTTCTGTTCTGTTCTACTCTACTCTACTCTACTCTACTCTACTCTACTCTATGCAAATACAATAGCAGTATTGGAAGGGACCTTGGAGATCTTCTAGTCCAACCCCCTGCCTAGGCAGGAAACCAGAAATCTGATTGAAAAGGTAATTTTCAGAAAAAGAAAGCAAATTCAGTATAATATTCTGTTGGAAAGAGGTTGGGGGGAGGGAAGATAAGTAAACTAAACCACTTGTCCATGAGATTCATGTAGGAAAGACCTTCCTAAAAGTTCTTTCAAAGATTGTCTGAGTTTTATAAAGTGGTCATTCCAGAGTGGAGATATGAACCACAGAGCAACAGAGAACATAGAGCAAGATGACCATTCTGACAGATGCTTTAATGGTCCTAGTGGGCATATTTGGAGAACCACCTCAGGTGGTTTCCTAAGGTTGTTTCTATGGATTAGCATGCTGTGTGACCCACCCCGTGTATTTCATTTGCAATGTTTTTCTAGTTGTGTGAAAGCAACCTCTGTCAATTTTAGCACACAGAACATGACTCAACCTACTCCAAAATTTATCAGATTTTTTATTTCTGCATCAAAGAATAAAGAATGGGTCTCTCTGGCCAGTGAAGTCACAAATCAGGGCAGGTGCTATGAGGAAAATAAATCCATAGAGGAGTGGGAGAGTGTTAGCAAAACAGAAACAGAGAAGGAATGTTTCATAATTGGCATATCAAAAGGCAACCTTCAAGTGTCTTAGCAATATTTATAGGAAAATGTAAGTCATGTGTTTCCTTTATTCAGGCAATCCCCCCCCCCCAAGGAATACTAACTGTAGAGGTTTAGGAAAATAACTTGAGTTTTGGTCATTGTGAATATTTATGCTTACCTATTTTATTACTCATGTTATACATGAAATAACTTGAAAATTATAGAGTGGAGTAGAGTAGAATCAAAGAGAACAGAACAGAACAGAATAGAAATAAAAATATCATTTTCTTCTGCTATCTGAAATGCAAAAATATGTGTTCATCTTTTTCTCTGCAGAAGTTCCTGCATTATTTCTGGAGAGAATTCCTCCAGTAGGTATGTTAATCGTAAATATAGCCCAACCTAAGATGATGAAAAGTCCTACCAAGGGGAGGCCTCAGAGGAGAAAAATGGCGAAGACAACCCAATGGTGAGTGCACCCATCCATCCCTTCACCTTCCAAGCCAAGCTTCAAGTACCTGAAACAGGGGTGGAAGGGGAAGTTGAAGCAGTCGTGGACACCAGCTGCACTTGATATTTAATCAGCATGTCGATTGTAAAGCAACTACGCATACACATAAGACCTCTAGCCTGTTCCATTTGGGTTGAGCAGGTAGAATGCTAATTGAGACACTTATATTCACTTTCATTTGTCATCTGGGGATGTTTTCCGCTGCTTCCCAGAGGCCAGGAACATCTGTGCTTCAGGAGATGAGCAGTTCTAGATAAAGGGGGGAGGGCTATGAAAGACAAGCCCACCTCAAGCTACTTATGCCAAACTTCTTCCAACAAAACTTTTTAGCAGGTAGTAAAGACCAGCTATCATAGTTCAAAAATTTTGTGAAAGGGCTGAAAGAGGAGGAATATATCCATTGGAAAGTTGATAGGCCTAGGAGTGAACTTGCAGGCCTCATGGAAACAAAGTTTTAAACTAACATAATTGCAAAATGAACCAGACACATTTCTAATGTGCTGACTTGCATGCTGCATTTGCTGCAAAGTACGTACCTATACAGATATATATATTTAGAGCAGGAAGAATGAGACGGTGGGAAATGAAGAACTGAAAATAACAAATGGCTGAGAGCTTCAAATAAACATGGGTGTTTACAGTAAGAAAGTAAGAAAGAACAAGGAAGTGAAACCATGGAATGTGTATGTCAGTAAAAAAAATGGTATAAGAATTGTGGCTTCAGTTGAGAAGGGTGTTCTTTGCCCAATAGCAGTCCTTGTAGCAGTGCTGGGTTCCTACCAGTTCGGACTGGTTTGGCTGAACTGGTAATGGTTTGGCAGACTGGATTCCTGGAACCGGTGACAATCCTGGCCTGCCACGCTCCTGAACCGGTTCTCCATCTTTTTTTTTGCTTCTGCAAGGAACAATTTTTATTGCACTGTGCGTGTGCATGCAGTGGAAATTAAGCATGTGCACACAATAAACTGGCAGTAGTGATTACCGGAATCCACCCCTGCTTTGTAGGATCTGCTATTTGTCATTGGACCCCATAGCAATGGTTTGATGTGCTAAGTTTTCTATTGTTGTTATATCTTCTGCTTCTTTATTTTGTTCCAAATTGTTAGAAACAATAAACCTCTGATCTTAAAGTAAGATTTATTGTTTGTGGTTTGCCTTTTTTTAATCAGAGTATTTTTACAACAGGGCCCAGTGCCATTGAGGTCTTCATAGGTAGCCATCGGAATCATAAACAGAGTGGGAAGAGACTTACTCCCTGTTTAAATACAGCAGCTGGAACCTTCACTTGCACTCACGACGTTACCTAGTTGGGTAATGAAATGTTTGCAAACAAATAGCCAAGCTCAGATTGCACCAAGGATTCCACCATTTTATTCCTGAAGCAAAATCTTTGAAAGGCTGATGCTTAGTGCAAGATTTAGCCTGCAGACATCTTTAAGGGAGCCTTCTTGAGTTGGTAGAAGTTTATCACTAGAAAAGCATAGGAAAGGACAGAGGGAGCAGTGATCAGGCTTCAGCTGGCTATCTGGCCTTGGTCTGACCACTGGCTTTCAAGAAGAGATTGGGCAGCCATTTGTCAATAATGGTGTAGGGCAGGAGGTTGAACTAGATGACATACAAGGTCCCTTCCAACTCTGTTAATCTACTAATCAACGAAATAATAATTGGTTTTTTAAAGTGGGGGAGTCTGTTTCATGATTTGGTGAAACTTAGGTTAGAACATCCTGACCTACCTCAGACAACTCTAAATGAGGCCAGTCCTTACATTAGCTAGAGATTTTTGTTTCTTACTATATTTTCTCTACAATTCAGATTGGGCCTCAGCAAAATAATGTAGCATTTGGGGAAAAAGATACAAGCCAAGAGAGCAGCACCAGAAGCCAAAATAGAGAAGATCTCCACAGCCACCATGGACTTCCCTTTGGTGCTCAGGTAGGTGGGGAGGAAGCTGATCCAAACACTGCAAAAGACCAGCATACTAAAAGTAATGAACTTGGCTTCATTAAAACTATCAGGCAATTTCCTAGCTAGAAACGCCACTGTGAAACTCACAAGGGCCAAAAGACCTAGATAGGAGAGGACAGTGTAAAACATTACAGCTGAGCCTTGCTTACATTCCAAGATGATCTCTCCAAACAAGGAGTGGAAGTCCAAGTTAAGAAATGGAGGAGAGGTTATCAGCCAGGTGGCACAAAGAACTGCTTGTATCAGGGGACAGGCTATGACAATGGAGTTGGTCAGTGGTTTTCCCAAGAGTTTCCTTGTCTTGTTTCCTGGTTTGGTGGCCATGAAGGCTAGAACCACCATGACAGTTTTTGCCAACACAGAGGAAACCGCAAGGGAAAAGAGAATGGCAAAGGCAGACTGTTGGAAGAGACAGGTGATCTTCCCAGGTTGACCAACGAAGAGGAAGGAGCAGAGGAAGCAGAGCATGAGGGAGACCAGGAGGATGTAGGTGAGATCTCGGTTGTTGGCCTTGACGATTGGTGTATCATGATGTTTATAGAAAATCAGAACAACTGCAGATGTGGTCACCGACAGAAAAAGAGTGAGAGAAATTAAAGTGTATCCTAGTGTGTCTTGATAAGCAAGGAAGTGGATCATCTTGGCAATGCATTGGTCCTTGTCCTTGTTGGGATATTGGTCTTCTGGGCAGGGTTCACAGTGAGCTGCATCTGAAATCAAGAATCTTTGCCTAAGGATTTCGGGTTCATCTGCCATGAAATTATCCTTCCCACAGAGATGATATGACTGTCTTCTTTCTGCTGTAGCAGAAAGAAAGGTCCACGTTTGAACTCTGGTCTACCTGTCTGATTAGAAATGGTCCCTTCTGGACAAGCATCACACTGGTAGCAGCAAACCGGCTTGCCCTCTGGAACTCTTCTCCTCTCTCCTGCATGGCATCTCTTCCTGCCACACCTGGCAAAGGGGATAGTCTGAAAGAGAAAAGAGAAATTCTTGAGATGAGCTAAGCAATGAACATGCTTCATTAATTCATTTCCTAATTAAGGGGTCTTTGGTACTCTCTGAGCATGCTTGTTTTTTTTGCTGATGTTTCATTATCCAAATTAGGTAATATCATCAGTGCTAAATGTTACCAAGTTTGGGTCATGAAATTTTGGCAAGAAAACAAGACTCAGAGAGCACCAAGGATTCCTCGTGTTAACCCTGAACTACAAATAGTCTCTTTTATTGGTTCCAAATTCCTATTTCCATTCCATATTCTTATATCTATGTTTTTCCAATGAAATAGTTCAACGTTGTCTACCAGAAACCAGCAGAAGCCACTGGTGAGTAAGGCCAATGGCACTCCTGACCCACGAATAGATGCTGGAGATTGGAAGTGGGGACCTACAACAGAAATATTGTGACATTGAGCTGCAGCATTTCTAAAACGAAGAATCATGTGGCTCCAACTGAATGGGAATGGTCTTGGGAACTTATTGTTGCATCTTGAATCTGGAATCTAAAACAACAGAGTTGGAAGGGACTTTGGAGGTTTTCTAGTCCAACCTGCTGTTTAGGCAGGAAACCCTACACCACTTCAGACAAATGGTTGTCCAATCTCTTCTTAAAAACTTCCAGTGTTGGGGCATTCACAATTTCTGGAGGCAAGTTGTTTCACTGATTAATTGTTCTAACTATCAGGAAATTGCTCCCTAGTTCTAGTTTGCTTCTCTCCTTGATTAATTTCCAACCATTGCTTCTTGTCCTACCCTCAGGTTCTTTGGAGAACAGCTTGACCCCCTCTTCTTTGGGGCAACCCATCTACTAACTATGTCCTGGGTTTGAAGCAGGTATCCTTCCCAATCACAACCATTTGTGGCTTGTTATAAATCAGAGCCATATTTTCTGACTGAATAGACATTTTTTCAAGTTAGAAGGATGTTCTGCATCCCTGGGAGGGAATCAATGGTTCCTTAAACTTACAACATTTCCTTCCTGCTCACCTTTGTGGCCCAGATGATGGCATCAGAGTTTATGGTGAACTCCTTGCCTGGGGGAGCCCTGGGATCTATTTTCCCAATTTTCATGGACACAAAAGACTTATTGAGGAGGAAAACCCAGTTGAGAAGATCAAAATTAGCAGAACCCAGTTGATTTTCTGAGAAAGAGATTTCATCTCCAGCACTGGTGTTAAACTGAACAGTCCTCAGATAGCAAAGAATCTGAAAGAAAATAAATCTTCATAAATTGGAAAAATTGACTGAAAGCTTCACATGACGTATCATGGCTTCTATCGTTCTTTGTTGGCCATCAGCTTAGGACATCTGCTTAGAAACTAGAGGAGTTCCAATTTAATTTTTTTACTCCTTCTCCATGAAAGAGGAGACATTATGATTGGGCCTTTTGATCCACTCTAGTTTTACCAGAATGATCCCTCATAGAAAGATTTTAATGCCAAATTTCATTGCAAGTGTTTGCTCCTGTGATACTTGGCTACATGCATTTTTTAAATGTTTCCTTTGGCTCCAGGCCTAGTAAATGACAGATTAGAAGTAATTAAATCATTCCTATCACAACAATGTAAAACCCAACCAACTTTCTCTAGTTCATAGTCAAAAACAGCAGAATGAAGGAAGCAGGTTTGACCGGGTGAGTCCATGTAAAAGGAAGCACCTGCCCTGGTTTGTCACTTCAGTGTCCAGAGAGATTCAACCTTTATCCTTTGATGCAAAAAAGCCTCTGATGAATCTCAAACCAGGAGCCCATTTGGATCCCGTTGAGTCCTACTACCAGGTTCGCCTGGTCCGCCAGTTGCGGCCCTACCTAGATCGGGGGGCCCTCACAACAGTCACTCGAGCCCTCGTGATCTCTAGACTGGAATACTGCAATGGGCTCTACATGGGGTTGCCCCTGAAGTGCATCCGGCGACTACAGCTAGTCCAAAATGCAGCCGCGCGAGTGATAGTGGGCGCACCTCGGTTCGCCCACGTTACACCTGTCCTCCGCGAGCTGCACTGGCTACCTGTTGGTCTCCGGGTGCGCTTCAGGATACTAATGACCACCTTTAAAGCACTCCATGGTAGTGGATCTGGGTACTTGAGAGACCGCCTTCTGCCGATTACCTCCCTAAACCGACCAATTAGATCGCACAGACTAGGCCTCCTCCGAATCCCATCAGCCAGTCAATGCCGACTGGCGACCACACGGAGGAGAGCCTTCTCTGTTGCTGCCCCGACCCTATGGAACGAGCTCCCCATGGAGATCCGCACCCTCACCACGACCCAGACCTTCCGCGCAGCCCTCAAGATCTGGCTCTCCCAGCAGGCCTGGGAATAGGTTTCTAATCACCCGCCCGAGTGCTTGATTGCTGAATGAAAGTTGTGTTTTATTAATTTTCTTTTGTTCACCAATTGTTTTGTTTTGACCTTGCACTTCCCCTCCCCTGTGGTTGTAAGCCGCCCTGAGTCCCCTCAGGGAAAAGGGCGGCATATAAATCCCAATAAAACCTCAAACCTCAAAACCTACTGTGTGTGCTGAGGTTGACAGAGGCTGTTTTCACACAACAAGCTGAACAATACAACAAATGGCAAACTAAACAAATAGGGTGAGGTTACGCAGGATGATAAGCCATAGAAACATAAGCCAAAGTTAAAATGAATAGAGTTGAGTGTGTTCTTACAGGTTGGATTCAGGCTATGGATTGAGGGGAAAAGGTGGTACTTCAAATATGCCCACTAGAAATTTAGAATTTAGTTATTATATATGTTGACAGAAGCAAGACTATTATACGCCCAAAAGTGAAAGGACACTTCGATTCTTAACATGGACAAATGGCTGCAGAAGTTGATGGAGTTGGCTGAAATGGCAAAATTGACTCTTTTGATGAAAGAAAAGAATACAAGTACTTTTATTTCTACATGGAGACCACTTGAAAACTTTGTGCTTGAGGTGGAAAAGAATGAAATTTTGATCTTGGTGTTTACTGATTAGTTTGATAGATCTTTATAGAAATGGCTTGTTCACATTATTATGAAAAGCAAAAAGTTGTGGTTTGATGTTAATGCTTTATTTTACTGCAACAGAGAGAGTCAGAATTCAATACTATTCTTTTTCTGTTATCTTCCCTCACTTCTCTTTTACCCTCTTCCTTCCTATCCTTTTTCTATTTATTTTTGTATTTTGTATCTTTTATCTTATAACTAAACAAAAAAAAACGTTAACTGCAGATAAGCCCACCAGGACTTCAACTGACCTCTTGAAGCATCTCACACAAATGCACCCATATTATCATTTTACTTTTGAATGACAAGTCCTCTCTGAAATATCCACTCCTGGACACCCAAGAAAGATTGTTCAGGGTTTTACAGTATTCTCCCCTCTGCCCCCTTTCAACAAAACCATACACTTAATCCGTATTATAGTTTGCATGTGATTGCTGTTTTAATCTGTGTTGAGATGGCAGCTTGTGGACATTGAATCAGCGATTGAAGAAATGCATATGGGAAGCTTCCTGTCTAAAGATTGTGGACTGGATAAAAAGTCACAGAAATTACCTGCCATGACTGGACATTTGAGATCCTCTTTCCAAGCCTCATCAGGGCTGGTTGTGGTCCTGAACCATATATTACATGTAATGCATGTGCCAGAGCATAAATTGCATTGTAGATATTGTAACTTTCTCCCGTCATGCCTGTTTCAAATACATACATTGGCAGATTCTGCAAATTCTCCTTTCCAGTACATGGTTTTTGCTGGGTTGGAGAAATTTCACCTAGTTTGTAAATCTTGCAGTCAAAGACCATTTCCCACCATTGTGGGAGAAAGATGTCCCCTTGTGGGTTGAAAGGATCTAGAGACAGGAGGAAATAGGTGAATTCTGAGATGTCCCCACTGTGGTCCCTAAAATGCAAAGCTCCATGGAAGGGATTTATACTTTTCAATATGTCTTGAGATCCCATCATAATAACTTTCCAATGGGAAGTTAAGATCCAAACTTTGCAAAATGTTGTCTTTGTCCATTGTTCATGAAAATTCATTACCACTAGTACATTTGTAATACTATTGGAATCTCCCAACAGAATAATCACTTTAGCTTTAGACCAAGTCTTGAAAATGTGGAGAAATTTCAACTTTGTATAAATTAGAAAATCCAATTTCAACTTATCAGAGAAGGCCAAGCAGATTTCCTTCTCCTTGAGCATGGGCATCAGAGTTGAAATGAAATGTTCCCCATCATCATTTTCAGGGGCCACCAGCCCAACCCAGTTCCAGTGGAAATATAGGAGCAGCTGGACTAAACCCACATATTGTGGAAATTCCTTGGGATTAATCCGGAAGAAGGAAGGGTAAACTCTTCTCTCTCCCTGAGAGAACTCAAAGCCAACACCGAGCTGGAGAAAGTGAGAATCCTCTTTCAAAGACAAAGTAAAGTATTATTGTGACTTTAGGAGTCACCACTGTATGGCTTTTGATCCATAGGTCAGGCCGACACTCTGAGTGGAATATTTATTCTCCTTCCCTTCTTAGGAAGAGCCAACAGTTACTCATTTGGGCTGATTTATGATATGTCAGAGTAGAAACCATCAACCTGATACAAAGAATAAATGGCACTAAAAGATGGTGAGCCTTTTGTGAAGCATAAATTAAGAGTCACAAGCTCATGATGTGCCTCCCAAATATAACTTTAGTTTCATCTTTGGGTTCTCTGTGTGCTTCTGATCTTTGTCTACTCCATAACTGTATCTAAAGAGGCCGTCTTACCTGTGGGACCTTGAAGACGCTGAAGATGGAGGCCATCTGCCTTGATGATTGGGAGTTGAGACCTCCAATGACAGAGAGCAGAGTGTCCTGCTGGTCACATTTGTAACCTGGAATCATTTGGCCTCGTGTGGAGAGCAGGGAGAGGCTGGTTAAGGAAATCTCCCTCTCAATTTGGTGGTTGTCATAGATGTGGAAGCCAAGGGTGATATTGGGGAGGAGAACCAGATCCTTGTTGACCTCTGTGACTGCAAAAGCCAAGGCCAGAAACTGCTGGTATTTCTTGGGCCTAACTCTAATTTGAAAAAAAAACACATTGAGGAATAATTACAGGAAATTCCACATATGCTGTTGGAGTTTGTCTTTTGTGTTGTTCTTTGGAGCAACTCCCAAATTTCAAAGACTTTAGAATTTTTTTAAAGGATCTTCCTTAATTAAACTGTCCATCCCAATCACAGGTTATTTAATGCCCTTCTATCATCCCTCCCTTCCTCCCTTTGCTCCAGTGACTGTAATCCTTCTCAATTTGTCCTCTAACATCAATTTTGTTTTCTCCTAGAGAAGTTTCTTCAGGTATAAGTAACCATTGCTGAGCACAAGACTCCAGTGGGTGTCACACCATAATTTCGTAAAAGACGTTCTTCATGAGCACTGCTGATTCCAAAACTGAGTTTTGCTTTAGTATTTTTTATTATTTTATTTTATTTAGGAAATTTATTTGCAACCTATCTCATATTCAATGACTCATATCTCACACTGGAGAAGGATGGAGTTTTTAATTTGACTTTTTCACCATGATTTTCTATCCAAATTAATATTATAGGTCAATGTCTTAACTAGACCAGCACAATTTCTAATGCTTAGTCCCTCCTCAATTTTTATGCTTCATCCCTTTCATCAGGACGAATTCTGGAAAATTTAAGAATTATATCCTCTTTTATGAGGATATTGGTTCTTTATTGAAAAAAGTGCAAAGATTTACTCTACAGCAAACCTCATCAGGAACAGTATTTCTAAAAGGAGTTCCTGAATCCCAATGAAAGCAAACATTCATCTACATCTTTTGTCTCCAGGTGAAACTTACACATATGGAAAAAGATGCTGGAATGGGTCTTTCTGAAAGTTTAGGCTGTTGAAGGATAAAATAATAGTTGCCAGGGGCAAATTCCCACCAATAATGAGATCACCAGGCCTGTAATAGTCCTTCAGAATCGGCAGAAACCTTGTCAACACACATATGCTTTGCATCCTCTTAGCAGAAGTTGGAAGCAGGAGCCAGAAGAGCAGGAGGAAGAGGAGGAGAGGCAGACCTGTCATTCTTCTCAGCTTCCCTCCCAGATCAGAAATCAAGGTTTGTGCACAAGGTGAATTGTAGGTAGAATTTGAAGTTTCATCTCATCAGAGCTTCAATACAACAGATACTAGCCTTTCCCTCTGGATGGTTTTGTGGCAAATTTATATCAACCATCCTTCCCTTTATAAGTCCTTTGGCTGTGATCAAAAACAAACATGAGGCCAGTTGCGTCTCATCAACTCCAGGAGTGAGCTCTTTGCAAGAGAAGGTGAGGTGACATGTCCGGCCCCATCGGGAGAACTCCAGGCATGTTATTTTTTAAGCCAGCGTTCTCTTGGAAGGTTTTGGTGAATAGAAATCCACTGGGGATAAGAATTGCGGTCTGACAGATGATTGCAAAGAAAAGCAATTGTCCTCTTCAATTATTACTAGATTGGTTTGCATGCCAGAAAGGGGAAAAGATGTTTGTGTCTCTTCTTGTAATCCCCAGAGATGGACTTGAACATGAAGGTGAAGTTGGATATTTTGACTTATATGTAACTGAGCCCCTACAGACAAGGTAGAGTTTTGATAGAGGAATTATCATACCACACCATATGATCTTTATCTACTGTTGTTGCTCTCTAGCCCCATCTAGTGGCCAGGGAGACAAATATGCTCCAAGTATATTGTTTGATGTTAATCCACCCATTTACCCATCAGCCCATACTCTCAAACAAGTGCATGTTGGGAAGCCATACTCCATTTCCTTTAGCATTTGGAGAAGACAGAAACACAAGGAAGCATTCATCTTAATCTGTGGCACATGGACTTCAGGCTGTGCTTCTGGTGGCATTGGAGTCGAGGATTGCAAGCTCTGTGGCCCTGCACCGAGCTCTCCTCATCGGAGGGCTCCAAAAGCAGCAACCAGCCTACAGGGGTAGTGAGGCAAAGGGAGGTGCCTTGCAGGTTGAGGAGAGCCACATCTCTTCTCCCTGACTTGAAAAATCCCCCTCATCCAAAGACGAGGAGCAGCGGCAGTCAACATGGGTGCCATGAAGCTGGGGACAGCCGAAGAACCTAAGAAAGTGCAGGAGCGAAGAGAATGAACAATGATTGTCTTCTTCTACTTAAAAATTAACCCCAAGGAAAATTAAAAATCCGTGCTAAGAGAATCTAAAAAGATAATTGTTTAAGCTGCAAAAATAGGCACTTTTCAGATTTATGTTGAAAAGAAAGTCGAAAGCACCATCTACTCTTGAAAGGAAAAGTGACTCCTAGGCTCCTGGAAATATACAGAGGAGGGAAGGAATACCTGACATCTGGTGGAGGACTGTGATTTTTAACTGTTTATTGCCTTACATTTACTAGAGGTGGAAATGAGACATTTTATAATAGAAACTCTGGGAAACCAGAATAAAAGACCAAAATTACAGAGTAGATTCAAAGAACTTGGAAAATAGCTTGGATTATTGGAGTAAATGTTGGAACCGGCCCATCTAAATAAATGACTTTGCTTTTAAATAAATGGCATTTGATTGAAATTAATATCAGCTGGGAAAAAAGGCAGCATGGGAATCTGAGAGGAGTTGAACAATGAAATCCATGGCAATCTCCTGAACTGGATGGGTCTGCCACCTGCTGAAGTAGCCCTGGGGGTTTTCCAGGCTTTTTCTTCATGGCCGCACAAGTGGCAAAGCTCTTGACATAGTCCTCAATGCCCCTTTCAATTTTGGCCACCAAAATTGCCTTCGGGCAGGTGCAGGGTTTTCAAGTAGCCAAAATGGCCTGCCTGCTTAGAGTTATGACTCTACCGAAGTACTTGGAGTTGCAGGCTGGCAAGCAAATATAGTTTTGAACTTTTCCAGGCTAATCTATCTCTCAGGGTCAGAGTCTTAGAGGAACTTATCCATTAAATAATTCCTTCTCAAGTGCTGCAACTGATTACAATTTAGCGGTGGTCCACAACTATCATCCAGGCTTTGATTATCATGTTTTCAGTGTCTTCAGTGATGTCCAGCCCCCTAATTTGATGGGAAACTTGTTCATCAAGATGTGTTTATTATTACAAGGAGGAATTTATTTCATTTCATTATTTTAATTTAGTTCATTTTTTAAGTTAGTACTTTAAAAGACCGTGTTTAGTATTAGTGTTTTAAGCAAATATGATTTTTTTTCTTTAGACATCTGTGGCTTTATAGAATTGCCTACAATTATTCAATTATTTTTGAAATGGGAGAGTTTAAATTCTCCTCACATCTGAATTTTCTACACTTCTTCATCCATGTCTGGCAGAATTTTCCTGAGCTCGATGAGCAAAATATGTTATAATTTTATGCAGTATGTCATCATGTCTTGCAATATTTCATCTCTTGCACTTTCTTGATAAACCAGGGTGCTCTACAAGAGCTGTATGGGTAGATAATCTCCAGAGGAATAATTCTACCCATGCCAAGGATCACAATCTAATTTCCCTAATGAGTGTATGTTCCTAGCAAGGTCATCCAGGACATGAGATTCATCCCAGTTTCCTTATTTAAGTCAGGAGGCATCTGTCAATCACCCAGTCCTGTGACATGTAGTTATTTAAGGGTGATAATCAGCACCTTGAATTGTACCTTGGAGAAGCCTGGGAGCCAATGCAGCTCATGGAACAGAAATCTAATATGGGTGGACATAAAAGTTCCCAATACTGTGAACACCTCTTCATTTTGGACCAGCTGCAGTTTTCAAGGGGTCTTCAAGTGTAGTTCTAATGCAAAAACATTACAGCATGAAACAGTAGAGAATATTGATAGCTCAGGTTTAGATTGTGGCAGTGGTTTGTTCTCTGAGTTTACCATTTACCTCCTGGACATTTCATTACCCAACTATGTAATATCTTCAGTGGGACTTTGGGTGAAGTTTCTTGTTCGGTTTCTCTTCCATTTATATAGGTCTTATGTGGTGTTCAGTTGGTCGCATCACTGGTTGTTTGTGTGGCACAAAATTCAGCTGGTGAGAAGTTGGTCAGTTCTGTCATTCATTAGTCATGTGGATGGTCCAGTTTCTTATAGGTAAATATGTTGGTTCTAAGTCAGTGTGTTTATTAATGAACCCTTTTGTAGAGTTTCAGGGTTCAATGATTTTGTGTACATGATGGATTTTGGCATGGCCAATAATTTTGGCTTTGGCCCAGTCAACCAATATTGTTCATTTTTGACATGGCTCAAGACCAGGGACTTCTGGTTTTGTCACTTGACTGTAAAGTTCCCAGAAGACGACCTAATTAATTTATGAGCCTCCAGACAAAGTTCAAAAGAAATCTAATCATTTATTAGGATCAACATTCTGGTGTGGACTTCTGCAGAGCCGAAACTGCTTTCACTTAATTGCATTTGCACTTTACCCCCTGTATCTCCTCCCTTTTGTCCTGCATCATAATTCATATTCTCCAACTAGGCTGTAGACATGAGAACCGACTCTGGCCGAAGGCATGCATGGAATTTTCCCTTCCATGCCAGCCTGATAATAGTCATGGCAATGCTTTAGAATTTGACATTGACTGCCAGCTGGTATTTATGAATTCTAGTTTTCAAGTGTCATCCTGTTCATCCAATACAGAACTGGCTAGAATTGTTGCAATTTATGTTGATAGGCCACTGCCAAAAACAACAACAACAACAACAACAACAACAATACATTTCACTGGTCCAAATGTAAAGTGATCAAGGCATTGAGCAGAACTTTGAGACCTGAGTAGTGCACAATTGCTAAGTTGAAGATAATATCTCAATTTCCATCCGATGGCCCCTCATGTAACACATGGAAGCATGTGATGAATGTGTGCAAATTGGCCCATAAAATAGCAAACTCAAATTCTCTGGTTTTCAATAACCTTTAAAAAATGTCTATGGCAATGGAACTGCTACGTTCTTTTATTAAAATAAAATGTCTTTGTTGAAGATAGTAACTGTTAGGAATCTAATCTAACAGTTGGGTTGGCAATATATAACTTATGTAACAATGTTATACCTGTTTCTTTAAATCATGCTGTAAAATGTGATTGGTTGCTGTTTTCCTCAATTGGCCATAAGAGGGAGCCAGAATGACTGTTAGCACTCTATTCGTTAGATGCTGGGCTGATCTGATCTGAGTGCCATGAGCTATTGTAAGTTTTGCAACTGTTAGCAAACTTTGAGTACTGAACTGATTATATGATACTGGACTATGTTATTTGGATTATCCCTTAACTGAAAGATGTTGATGACTGTCTTATCAGACACAACAGAATGGCTGATGATGACAGTGATGATGTTAGTAGATCAGATTCTTCTAGAGAGCATCAGCACACAATAAGCCTATTTTCATTAGTATTGCCTGGACTCCTGACTGCCCACGCTTGATGGTCAATGACATTAAAGACCACCAAGTGGTCACATTGAGCCAGAATGGATGCACTGCATCCTGCTCCTTCAAAAGTTCATCTAAAAGTGCAGCCAATACCATTTCCATTCTATATCAGGCCTGAATCTTCAAAGAAATGAGGATTTACCCAAAGTCCACCAAAACTGTCTACTATAGTGTGACCTGGCAATTGTTTCTTGAATACGAGCCAAACCAAGTAATCCTTCATAGGTGGGTAAACAAACCCATCCCTCAAGGATGAATTCATGCTGGGTGACTCTCAATTCTAGGTTTGTTCCCAATAACTCCTGGCTTTCTGCTTCCATTCTTCCACCACTCTTGCCTCTATCCTCTCTCTTGCTCATATGGATCCAGAGATTCTCCACAGTTAAATTTCGTTCTGTTTAACAAACTTAACCTATAGGAGGAGTGACAGAACCTGGGCATGGAGTCAAAAGAGGAATCAGCCTAGAGTATCTATGTAGCCACAAATGAACTAAGTCAAATCCCTCATGAATTCCATTGACCCTTATTTAACACCAAGATATGCCAATGCTTAGATGCAACTATTTGTTGAGTGTGTTCCTGTTTGCATGGCTAATAATTAATCAGTCTAATTTGAATGTCATGTAAGTTTTCAAGTGAATGTGTGCTTTGCAAGTGACACAACATTTACAAAGACCTTTCTTGAGATAGCTACCATACTGTTCTTTGAGCAGAAACTGTTTTGGCCCAGCAGGAGCCGTTGGAGCTGCCACCAGACTCCGACAGCGAGGGGCCCTATGAGTCAGCTCTGGAGAATGTGGAGGACCCTGGACAGGGTTCCAACTCTGAGCAGGGCGCAGAGAGGCTGGTTGGCCACCAGGAGGCACCTGAGTCTTGGACCAATGGGGAGGAAACAAGGGAGAGTGAGCCGGAAGCCAGTAGTGAGTTGTTCCTGGATGCACGGCACCGAAGAGCTACTAGGCATCAGGAACAGTTGCGCAGTTACAGGAGGTAATTGCACTCAGCTGGTGGTCATTAGGCTCCTCTCCAGACTATAAAAAGACTACTTGTGCACAAGCCCCTCTTGCAGAAGTCAACGCAGGAATGAATGTTGGAGAACATTGTTATGAGCTTGGCAGGCTGGATTGCTGCCAAGCCTTATCTGTGTTTATTGCTGCCCAAGCGTGTCTGTGCTGGTTTGCTGCCAAGGACCTGTCTGTCTGTTAATTAAATGCCGTAACTTATTTTTGGCTCCGAGTGTGCTTTGGAACGAGGGGAGTCAGAACAAGAAACTAATAGTCCAGGAAGACCATAGGCAGAATAAGAGTCCTAAGCATTACAGTGCTATGTCATGCAGAACCAAGGATGAAAAATACCACTTCTGGGAGAATCAATCATGCACAGCTGTTTTTGTTTGCTGTGGGAGTTTTCAAACTTAGACTCTCATTCCCATCTAACTTTGATGCAGTTAACAGCACCGCTTAGTCAATCAGTGATTGAACAATTGAATATCATCAACATACGATTGATACCAGACCTCAAACTGAGAAGGCTGTCCAGATGCATCCTGAAAGTCAATGGATTTGGCGCAATCTCTCCTCTGCAACCAACACTGAACCACCTTCAGATGAAGGAGAGACTCACATAACAGTATGCAACCATTCCTGTTATTCCAATTTCTAATTTCATCTCCCTGTCAAGAGATTGTTAAAAAAAAATGGTCATTGCATTCAAGCATTGTCATGACTGCTCACAGTTACAAAGTCACAACTGGGTCTCATGTGCCACCAAACCCCATTAACACTTTTACTAGCTGACCAACTATGGAGAGGCCAAATCCCTTGTGTATGCAGAGGGTCAGTTTCATGGAGATCAAATTCACAACTTCACAATGACTCCATCTGCTCTGTGTATTGCAAGAAACACAAACATGTTTTTCCCCATTCTGTTGAATGAGAAGCTATGGCTACAAGGGTAGAACAATTGCTTTTCCTTGCAATTATCAGAAGTACAGTAATTCTTAGTGTATCCCCTGTGGATTTCTAGATACAAAAACCTCCAAGATAAAATCTGCTTTAAAAAATATCTTTGAGTTCTCCAAATGGGGTAGAACATGTCACTTTAGCCTGTCTTGCAAAGAGCTTACTTCTGGGTTTGAAGAGACTCACATGCCTTTGTTTCCTCTATGCTCATGGCCCAAACACAGGTAGGAGAAAACATGGTTGATATAAATTTGTCCTGCTGCCATCTAGGTAGCACAAGTTGTTTCTAGTCTGCAAAAGTCCTGGTGTGATTTCAGGAGCAACCTTCAAATCAGTTTCTGCATAAACCTTGATTTCTGTTCTAGAAAGGAAGGTGATAGGAATTACCAAGCAGGAGTTATGCTACTGCTGATGCTCTTCTGCCTCCTGGCTCCAACTATACTGAAGAGGCTGCAACCCATATGTGTGTTCAGGGATTATATCAATTTTGATGAAAACCACTATAGTCCTGGTGATCTCATCATTGGTGGGAATTTGCCCAATGGAATCACTTTAAAGTCTGATGTTCCAAATTTTAATATATTGATACCTGCTGAATATGTTACGTAAGTTTCAGTTGGTGGAGAAACATGCAGAGAAATGTTCTCTTCGCTTTTAGTTCTGGGACCCCTTTCAGAAATACTTCTTCTAGTGTTTTGCACTGTCCTGGTGTAGCTCACATTTTATGTTTTCTCAATAAAGTACCAAGCTTTTGAAATACGTTGGAATCATTCTCAATCATTCCAGAATTCTTCATCAGGAAGATGATAAAGAACAACAAAAGTGGAAGGGACAACACATTATAAATTGTGCTGATCTGGGGAAGAAGTCAAATGATAATATTAAATTGAATAATAAGCTGTAGTGGAAACCTAAAATAAAACTCAATCATTGTCAAGTGTCCAAGAGTTGTAAAAGCTCTCTCAGTGTTAAAATCAACATTGCTTATGAATAGTGGCCTTCAGTACATCTATGAGGGATTCCCACTGTAGTCCTGGGATCAGCAACCTTTACCACACCTGAAGAAGCTGCTCCAAGAGAGACCCTAAATTATTAGCATGAAAAGGGAACAGTTGGGAAGGATTGAAGCCACTGCAGCACGGTGAACATGGCAAGGATGATAGAGAGTATAAAAGAGGCCATGATATCTATGGAAAGGCTTGTCTCTTTTCTCACAAAGTCATCCAAGTTTGAAAAAAGCCAAGCCCAATGAAATTTGGGAGTTTCTGCCTCCCTCCAAACAGTGACACAAGCTTTCTGTAATGTTCGCAAATCTTTTTCTCACTATAGGGTCATCTCAGGTAATTACCAGCAGTTTTTTGCTTTGATGTTTGCTATCTCTGAGGTCAATAAAGATTTTCTTATGCTCCCCAATATCACTCTTGGCTTCCACGTCTATCGCCATTTCCAGAGGGAAATAATTATTTCCTTGAACAGCCTCTCCATGCTCACCTCACAAGCCAAAGTTGTTCCAGGATACAAATGTGACCAGCAGGACACTCTGCTGTCCATCATTGGTGGTCTCAGTGCCAAATTCTCAAAGCTGATGGCCTCCATCTTCAGCATCTTTAAGGTGCCACAGGTAAGACACGTTTGTAAGACACAATAAGGAGTAGACAAAGATCAGCAACATACTCAGAAGTCAAATGTTTTTTGGGGGGAGGGGGGAGGAATATGATAAGTTGTGACTTTTAGTTTATATTTGATAAAAGGATAGATATTGTTTTAGTGCCCTTTATCAGGTTGATGGTTTCTTCTCTTGTCTTCTGACATACCACAACCAACCAAAATGTGTAACTGGTGGTTCTTCCTAAGAATGTAAGGCATTTAAGCTTGTCACTAAAGATGATTCAGCTGACCACTGGGGCCATCAGCCACACAATGGTGATTCCAAAAGTCAAAATCAACCTTTACTTTGTTTTGAAAAAAAAATCTCTTTTTCTCCAGCTCGGTGTTGGCTTTGAGTTCTCTCAGGGAGAGAGAAGAGTTTATCCTTCCTTCTTCAAGATTAATTCCAAAGAACCTCCTCAGTATGTGGGTTTAGTCCAGCTGCTCCTGTATTTCCAGTGGAACTGGGTTGGGCTTCTGGCCCCTGAAGATGACAGTGGAGAACTTTTCATCTCAACTCTGATGCCACTGCTTAAGGAGAAGGAGATCTGCCTGGCCTTCAGTGAAACATTCAAATTGGATGATAGTTATATTGCAATGAAAAAAATACTTCCCATTTTCCAAACATGGTTTAAAATTGAAGTATTCATTCTGTTTGGAGATTCCAACATTGTGATCAATGTACAGATGTCTCTGCATTTTCATGAAATAATGAGAAAGACATCCTTTCTGAAAGTTTGGATCTTAACTTCGCATTGGAAACTTAGTGTGGTAAAATCTAAAGACATATCGCAAATGATAAAGCCTTTCCATGGAGCCTTGCATTTTAGAGACCACATTGGGGATGTCTCAGAATTCAGTCATTTTGTTCTGTCTTTAGACCCCTTGAACCCTCAAGGAGATGTCTTTCTCCCTCTATGGTGGGAAAATGTCTTTCACTGCAAGATTCACAAACAAGGCATGTCCCCTCCAAAGGGGGAAAAACAATGTACAGGAAAGGAGAATTTGGAGCAACTGCCATCTTACGTGTTTGAAACAAGCATGACAGGTGAAAGTTACAATATCTACAATGCTGTTTATGCTGTGGCACATGCTTTACATGCAGTGTATGGATCCAGAGCCCGATCAACCGTGATGAGGCTTGGGAAGAAGATTTCAAATATCCAGTCATGGCAGGTAATTTCTGTGGCTTCTTACAGGGGAAGCTCCCCCTGTGAATTTCTTCAATTACTGATTCACTGTCTGCATGCTCCCATATCAATCCATCTCAAAGCATATCAAAACAGCAATGATCAAAAACAATGTGAATTAAGAATAATCTTTCATTGAAAGAGGGTAGGGGAAGAAAAGAGAAGTAGGTTCCATAGAGGAAAGATATTTATAAAGTCCTAAAATGCCTTCAATGGTTGCCTGAGTTTGATTTGGTCTCTCTGGACAGTGAAGTGACCAACCAGAGCTGGTGCTTTCTTCCCCATGATCCCACTTGCTGACATCTGATTCCTGCATTCTGCTGCCTTTGATTATGAATTAGGGAAAGTCAGAGGAATGTTTTTGAACATTAGTAGCTCAAGTTGGTAGGCTGCTGTTGTGAGCTTCGAACTTGGCAATTTGGTTACACACTTTTTGTCACTATTTGAGGAGACATCTTTAGTGTGCTTTGAATTGTGTTTGTCTGTCAGAACACTGGCCTTTAAATTCAGTGGAATGTTCCATGGTTGTGATATAAATTATTCTTTTCTAAAATTCATTTGTCAATTAGCAAGGCGTGGGTCAAAGAAACTATCTGAAATTGGGTGTAGCCTATAATTAAATATGGAATATGGAATTAAACTTGTTATGTGCATTGTATTTTGATGAAATTGGAATTGGAAACATGCCCAGTAATAAAGAGAAACTTTTATAGTTTCAGAGTTAAATATTTGGCATTACTCTTGATACTTCAGATCTCCACCAAGAGAACTCTAGTTTCTCAGATATAAACCCATCTTCTCAAGATGACCATTATGTGATGATAGATGCCACGAGGTCTCATTTGTACCTCTAGCCCACATACTCCAATTTCTAAAGGTCTCCTTTCTTTCAGATTCTTCCCCATTTGAGCAACCTGCAGTTCAACAACAGTGCTGGAGAGGAAGTCTCCTTCTCAGCTGATGGACTGGGATCTGCTCGTTATGATCTTCTCAACTGGGTTTTCTTCCCCAATCGATCTTTTATCCCCCAAAAAGTTGGGCAAGTAAATCCTGAGGCTCCCCCAGGCGAAGATTTCACCATTAACTCTGATGGAATTGTCTTGGCCACAAAGGTGAGCTGCAAAGGAAGGCTGTAAATTCAGGGAAAGATTCATTCTCTTCCTGAGATTCAGAATATCTTCCTAACTTGAAAAATAATCAATTGAGTCAGAAATTATGACAGTCATTTTGTGAAAAATCTCCTCTGATTTATGTCATTTCACAAAAGGTTAGGTTTGGGAATGACTTTTGCTTGAAAAGCAGGATACAATTATAGCAAGGAACAGTGATTTCCATGGACCATTTCCACTCAGTTGTATTCTCATGGTTCTTTCTTTTAGAAATGCTCCTGTCCCATCACAAGCCTTCCTCTGCAGGCTGAGATTCCAGATCCAATCTCCAACATTCAGGAATGTGTCAGGAATTCCACTCGCCTGATTACATAAGAATTGTTCTTCTTTTCTGATAGATAGTGGCAATCTCTTTCTTTAAAAGATATTCTGATCATAGAAGTAGGAATGGGGAAAAGAATGGATGCAGCAGGTTCATTCAAGTATTTCTTCTTTTCTCTTTCAGAAGGTGCCCTTTGCCAGGTGTGGCATGAAGCGGTGCCATGCAGGAGAGAGGAGGAGAGTTCCAGAGGGAGAGCAGGTTTGCTGTTACCAATGTGATGCTTGTCCAGAAGGGACATTTTCTAACAAGACAGGTAGGTCTCACTTCAAATCTTTATCTTTCAGTATCAAAGAAAAATTTCATTAAGTCTTTTTTGTCATTTTTTGTCAGCAAAATGTTTCAGTTTACAGATATAAACTGCCCTGGCCACAGAGGCCACATTTCCTGATCCTCAGCAGTTCCAGGCAGGTTATTTTTAAGGACAGAATTTATGAATGCCCAATTTGCATTTCTACTCCTACTCTAACATCCAATTGCAAAAACCACTCTCCAATCTTTTCTTGAGGAAGTGTGGTCTGTGATCCACACTTTAATTTTTATTATTCAGAATATGCTCCTTCTGTCAGCACTATCAACCTCTGAGAAAATAGACCTGCCAGGGAAAGAGGACATTCATCTATCTATATATCTTTGAGCAGAAAGGAGCAAAAAATGCCTGAATGAACAGATTTGAGATAAAAAACAGAGAGGTTAAGGCAGGGATAATATATACACAAACAAAAGAGCAGCACTCCTATATAAGAGAGCTGTCATTCTTCTAAAATAGGTGAAAAAACAGGCATCAACATCAAATTGATGTTTGATTGTAAATGTTTTAACAGCAGCTAGAATTGTATTTGCAAAAAATTGGAAAAATGAGAAAATACCAAGGCAGGAGGAAATTATCCCAAAATTAATGGAATGTGCAAAAATGAGTAAATTGACATTTGAAATTAGAGAACAAGAAGGTGAACAATATTATAAGGCATGGGATTTGGTTTATCAATGGTTAGATAAAAAATCATGGTAACGGAAAATATTGAATATTTTTTTTATATTTTAAGAATAAATAGAATGATATATGCAATACTATAAGGGTTTAGCATTGTTAAACATATTAGAATGATGTAATGGAATGATGTTGTATGCATGAATTCAATATTTAGAATATTCTAATTAAAATTAAGGAATAATAATTATAGTTGAAGAATTGATATATAACAATAAGGTACTTATGTTTATCTAATGAACAATTGTGATTTGATATATAATTATAAGTGGTGACCATGGAAAGGACACACAAAATTTTCTAACCAAACGACATGCTATATGAAATGGCAGAAGGCTGTATATGTTTATGTTTTTGTTTTTCTTTGTCTGTTTAAAAAAAAAACTTTTCAAAAAACCCCATCAAACTGAAAGCAATATTACACATGGGACTGTAGAGTGAATTGATAGCTGGAACACAATCCTTGTCTCTGGCTAATCTATTCACAGGATCATCATAAATGAAGAATGATTTTCTCTTTTTGATGTCCCATAAATTGCACATGGGTTCTTTCATCACTGCCTTTGTAGGTAGGTCAATAGTAGAAAGGCAACACTCATAACATTTATGTGGGAGGGATCATGTGCATGGTAGTTGCTCAATAAATCCTTAGACAAAGACTTTTGATTTCAGATGCAGCTCATTGTGAACCCTGCCCAGAAGACCAATATTCCAACAAGGACAAGGACCAATGCATTGCCAAGAAGATCCACTTCCTTGCCTATCGAGATACCCTAGGATACATTTTGGTTTTTCTTGTTCTTTTCCTCTCGGGGATCACTTCTGTAGTCCTATTGATTTTCTATAAACATCATGACACACCAATTGTCAAGGCCAACAACCGAGATCTCACCTACATCTTCCTGGTCTCCCTCTTGCTCTGCTTCCTTTGCTCCTTCCTTTTCATTGGTGAACCATTGAAGGTCACCTGTCTCTTCCAACAATCTGCCTTTGCCATTCTGTTTTCCCTTGCAGTTTCCTCTGTGTTGGCAAAAACTGTCATGGTGGTTCTGGCCTTCATGGCCACAAAGCCAGGGAACAAGACAAGGAAACTCTTGGGAAAACCACTGACCAACTCCATTGTCATAGCCTGTCCCCTGATCCAAGCAGTCCTTTGTGCCACATGGTTGGGAACCTCTCCCCCATTTCTTAACTTGGACTTTCATTCTGTGTTTGGAGAGATCATCTCAGAATGTAAGCAGGGCTCAGCTGTAATGTTTTATGTTGTCCTCTCTTACCTTGGACTTTTGGCCCTTGTCAGTTTCACAGTGGCATTTCTAGCTAGGAAATTGCCTGATAGCTTTAATGAAGCCAAGTTCATTACTTTCAGCATGCTGGTCTTTTGCAGTGTTTGGATCTCCTTCCTCCCCAGTTATCTGAGCACCAAAGGGAAGTCCATGGTGGCTGTGGAGATCTTCTCCATTTTGGCCTCTGGGGCTGCTCTCTTGGCTTGTATCTTTTTCCCCAAATGCTTCATTATTCTTCTGAGGCCGGATCTGAATTGTAGAGAAAATATAGTAAGGAACAAAAAATTCTAACTAATGCAACTTCTGGCCTCATTTATATTTGTTTGAGGCATTTTTAGAATGTGATAAGGTTTCTTATAAATGATGACGTGAAGAGCAATTTATTAATAAAAGAATTCATTACCAAGTTCTGCAATTGCTTACAATATTCCTGTTGTCAGTTTTTTTTTTCATGTTTTCAAAGTGTCCTTAGTGAGGTTCAGTGTCTTTTATAGGAAAACTTGTTAATAAAGATATGTTTATTATTTCTGATATTTCTAAGTTTATATGGCAAAGGAAAAAAAACCCAAGAATTAGATATGAACTATTTCAAGATGCTAAGGAAAAAGGAGGTTTGGGTTTACCAGACCTGAAATTGTATTTTGAGGCATGTTGTTTGGCCTAATTAAAAGAGTGGGTGAACCTGCAGAATAAGAGGTTATTTGAAATAGAGGGCCACAGATTAAGATTTGGATGGCACAGTTATTTATGACATGATAACTTAACGTTGATTTTAATAATCACTTTGCTAGACGTGCCATGCTAAGTGTTTGGAATAAATATAAAACAACTTTCTATATGTAGTTTCCTCTTTGTATGTCTCCCCAAGAAGTTTTTTTAAAGGAAAGAAATGGTGGCAAAGCCAGACTGGTGGATGTATGATAAAATATTACCTTTCAACTCTGGTGAAGTTACATTAAAGTTGAGGGAAGGACTTGAATTATATTACACATTGGTTTTCATATCAACAACTGAAGGAATGGTTTAAGTCAAATAAAAAGAGTTGTGGGTTTGATTTTGCTAAAAATGAACTGCAAATCTTTCTGTGTGATAGTAATGAGCATATTATTACTAAAATTTATAAAATGTTATTGAAATTGAATTTGGAAAGTGAACATGTATAACATTGTATGATTCAGTGGGCAAGGAATTTTGGATATAATGTGATGCTTGAACAATGGGAAAATATGTGGATGAAAAGTTTAAAATTTGCACTAAATTATAATTTAAAAGAAAAATTGTATAAGAGGATGTATCGCTGGCATTTAACACCGGATAGGCTATCCAGAATTTATACAGGTATTTCAAATGAATGTTGGAAGTGTAAAGAAAGAAAGAACTCTTTAGCATTTATGGTTCACATGTGATAAAGCAAAGAAATTTTGAAGTAAGAATCGTATTATATGCAGAATATTATTAAAATAAAAATAAAAATGAAACCAGAAACTTTTCCTTTTGCTTTAATGAAAAAAGACTTGGAGATTTTTTTTTTTTTGATATTATATATGTTGAGATCAGGAAGACTATTATAAGCCCCAAAATGGAAGGACACTTGGATTCCCACTATGAATGAATGACTACAGAAGCTGATTAAGTAGCTAAATTGATCATTTTGGTTAAAGGAAAAATATAAGTACCTTTGTTTCCACATGGAGACCATTTCTGAACTTTGTGCTTGAGGTGGGAAAAAATGAAACTTTGATTTTGGGTTTAACCAGGCAGCTACAATTAGATTGATATGTTTTTATAGAAATGGCTAGTTTATAATATTATGGAAAAACAAAATACTGCAACAGAGGGAGTTGGAAGTCAATGTTTCTTCTTTTCCCCAATTTCTCCTCACTTTTCTCTCCCTGTTTTCCCCTCACACACACTGTTTAGTTTTGTATTTTATCTTATTACCTAATAAAACATTTTAATAAAAATGTTAAAGTGGAAAATGTGTTTGTTATTTCTAGGAAGAAATTTTCTTATTTTGTTCTTTAGTTTATTTATTTTATTTTAAAGGTAGTGTTTTAAAGGATTGGTTTCAATATCAGTGTTTTTATACATATATGACTTTTTCTTTAGATGTTTGGGGCTTTATAGAACTTCCCTACCACTATTCAATTGTTTTTTGAAAAGCAAAGTTTAAATCTCACTCACATCCAGATTTGCAGTACTGCCTCATCAATGTAGGGCAGAATTCCCTGAGAGGAATGAGCAAAGAATGTGGCAGGGTTCCAAATAGCATCCAAAATTAAATCAGAGTCCAAGGCAAAGTATTGCTCAAAGTTCCAATTGATTTTAGGGAGCCATGTTGGCACATCTGGGAAAACCTGAATCTGAAAGCTTCCGGCTTTCCCCACCCAGTTGAAAGTTCAAGATCTCTCCCACACACCCACAAGTCCATCATATGGTCTAACTTTCTACTGCCATGCTGGTAGTTCTACCCATCCAGTTCCGGTCATGTGCAGAGGCATAGAGACAAAGGATGACCTTGGTTTTCTAGAAAGGAATTTTATTTTGGCTACATAGCATTTAACTCCAATCAACTCCCCCCTCCCATTTTCCCACCATAGAAAAGACATTGTAGACTAATAGAAAGTGTGGCAGGCCAAAGATTCAACAGGAATATGGCTGCAGGCTGGACAAAATGGCATCATTGTGTGCAGTATGTTAATAATCTCTTGTGACATTTCATCTCATGGACCTCCATGCTGTTCTATGAGATCATATTGTGCACAGAAGGTCTCCACAGGAATCGTTCCAGAGGAGGGCTCCTACAGTTTTGGACCGGTTCAGCAGAACTGGTAGTAAGTTGGCAATCTGGATCACTGGAACCAGCAGCGAATCAGGACTGCCATGCCCCTTAACCAGTTGTCTCTCCTTTTTTTGCCTTCTGTGCATGCACAGAGTAATTTTTGTTGCAATGTGTATGAATACACAGCACACATCAAGTGCGTGTCATGTCCTTGAGTGAACCAGCAATAGTGGTAGCCAGAACCTACCCCTGAATCATTCTATCCATGCCCAACATCACAATCACTTTTCTTTAATGAGGACAAGTTCCCATTAATATTATTCAAGGTATGACAAGTTATGATAGTTGTTCTGACACCCCCTCTTCGTACAGCAAAACATGCCGAGACAAAGATACTGCAAGGATTTATTAACACAGAGACTAGACCTTGGCAGCAATCCAGCACAGACTAGACCTTGGCAGCAATCCAGCACAGACTAGACCTTGGCAGCAATCCAGCCTGCCAAGCTAGCCACGATAGCTTCTTCAGCTCTAGTGAATATGTTGATTCTTGCGATGAGCGTGCAGAAAATCATTCCTTTTATAGGCTTGAGAGGAGCCTAATTACCACCAGCTGAGTTCAATTATCTCCTGTAACTGTGTAACTGTTCTTTATGCCTATTAGCTCTCCATTGCTGGGCATCCAGGACCAACTCCCTTGTCTCCTCCCCACTGCTCCAATGCATGATGTCAGGATCACACTTCCTTGTCTCCGCCTCACTGGTCCAAGACTCAGGCACCTCCTGATGGGCAACCAGCCTCTCTGCACCCTGCTCGGAGTCAGAACCCTGTCCAGGGTCCTCCACATCCTCCAGAGCTGACTCATAGGGCCCCTCGTTGTCAGAGTCTGGTGGCAGCTCCAACGGCTCCTGCTGGGCCACAACAGATAGTCATCAAAGTCAGGAGGCAGCTACAAATCAGAGAGTCCAGTAACATGTGTTCATTTAATCCTGGGTAGTGCACAATTGTTATGTTAAGGATAACATCTCCATTTCCATCAGATGGCCTCTCATGTGAGAAATAGAAACATAGGGGGAATGTTTGTGAATTGGCCCATAGAAATCTCTGGTTTTCAGTAAGCTTCATCAAAATTTCTATGGAAATGTAAGTGATACATTTTTTATTAAGATAATACTTTTTTGATGAAGATAGTAACCGTAGAGGGGTAGGGAAAGAACTAGAGATTTCCTAATTGTGAATATGTTTCTTTACATCATCTATTCCTTATGCATTTATCATTTTCTCATTCTTTCTGAAATGTATAAATATGACTGTTCCCTTTCATCTTTAAGAGTTCCTCCCACTATTGAAGAACCGAAAGAAGTGAATGAGATAAGGGCAACAAGAAGCACACAACCTAAATACACATAGAATCATGTCAGGAGAAATCAAGATTCTATCATTGAATATCAATGGTATAAACCTGCCCCAGAAAAGGAAAACAACCTTTAACAAACTAAAACATTTGAATTTCAATATAATTGCATTGCCAGAGGTACGTATATCTAAATGACAGATCCAGACCTTGGAATATCCTAGATTGGGTAAACTTTACATGGCATTAGCTGATCAAAAGAAAAGAGGAATAACACTATATGTTAAAGACACGATCCAGACCAAATTAATTTATCATGATGAGGGGAGAATATTAATTGTAGAAATAATGTTAAACCAAAAAAAGTGTTCTTGGTTGTAATCTATGCACCTAATGAAGGTCAGGGAAAATTTTATGATAGACTATATAGCATTATTTGAGAGATGGGAAATGAAAATGTCTGCTTAATGGCTATTTCAATGCTATAGTTGACCAGAAATGGGACTATAAAAGTGGAAAGAAAAGAAAAGGTGCTAGGAGAATTTTGCCCAGGTCATTCTTCCAAATAGCCAAAGAATTAAATATTGATGATGCATGGTGAGAAAGATGTCCAGAGGGAGAGCAATACACCTTTTACTCAAATAGACATGAATCCTGGTCAAGGATAGATATGGTCTGGATTCGATGGAGTTAATCTCGGAGGTGAAGGAGATGGACATATAAACCAATTTATGGTCTGACCATAATCACATGAGGATTACATGGAATAAACAAAAGGACAGTTATTGTTGGTTATTCAATAGAACAATCCTAAAGGATCAGGAATATATTAAAAGAGTTAATCAGGAATTGAGATTTTTCTTCAAGGAAAACTGGGCAGGAGACACATCCATGCAAAACATATGGGATACAACTAAGGCATTCATAAGAAGGGACGGCTATAACTAGGAAGAAAAAAATTGAGGACCAAAAAAAAAAAAGATAGTTGAAAGAAAGGTATAGAAATTTAGAGAGTGAACTTCAAAAGAAACCACAAAATAGAAGTATAAAAGGAAGTATGGAGCTGATCAAACATGAATTGGCTATATTTGATAAAGCAAAATTGGCACAGTCTATAAAAAAAGCAAAACAAAATTTCTTTGAGAATGCAAATAAACCGGTGCGGTGGCTATCCTATAGGCTGAGGAAGCAGAAGCAAGAGAATTGGGTCAATAAACTACAAGATGAAAAAGGCGAGATGTGCTATCAACTAGAGGAAAAGAAAAGGATTAACCAAGAATTCTATGAACAATTATATAGAGAAAACCGAGACTATATAAAGGAAGGAATACTGCAATATTTGGAAAAGTAGATCTGCCAAAGATACCAGAGGAAATAAAAGATATGCTCAATGAAAAAATTAAAACATCAGAGATAATTTAGGCCATACAAAGACAAAAGATTAATAAAGCTGCACGGCCAGATGAACTACCAGTGGAAATATGGATATAAGAGCCGAGGTGGCGCAGTGGTTAAATGCAGCACTGCAGGCTACTTCAGCTGACTACAGTTCTGCAGTTCGGCTGTTCAAATCTCACCGGCTCAGGGTTGACTCAGCCTTCCATCCTTCCAAGGTGGGTAAAATGAGGACCCGGATTGTTGTTGGGGGCAATATGCTGACTCTGTAAACCGCTTAGAGAGGACTGAAAGCCCTATGAAGCGGTATATAAGTCTAACTGCTATTGCTATTGCTATATAAAGAACTCCAAGATATGCTTGTTCCAACGCTGTTGGAAATTTATAATGCTGTTTTGAAAGAGGCAAAGACACCGCTATCATGGAAGGAGGCTAACATTGTACTAATACCTAATTTTGTTTATACAAAATTACAGACCAATCTCACTGCTAAATGCAGATTACAAGATTTTTGCTCTGATAATAACAGAACGGTTGAAAAAATTCCTCACATCATTTATCCACACAGATCAAAATGGATTCTTCCCCAGAAGACAAATAAAAAACAATATGAGAATTATGCTGGACATTCTCGAATATTATGAAGTGCATAATGAAAACAGGTTGCACTATTTTTTCTCGATTCCCAAAAGGCATTCGACAATGTGAACTGAGAACTTTTGCATCAACAATTGGAGCACATGGAATTTGGGGATAAATTTATAAACACAATTAGAGCAATATATACAAATCAAAAAGTCAAAGTAATAATTAATGGGGAATTAACGCAAAGTATAGCAATCCAGAAAGGAACAAGACAAGGTTGTCCCTATTTCCACTGCTGTTTATATTAAACTTAGAAGTTTTAGTTAGGAATATACATAAAGATTAACAGATAAAGAGGACTAGAAATTAAAAAGGAACAATTTTAGTTACAGGCTTTTGCGGACGATCTAGTTTTTGTGTTAGAGGATCATATAAAGTCTGGTATGAAACTTATCGAGGAATTGACATAGTATGGGAAAGTAGAGGGTTTAAAGATAAATATGACAAAGACTAAAATGCTGGTTAAAAACATGACATCCAAATTGAAAGAGGAGTTAACGAAGAAATTTGGTATCCAAACTGTTTAAAAAGTGAAATATCTAGGTATACATGTCAGGCCTGCAGTTATATCCCTTTTAGGATCTTTGGCCTGCCACACTCTCTATTATTTCACTATGCTGTTTCAATCGTAGAGGTTTAGGAAAGTAACTTGGCTTTTGGTCATTGTGAATATTTATGCTTACCTACTTTATTACTTATGCCTATATATGAAATAGCCTGAAAATCATAGAGTGGAGTAGAGTACAATCAAAGAGAACAGAACAGAATAGAAATAAAAATATCATTTTCTTCTGCTATCTGAAATGCATAAATATGTGTTCATCTTTTTCTCTGCAGGAGTTCCTGCATTATTTCGGGAGAGAATTCCTCCAGTGCATATGTTAATCGTAAATATAGCCCAGCCTAAGATGATGAAAAGTCCTACCAATGGGGAGGCCTCAGGGGAGAAAAATGCCAAAGACAACCCAATGGTGAGTGCACCCATCTGCCCCTTCGCCTTCCAAGCCAAGCTCCAAGTACCTGAAACAGGGGTGGAAGGGGAAGTTGAAGGTCGTGGACACCAGCTGCACTCGATGCTTAATCAGCATGTCGATTGTAAAGCAACTACGCATACATACAAGACCTCTAGCCTGGTGTGATGGTGGAACAATACACCTGGTGTTACGTGGACTATCAGCAAGACAACTAGTCAGACTTGCTGCCCTTCGCTGAAGTGGCATACAACAATGCGGTCCACAACAGCACTGGATTAATTCCTTTCCAGATTACCAGTGGCATGGAATTTCTTCCAATGCCTGAGCTACCTAGAGAACCTCCCTCCTCCATGTCTCTGAATGAATGGATGGACACACTAAAGAAAGGATGGGAAAATACAAAAAAAGTTCTAGTAGATGCGGCAGAAACCTACAAGAAACAAGCTGATAAATACCGCTCACTCCAACTCCCCTTTCATGTGTGGGACAAAGTTTTTATAACTACCAAATACATAAGATTAAGAATGCCTAGCAAGAAATTTGGCCCAAAATTTCTAGGTCCATTCCCAATAGTGAAGATAATTAACCCAGTTACAGTTCAACTCAGTCTACCCAGAATTCTAGGGAAGATTTACCCAGGATTTCATTGTAGCTTGTTGAAACCAGTAATTGGGTCCAGCATAAGATCGTTCACCCAAGCTCCCCCTCCTCCTGTAGGGGTAGAAGGAGAAACACATTATGAGGTGAAAAAATCTTAGACTCCAGGCTGTATAGGGTCACTTACAGTATTTAGTGCATTGGAAGGGGTACCCTTTGTCCGTAGCCACTTGGGTGAAAAGCTGGGACCTAAAAGCAGATAAGTTAGTAAAACAATTCCATGATAAGTTTCCCGATAAGCCAAAGGGTCTCCTGGGGGGGGGGGAAGAGTTGGTTAATTTTGTTATGTTAACTTTTATGTTATTCTCTTTTCAGGAAACGTTTTTCTTCTGAGGAGAGGCCGCCTGTCAGGCCTGCAGCCGGTTCCTTTTAGGATCTTTGGCCTGCCACACTCTCTCTTATTTTATATGCTGTTTCATTAGTGGGGAATTGGGAGGGGGAATAGTAAGTTGTTGTCAAAATAAAAAAAATCCTTTCTAGAAAGCCAAGGTCATTCTTTGTCTCCGCATCTCTGAGCCTGACCAGAACTGGAGGGGTGGAAATGCCAGCGAGGCAGTGGAAGATTGGACCATGTGATGGACTTGTGATGTGGGGGCAAGATCATGAACTTTCAACAGGGTGGGAACCCCGGGAAGCTTTCAGATTCAGGTTTCCCGCAGAAGTACCAACATGTCTCTCTTAATAAATTGGAACTCTGAGGAAAGCTCTGCCTTGGACTCTGATTTAATTTTGTATGATATTTGGAATGCTGACACTCATTTTGAAACTGTAAGTTTCCTTTCACATCTTGTAGTTTACTTATCAATTTCTTTTCTTTTTTTCAATTTGTAGGCTAAACATCTTCCTGATTTATTAGCATTTTCAAAAAAGTTTTGTTTTTCTCTTATGATTTGTTGTGCCAATTCTTCATTTTCTATTAAGTTCAGTTTGTGTTTTATTATTTCCATTCACTAGTAATTCTTACTTCATCTCAGTGGATTTCCAAAGATTAACCCTCCCTTAGCATAAAGAGGTTTGTGTCCAGTCCAAACATGTTTACTTAGCATGATCTGAATAACATGGCTGGGTCTCTTCAGAGTTGGAGCTGAGATGAACGTTTATCTTGAAGATTTAAAATCTTACTTGAGCCCTCTGAAGTCATGAGAGCATCACACTCCCTACATCATCCTTTCTTGATTTGCTCTAGGAAGAGGGTCTCTCTCTGTGGCCAATGATTTGGCTTTTAATGTTGCTATGGTCCTTGCCTGCAGCCGTCCAGATGGTCCTGAGGCCAAACTGCTTCTGGAGGAGACCTTTCCAAGCACAGAAAGACTATTACAGACCTGGAGATCTCATTATCGGTGGAAACCTGCCTCTCTCAATTTCTGTAGTCCCATTTTTTACTTTAGATGAGCGTCCTGGTGATTGGGATGTCTATTATCTGTAAGTGTTTCCTTGATTGTCTTTTCATTCAGGGCAACATGGAAAGGGCAGACTTGAAGATGGGGCAGATTTAAATCCCACCTAGCCTCACAATGTTTCACCTTGATGATTCAATCTCCTTCTAATCCCCTTCTCAAGCCCTCTGACTCTTCACACAAGGGAGTCAACCTCTTCTCCATGTTTCTGTAGGTAAAGTGCACATTGCAGAGAAGCCAATTTGGACTGAATTTAGGGAGATCCTCTATCTTATAGTTGGACTAAATTCATCTTCCCATCTCATTATTGTGATGATCTGTAACACCATGCTTCATGCTTTCATTATATCAAATATAGAGAAAGTCTGTCTTTTGTCCCACCATGTCTCATTTACCATAAATCTCCTTTAAATCCTGGGCAAGTCAAGAGAGTTTCTTGGAGAATCCCCAACAGAAAGAGTTCTGCATTCTGAGGCATTAAATGGGCTTTTTCTAAGTGGATGTCACCCAGATATATCAGCTTAATCGTTACTATCCAGCAAAAATTAATCTGGTCAGGCATTCAATTTCATTCTAATTTAATTTAATTTAATTTCAATCTCCTGTTAATCCTGGGCCCTTCTAGGTCAGCCAAATGAGCTTCTTTGAGAATCCCCAACTGAAAGAGTTCCTCATTCTGAGACACTAAAAGTGCTTTCCAGATCTATTGGGTAAATCATTGCGGGTCAGCAAAAGTCAATCTGGTCAGACTCTAATTTATTGGATTTATGAAGCCACCAAATTGAAAAGGACTCTGATAACATGATGGGTGAAGGATGGGAATAAGTCCCTGATAATGCAAGTTGTCAGCCTGTAAAGATTTCCAAGACTGGATATAATAAAGTGTGTAGCTTTAGCAAGATGATCAGCCTCATTTCCCTAACTGGAGTGAGAAATACATTTTGGAAAAGTCAATACTGACTTAAACTGAATTCATGCTGTAAATGATAATTTCTGCACCCGCTCATAGAAAGGTGCTTCAGACTGAGGGAGAGACAACTGATTGACAGCAACCCTGTTTTCTGACAGCAGTAAAATATATTGTATTGATCTGTTTTATGATTAACTCCTAGAATCCTGATAATGCTTTCTTAACCAAAATCTCCCTCCTGCTCCTGTCTAATTTTTGTCCTCCAACACATCCTCCAACAAAGACCTATTCCCAAGAACTACCAACATGTCCTGGCCTTGGCATTTGCCATTCAGGAGGTCAACACAGACCCATGGCTTCTCCCCAACATCACCCTGGGCTTCCGCATCTACCAAGAGAACCAGTATGCAAGCATGACTGAAGAGGTCAGCCTGTCTCTCCTCTCCAGCTGGGGAAAATTGTTTCCTAACTATAAGTGTGACACACAGGACAGCCTTCTCTCTGTCCTTGGGGGTCTCAACTCTAGAACCTCATACCAGATGGCAACCGTGTTTGGCTGTTTCAAGACTTCTCAGGTACTTGGACACGTAACATGATGAAAGGGGGAATGCAAATGTAATGCTGTATATTCTGCCCTGTGTAGTTACTTCCAACAACCTGCAGAGCCAATTCTGTGACCTGTAGAAAACATCTCATG
Source organism: Thamnophis sirtalis (assembly GCF_051295495.1). Taxonomy (NCBI): domain Eukaryota; kingdom Metazoa; phylum Chordata; class Lepidosauria; order Squamata; family Natricidae; genus Thamnophis; species Thamnophis sirtalis. Next base: position 180,252,731 of record NW_028261381.1, on the reverse strand, counting down.
AAAGAGCAAGGTTGTGGGGACGAGGTCTAGAATAGGATAACCTGCTTGTCTAGATAGTTAGTAACAAAAATACAGATACTATTTTCCTTGCTTAACTTCTTCCTTTTTCTCCATCTCCAACCTCCCTTCAGCTAGGGTATCGCTTCTCTGACCCTGTTCTGAGGGATAAGACTCAGTTCCCCACCTTCTACCAGATCGATCCCCAGTATCACCTGCAGAATGCAGCCATTGTCCGACTCCTTCTGTATTTCCAGTGGAATTGGATTGGGATTGTTGTTCAGAAATCAGAGAGCAGTGACCATTTCATCCAGATTTTTGATGCCACCTTGTCCCAGTATGATATTTGCATACAATTTGTGGAACAGATCTTGCCCGTAATCTCAATATTGAATATATTGCACAGGACTCAAATATATATGCTTCAGACAATTTTGAACAGTGATGCTCAGGTTGTGATTATTTCTGGGGACTCCAATGCTCTGCAAAGCGTTATAGTATCCCTCTATACTTATGAAGATGAGAACCAGGATTCTTCTGGGAAGGTCTGGATCCTGACCACCCAATGGGAATTTTCAGCTATTGGCTATCACTATGATTGGGTGAAATTAAAGTCCCTCCATGGTGCTTTGTCTTTCACGGTCCACACAAACCCAGTGTCAGGATTCAAAGATTATCTCTGGGCTCTGAATCCACACGAACCTCACGGAAACATCTTTCTCCCCGAATGGTGGGAAGTTGTATTTGACTGTGATATGTTGAAGGCAGGTGTGTCCTCACCTGGTGGCCGAAGGGTTTGCACAGGGCAGGAGAACCTGGACACCCTCCCGGCTTCTGTCTTTGATGGAAAGATGACTGGTTTCAGCTACAGCATCTACAATGCTGCCTATTCTGTGGCACACGCATTACAGGCTGCGTATACATGGGAATCACGATGGGTATTGAAGAGGGGCAGAAAGAAGCCACAACTGCTCTCTATGAAGCCCTGGCAGGTAATTCTCATCTTCAGGTCTTCCCTTTTGGCCAAGGAATCTTTCCTTCTCTTGGTTACCTTCACTTTGCACTAAGTGTTTCTTTGTCTGGTCTACCCAATTATGGGGCAGAACATATTGCTTCCATTTCTGCCTTTCAGTCCCAATCCAGGAGCCTTCACAGACAGTGACTTTCATGACAAACTATTTTTGTGTCAAATTTATGTTTTATTCCTTTATTTCTTTGTCTGTGAAACATAAATTCTTCACTTTGCACTCTTTTAGGATTTATGAACTTTTGCCTTTAATCTCCACTCTCTTGTCTAAGTACTCCCCCCCCTCTTTTTACAAAAATATCATATCTTGAAATTTACAGAAATTTTCCCTGTTGTCTCCAGACGATTCGTAAGGGAAACAATAAAGTAAATAAGAATGAGAACACTTAGAGAAACTTCCAAGCAGGACCATGCAATATTGATGGATCTCATTCATTACTTGGATTAACTGCTTAACCAATGAGATTTTACAGAGAAGTCACCTGGCTCTGCAGTTTTCCTATTAATTTATTTTTCCAAGCACTTTTCTTTCCCCTTCAAAGTAGCATTTGTTCCAATCCTTGAAGGTGAAGATGTAGTCGCTCCAGAAATGGAACATTCATTGTCTCAACCTCCATTTCAGTTGGGATTCTGTTGTAGCAACAGGTCATAGTTTACAAATGGAATTAAGTCTCAAATTTAATAGGTATATTTTGCCGTCCACACTTTCATTTGAGGGGGAAATAGTTTTTCTTAACCTTAAAGTGAAATATATTTTCCCTATTTGCCAAACGTTATTGTTAGTCTATCAACTAAGAAAACACTTGCTACTCTAGTTCTGCAACAGGGTATAATAAAGTAAAAGAAATAACAGGTTGTCTCTTTTTTAAACAATTTTATTTGTTTTTAAACAAAGACAAACATAAAAACAAAAATAAAAAACCCATCTTCCATTACAAATTGTAGAAAGTGTGTCAGTTGGTTACAGTATTTCCATGCATCTCTTCCATAGTCACCACCTGCTTTTCATATCAAATCGCATATTTTAAATTCACCTATATTCATGTATATCACAATTATTATATCTCAACCTGAATTTGACTATAATTGTTTTTATGTCCTTTTATATATAATATTCAAAATCTAGAATAGGATTACATAATAACATTCCATTAAATCATCCTAAAATCTAAACTACATTTAGCTTAATTTTTATTATACATTTTCATTGCATCAACCTGTATCCCTCCAGTGATAGTACAATCTTATATCTCTTGCCATTTGCAGCATTAATGTTCTAGTTACTTTCTTAATAAATCTTACATAAACCTCCCTTGGCAATATGCTGTTCCTTTCATATCTCACAAAAGCTTGAAACCCAATATCTGCTCTTTCCATCAGTTTATCTTTGGTTATCACTAGTGCTTCTATCAAGATTTCTCTCCTTATCTCTGTCAATTTTCTCTCTTTCTTCTTCTGTGCTTTGAAGTCTGGGGTAGAGTTCCAATCTATCCATCTTCTCTTTCCATATTCCGTTCTTGCCATTACCAACCACACTCACTTTATTTTTAGTATCCACAGTTTTCTTATCTCCTTGCTTCTTTTTTCCTTCCATCTTTTGAACTCTGTCCTCCACTTTCTTCATTTGGAAAACATCCTCAATTTCTCCATCCAATTTTTCTGTTTTGTATTCCATATTCTCCAAATTCTTTTCAATTCTCTCTGTTACAGCTAACAGATTTTGAATTTCAAACATAATCATTTGCAATGTTACAGTTTCTTATTCCTGCTGGGCCATTCTTTAAATTTTGCAGATAATGCCACTATAGGGTTCAAGGCTATTTAATACACTTCAAAAAGGTTATTATCTTTCAAGTCAAAATGTTGTCTTCTCTCCAAAAGCTAGTGATAGAACTTCCAAAAGGCACCTGTATAAGCAACTTGTGCACTTCCTACTATCACTGTCAGTAAACAAGCTGAAAGAACCTTGAATCTCAAGTGATCAAAGAGAAAGAAGAAAACAATGTATCCAGCCTCCAGCCTCTAAGTGGCAGTGTAACTGTTTTTCCTCCTGTAGTTACAACCCTCTTTAATCCTTCTTATTTTCTTCTTTATATTCCAAGATTAAGAGAGAAAAAAACCCTTAAATTGAGATAAAAAACAATCCAATCAATCCAGTCAGGCATTATAAAAAAGAAGGGGAATTTTAACCCATAGATATAAGCAAAAGTGAAAAAAGAAGAAGAAAAAATTAATCCATTCAGTTTAAAAAACAGGGAGCCTCTGAAAAAGTTCCATCCATAAAAAAAAAGAAATTAGAAACTGGATAACACACTATGTTCAGTGCAGACCAATCTTGCCGCCTACATTCTTTTGTCTTCAATTTTAATTTAACTTAAAAAAAATTCTTGGGTAGTCTCTTTCTCTAATAATAAAATTTCCTCACCAATTCAACACACTTTCTCTTTCTGATTTCTTCCCGTTCCGGAGCTGCCCAAATTCAGCAGCTTCATTAGCTGCATTTCTGTCACCCGAAGAAAAGGGCTATTCCTGGATCTTTCAGGGACTTTGTGATGTCCCTGAGATCAGCAGGAGGTGCCCTTCTCAATCACTGTCTCTGCGGGACAGTTTAGGTCTGAATGGACCATCCAGCAGCAAGAATTTGACTGCAATCTCAGAGCCCCAAGATTTCACGTCATGCTGTCGCCACATCAGCTCTCTTCCCCAACAGATTGTCTCTTAAAGGCCTATCCAGGAAATGCTGGCTAATCCCATCTCTATTTCATGTCCTGCATTCAGAATAATATTCCTTCAACATATTGCAATTTTAAAAGAAATCTTCTGTCAGTTAGCCTGCTGTTTGCTGCCATAGAAAAGGGGGAAGAGATCAGTGGATAATTTTTCATTGCAGCTTTGCAACTATGGCCTGGACTTTGCATATCACTTCAAGGTCATTTCTTCTAGCTTTGGTATGCAGCATCCCTCTGGTTGACTAGCTACAAGGGGGCTGGACTGTACAGTTTGTTTCAAGTTGCTGTTTTTGTGTGCTTTGCCTCAGAGCTTGCCTGGAATTTTTTGCTTTTGGATGGTTCCTAATAAAAGTACTTTTCTCTAAATTTATGGAGCTGAGGATTTTTCTTTCCTAGGAAACAGCCCTGACAATCTCTTTATATCAACTGTCTTCCCTTTTTTGAGCTTGTTCTTTGTTTGCTTGTTTTGCAATTTCAGATCAACACTTTCTTGAGAAACATGGTTTTTAACAACACTGCTGGGGATGAAGTCTCCTTTTCAGAAACTGGGATGAAATATGAAGGATTTGATATCCTCAACTGGGTCGTCTTTGCAAATATGACGATCCTTCGAGAGAAAGTCGGATGGGTCAATTCCGAGGCTCCTTCATCTGAAGGTTTCAGCATCGATCCTGATGCCATTGTGTGGGCCAACCAGGTGGGGACCAGACGCTGCTTCCAGGGCTAAGGAAAACTGAGAGAAGAGAAGGGGCTGTTGAGGTGGAAACTGTGATCAGAATGGAGCAAGATTTATGCAGATCATGTAGCCGAGCTGAATGTTTCTCACCTCTCAACACTAAAATATCTCCTTCCAGACAAAGCCTTTCTCCCGATGTGTGAAGCACTGCCTTCCAGGACAGGTCAGGAAAGTGGCAGAGGGGAGGCCCATTTGCTGCTATGAATGTGTTTCTTGCCCAGACGGGACCATCTCTAATCAAACAGGCAAGTTTGTTCAAGAAGTCCCTCAAAGCCAAATGAGGAGGTCTGGCAAGGCTGGATGGAGAGGGTTGAAGGAGAACCTGAGAGAGCAAATCAGTTCAGCCAAATCAAGATGATGCAATGTAAAGAGTGGCCCATTGAACTCAGCCTTATTTAAGGGTCTTCTGCTTGAGTTTGGGTTGGACTAGAAGACCTCCGAGGTCCCTTTCAACTATGTTATTCTTTATTCTGTACATTATTAGCAGCAGCTTTTCAAGATTATGGGGGTAAAATTTCCATGTCTTTTAGGGGAATAGCCAGTCTTAGCCCTAAATGAAGGACTGGGTGAATGAATGAACCAACAATGACATATTATCCCAAGATGAAAGGAAGAAATCTACAAATCAGAAGAATTGCATTGCTGTTCTGAGTTTTCTGCCTTACAAGCTTTCTTTGCTAAGAAAAAAGAAACAATTATAACCATCTTGAAAAAGGAGAAGTGATAGGAAAGTTTTAAACAGCTTTTGATAGTTTCTAGGGTTTCCACAGAAGGCTTTGGAAAGAACCCACAATAACTTTGGTCAAACTTAATCAACCTAGGTAATCTACTTAATCAACCTAATCAAACTTTATCAGCCTTAATCAACCTGTTCATAGGTCTCAGCAGAACTTTTAGTTGATGGTTCTGACCTTTCTTAACCCCATGGACCATCTTCCCCACCTCTCAGCTATTAATGCAGGGTAGTTTCGTGCCAAAATTTTAAGTTTCCCTACCAGAATTCCCATTCCTACTGTCACATCACATTGAAAAAAATCCAACTACCCATTTTTCCTGAAGGGGTGTGGTATGGGGTTTAAGCTTTATTATTTGGTGGGGTGGGAGTTGCTTGTTCTTTCAGTATTATGAACCTGCCAGGAAATTGTTAGAACTTTTGGAGAAACCGAAGGCCCCACTATCTATGTTTGCTAAACTTTCCTGCAAAAATCTCTGAAGGTGAAGCAGATGAGGCACATATAAACAAATGAGCAGGATTGCTGGCTGACAGGACTATCGGTCTTCTGTGGGTTCCAGTAGAAACTGGGGTAAACAACAGTTGGCAATCTGTCTCGCAGTAAAAGCCACAGGAATCATGGAAGTGTCTAAAGACTGGAGGGAGCTTTTATTTTTCTCCACCAAATTGACCAGCTGGAGCTGAATAGATCTCAGGGTCATCATGAATGAAGTGTAGTTTGCCCTTTATAATGCACTACAGTTAGCACAGTGGGTCATTCCATCTTTATCTTTGTGGGTTGGTCATTGCAGAGAAGGGGAAATCATGTTCAGACAAAGACTTTTGATTTCAGATGCAGTCCAGTGTGACCCTTGCCCAGAAGACCAATATCCCCATGAGAGCAAGAACCATTGCATTGCCAAGAAGCTCCACTTCCTTGCCTATCAAGATAACTTGGGATACGCTTTAGTTTCTCTCACTCTTTTTCTCTTTGTGACCACATCTACAGTCCTTGTGGTTTTCCTTAAACATCGTGACACACCAATTGTCAAGGCCAACAACCGAGACCTCACCTACATCCTCCTCGTGTCTCTGCTGCTCTGCTTCCTCTGCTCTTTCCTCTTCATTGGTCGACCCGGGAAGCTCACCTGTCTCTTCCGACAAACTTCCTTTGCCATTCTGTTTTCCCTTGCAGTTTCCTCTGTGTTGGCAAAAACTGTCATGGTAGTTTTGGCCTTCATGGCAACCAAACCAGGGAATAGGACAAATAAATTCTTAGGAAAGCCTCTGACCAACTCTATTGTCTCAGTCTGTCCCCTGGTCCAAGCAATTATTTGTGCAATCTGGTTGGTAACCTATCCCCCATTTCCCAACTTGGACTTCCACTCCTTGGTTGGAGAGGCCATCTTGGAATGTAATGAAGGCTTAGCATCAATGTTTTATGCTGTCCTTGCCTTCCTGGGTTTCCTGGCTATTATCAGTTTCATGGTGGCCTTTCTGGCTAGGAAGTTGCCCAACAGTTTTAATGAAGCCAAGTTCATTACTTTTAGTATGTTGGTCTTTTGCAGTGTTTGGATCACCTTCCTCCCCACCTACCTGAGCACCAAAGGGAAGTCCATGGTAGCTGTGGAAATCTTCTCCATCTTGGCCTCTGGGGCTGGTCTCTTGGCTTGCATCTTTTTCCCCAAATGTTATATTATCCTACTGAGACCCCATCTTAATTGTAGAGAAAATATCATGAGACACAAAAATCTCTGATTTATGCAGAGATTTGAAAATTTTAATTTGACTTTAGGGTATTTTTGTACTTGATCTGATTTCTAAAAAAAGTTGTGACATGAGAGGATAGCTAGTTCTTTAAATAATTGGAAATGAAGTGATGTAAATAATCACAGACTATTTGTTAATCAACCACATTTTTATTTTTCATTGATGTCCGTTCACCCCAGTGAGGCCCCATGAACAACTTGGAAATATGATTTGATGTTAAAGGTCTATTATCATCAAAAGTAGCTTTAAAAATATGGTGGGTTTGTTTCACTATGTTGGATTGTTTTGAAGCATGTTTGTTTGCAACTTGGCTTTGCCAAGTTCCCTGCCAACTTTTTCATTCAAATGTTTATTAGAGTTCTTTTAATTCTGCAGTTTAAATGAGCTACATTTTTTGCTCTCTATATACTTAATAGAGAACATACTTTATTAATAGACACGATCATGTAAAATAGATATTAATGGATATATTCTGGCTTCTACTGTTGGTAGTATTTTTTATCCTTTTCAAATATTGTGAAGAAGGAAGATGCTTGGTTGGAAGAAAGGGAGGAAGGATGGGGTGGGGAGAAAAAATGAAATACATTGCGACTTTTTCATGTTCAGGGAGGAAAACACCATTGTGTGATATCCTGTTGCTTGTTTAATGAACTGATAGATAAGAATAAAGGAAATGCCTAGAAATTGGTTATTCTCTTATAAATAGACAGTGGTATGTTGTCTAAAATCTCAAATGATTTGCAACAAATGCTCCATAGATTTGATACACACACACACACACACACACACACACATATATACATATACATATACATATACATATACATATACATATACATATACATATACATATACATATACATATACATATACATATACATATACATATACATATACATATACATATACATATACATATACATATACATATACATATACATATACATATACATATACATATACATATACATATACATATACATACATACATATATGTTATATTTATGCTGATAAATAAATAAAGGGAGACTAGTATAGATCTATTTCAAGCTATTTAGCTCTCATCAGCTAGCCATACCCATGTTTGGGAATCGAACCTGTGCTCCATTGCCTCCCAGGCAGGGAGTTAACCATTTGAGCTACAGAGAACTACTCCTTATCAGCCAGCCAGGGTGGGAGGTATATACTTAAAGTCACAACCCCTGGTATGCCCAAGTATGGGAGGAAGGTCACACTTCCACTCTCTGTCATTAGGCTCGTCACAAGAGACCATCCAGACAGAAACCCAATATTTTTTACTGTTGCCTTTTTGTTACATTTGTTATATTTATGCTGATAAATAAATAAAGGGAGACTAGTATAGATCTATTTCAAGCTATTTAGCTCTCATCAGCTAGCCATACCCATGTTTGGGAATCGAACCTGTGCTCCATTGCCTCCCAGGCAGGGAGTTAACCATTTGAGCTACAGAGAACTACTCCTTATCAGCCAGCCAGGGTGGGAGGTATATACTTAAAGTCATATATATATATATATATATATATATATATATATATATATATATATATATATATATATATATATATATATATATATATATATATATATATATATATATATATATATATATATATATATATATATATATATATATATATATATATATATATATATATATGAAAAAAATCTGCATCTTTAGCTGTCATGTTTAGATACAAGGAAAGTTTTTTCCCCAACACCATCACTCTGCTAAACAAATAATTCCCTCACCACTGTCAAACCATTCACTAAGACTGCATTACTATTAGTCTTCTCATCGTTCCTATCATCCATTTCCTCCCAGTTATGACTGCAGGACTGTATCTTTGTTGCTTATGTCCTTATTGTTTATATTGTTTGAAAGAGAAATCTAATGAACAATTCACACGCAGCCCTTGTCAGAGAACTGCAGAACTTTTGTTCCCTGTGACCATCTGGAGCAATTCAGGCCTTAAAAGATGGACGAATGTAGAGCATCCAGTAAAGTCAGGGAATGGGGTGGAACAACGAAGACACATTCAAATGGATTTAGAGACATAGTGGACAATCTCCTCTGAGGAATAAACATTGATGAACAATCAAACATGGTTGAGAAGATACTGAGAAAGTCCTGGTTGGAGGAAGTTTATGAGAGTCCCTCAAAAGAATCTGAAAATGGGAAAGGAAACTATTTTTTGGCACAAGGGTTTGGTGGAAGAAACAACTGTCTACAAGGAGGAAAAATATGGAAAGTTTTAATAGCACTTCCTTTCTTCATTTGTAACAAAAATCAGTCTTCAGTTACTGTATAAATAATTAGACAACTAATAAAATTGAGAGGAAGAGTTCACCAAATGTGTTCCAGAATATTTATTTATAAATACCCTGGGGAACATGGAGCAGATCCAATTTCTGAAGGGAAGCTCCCTTAGGCAAAACAGGGCCAGCAAGAAAAGAGCAGGGCCTGAGCACCTTCATAGGCTTCAGTTTTGGCCAAAAGTGTTTGGACAAGATGGAATTGTTGGTTCCTCTGTGACAGATCATTCAGGCCTTTCAAGGATGAAACTAATGCTTTGAAAGGTAACCAGGTGTTGTATTTCTAAGAAGATTCGAGATCTTGATCATTTCTGGGGTCTACAAATCCCATCCTTTAAAAAAAATATTTATTTATGTGTTTGTTTTTCTACTTTCCAATATGATTATTTTTCTCAATTCCAATGTTGTTATTCTACAGGGCACTTACATATTATTATGAACTGTTACAGGGCAAGTCTCCCCATACATTCTGAACTTGCGTTACTTTTTGAAAAGACATTCAACTCACTTCATTTTGGTTTAGTTTCTATGGCTTAGCAGACTGCCTGACCCACACCATGCATTTACTTTGCAATGTGTTACACTGAACACCTTGTTGTGAGGGGAGCAATTTCTATTAACTTTAGCAGAGAAGAGTTTTTTTGTAGGGGAAGTAGTTAGAAATTTGGTGTTACTCCAGAATATTAAATCTCTTAAAGTTGGAATTGATCCAGATTTTTCTTTTAGTCCCACAAACTTTTTTCTTTTTCTTTTTCTGCACACAATAATAAAAGTCTGTGCTTTAGCCAAGGCACCCAAACTTCTGGCAGTGGTGGGGGCAGCTTCTGGGCAGCATGATCCCCCTCCCTAGTTAGACAGCTCCACCTGACCTCCTCTCTGAATCTCCCCATTCTCCTGCCCCCCTCAAGTGGCAGGAGGCCCTGTGGGACAACAGAACAGCCCATTTTTCCCATGGCGTGGCATACGCTTGCTACCTCTGCTTGTCTGCTTGCAAGCAGCGATCTTCTCTCCCACCATCGTGCCACTCGCCCTCACTTCCCTGAATGCAGAGTTGAGGCTGTGCGCTTCCTTGCCAGGCTGGACCCCGGCAAAGAGCCATGCGGCTGATAGCCACTCAATGCCCCACGTAGCATCACTCAGATGCCAGTGGGTACACAGCTGCCAGATGAGCTTTGTCTTAGGCTGGCTGTTTGGAGCAGTTCTGCAGCCACAGCCCCCATGCTGGAGCCGAAAGAGAAAGTGCCATGCAAAAAGATCCTTACATTGGAATCTATGAATTGGCAGGTCAAGGCAGTGGAGTACATGGTTCAGGGGGCTGCTATCCTGAAAGTGGGCAAGATCAAAAAGGAGCTGTGGAAGGGCTTCAGAAAGCCTTCCACAGAAGTTGTCAGAGCCAACATTGGTGATTCACAGCGAGCACAACTTTAGTCGGGACATTCAAGTTGCCACTGCAGAGTCAGCCGCCTGGCACAAAACCTCACAGTTTTTCTCCTCTTCAGCATCATCTTCTCTGTGTCAGGTTCCGAAAGATGTCCTAATTAACTTACGAGCCTCGAGCCAAGTTTCAAATGAAATCCAGTCATTTATGAGGAACACCGGCAATACCCACGTGGAGTCAGATCTGACATCAGTTAAATTCACCGTCCAAGCCTTCCGCACAGCCTTGAAGAACTGGCTCGCCCGTCAGGCCTGGGGATAAGGACCGTTACCCCGCCCGAATATTGAATGCATGGTGTTGATTTTATTATATGTTGTCGTCTTAATGTTGTATTCCCCCTCCCTTGGTTTTCTGTGAGCCGCCCTGAGTCCCCTCAGGGAAAAGGGCGGCCTACAAATGTCAATAAAACCTAAAAAACCTAAACCTAAATTATGATAGAACTTTACCCCTGTTTCTCCCCTCCCCTCAGTCTGTGTCATAAATCACATTTGCCAATGATGTGCTGCAGCAGATTGTAAAATTTTGTGCTTCACAAGCTGCTGTAGTAATCTGGGATCCGACTCTAGCCGAAGGTATATATGGAATTCTCTCCCCCCTTTCCTCCAATGTCAACTTGATAACAGAGATGGAAATGCTTTATAAGTTGACACCCTACTCAAGCAGCAGTAAGGTCTGGGGGAATCATTCCTGCCCCAGCACAGTGAACTCTGGAAGGCTGGATGAAGTTTTCAAACTGAGCAAGGAAGTACTGTGAAGCCAGGCCCTTCATACCCGCATCCAGCCCACTGGAATTTACTGCACCTGGGTAGGAATAATTCCTGTAGACCCCACCACTGCTTTCACTGGAAGCTTTCAAAAAGAGATTGAACTTCCATCTGTCAGAAATGGTGTAGGGCCTCCTGCTTGGGCAGGAGGTTGGACTAGATGACCTACAAGGTACCTTCTGATTCTGTTAATCTGTGATGAAGCTCCCAGAACCTGTGAAGGCAACTTCTGTTCTTTTGGTTGATTGCTCTTAATGCCAGAAAATTTCTCCTTATTTCCAATTTGAATGTCTCCTTGATCAGTTTCCACCTATTATTCCTTTTCTGGCTTTTGGGTGCTTTGGAAAATAGCTTAACTCCCTCCTCTCTGGAGCAGCCCCTGAGATATTGGAAGGCTGCTATCATGTCTCGTCTGGTCCTTCTCTTCACTAGACTAGCCATGCCCAGTTCTTTCCACCGTTCATTGACCATTTTTTGTGATGAGCCACAAAGGTCAGTGCTGTCCCCTTTCCTATTCAACATCTCCATAAGACCCCAGAGTAAGCTCATCCATCTCCATGTGGTGAGTTATCCTCAATATAGTGATGAAATCTAATTGCACATCTTTGCTTCTGGTAAATTAAGTGCATATTCTGTCCTGCTATTGGGAGGCTTTGAGTGTTTGCATGCGGAAAAACAGGCTTCTGATGAACCTCAGCAAGATTTGGGTTTTGTGGGACTCTGGTTCTAGGATTACACCATCAATGATGCTAGTTGCAGTTTGCAATGCCCCAAACAGATCCTGTGCAAATCTGGGGATGCTCCTAGATTCATAACTCCTGCTTGATAATCAAGGAGAAGTTCTTTTTAGGAGTCACAACTTTGCTTATGTGCTAGTTGCAGCCGTTCCTGTGTGAAGGATTCTTTGGCCCCCTCTTGGTTGGATTATTGCAAGGTAGTGGTGGGATTCAAATAATTTAACAACTGTTTCTCTGCCCCAATGACTGGCTGGGTGGGTTTAGCCATGGTGGGCCACAGGGGGTGGGCATGGCCAGAGGGTGTGTCAGGCAGTACTTGGACTCCTGGACCCCCCGCCATGAGCAAAAACAGGCCACGGGGGGCCTCCCTGCAACCTCCCTTCACTCCGTTTTGGGCCTAGCAGGGCTCCCTGCGCTCTCCTGGAAGTCAAAACGGGGCGTGTGGGAACTTCGACCAATTCGATCGCACAGACTGGGCCTCCTCCGAATCCCATCTGCCAGTCAATGCCGACTGGCGACCACACGGAGGAGAGCCTTTTCTGTTGCAGCTCCGACCCTGTGGAACGATCTCCCCGCTGAGATCCGTACCCTCACCACCGTCCAGACCTTCCGCGCAGCCCTCAAGATCTGGCTCTCCCAGCAGGCCTGGGGATAGGTTCCTAATTCACCCGCCCGAGTGTTTGATTGTTGAACGAAAGTTGTGTTTTACTATTTTTTTTTCTTTGTCCACATTTTGTTTTGTTTTTGATGTTGCACTTCCCTCCCTTGTGATTGTAAGCCGCCCTGAGTCCCCTCAGGGAAAAGGGCGGCCTATAAATTTTAATAAATTCAAATTCAATTCAAATTCAAATTCAAACTCCAGGAAGGGGCAGGGCCAGCCAGCAATTTAATAACTGGTTCGCCCAAACTGGTCAAAACTGTCTGAATCCCACCACTGTGTATAGGTCTGCCCTTGAAGAGCATTGATATACTTCATCCAGTATAAAATGCAGTAGCAAGATCAGTTATGATGTTTCTGGTAGACCACATTATGCTTCTGCTTTCTCAGCTGCATTGGTTGGCTTGGTCACTCCTGACCTTCCAAAGTTCCCTCAGACCTGGTTATGCTAGCTGGCTTGAGGACCCCAATAGGCAGTTGAAGTCATGAGTTGGTTCTATTATTATTAACATACCTCCATCTGTTAATCTTGTTTCTGTTTTAGTTCTGCTCTTACAATTCCCAATTTTTTATTGTGTAAAGGTTTTCAGCAAAGATGGTTTTCTCTACTTAGAGGTTTCACTAGATTATTGTACGGTGCCCAGAGTGACTTTGCCTAAGATGGGTGATCATATAAATTGGATCACTCAACCAATATCGTATCCTGTCTTGTGGGTATAACCCATTGGTGGGATTCAACTTTTTTAACTACTGGTTTTGTAGCCGTGGCTTGGTGGGCGTGGCTTGTGGGTATGGCAGGGGAGGGATACTGTAAAATCTCCATTCCCACCCCACTCCAGGAGAAGGATACTGCAAAATCCTCATTTGCTCCTGATCAGCTGTGACTCGGGAGGCAGAGAATAGATGGGGGAGGGGCCAATCAGAGGTGGTATTTACCAGTTCTCTGAACTTCTCAAAATTTCCACTACCAGTTCTCTAGAACGGGTCAGAACCTGCTGAATATCACTTCTGGTATAACCAAGTCAGTCATTGTATCTAAACATTGGTATGATTTCTCACAGTCCCTAGGGCACAGCTGATGCCACCATAGCTCATTAGCACCCATTCTCTCTGAACATACTATGACTCAGGCCAAACTCTATCTCGTGTAGAGGTATTCACCATTGACTTTCTATAAGTCAAAAATTCAAAATATCTCATGTTCACACTGGTGTAATGGGACTGGGTGTTTGTTAATATGATTTATTGGGTCAGGGATATTTTTTCTTTGTCTTCACCATGAGTTCTATTGTCTTGGGGGGGTTGCATTGTGGAAGCTTAACCAATCTCATTGTACATATGTTGTGCACTGACAATAAAGAATTATTATTATTATCCCAAGTCCATCTGCTCTGTGGATTAGCAACAAGAGACACAGATATGTTTTTCCCCCCTGTCTGGTGTGTAGACAACATCTATTGCTCATTGGGTAGAACAATTTCTCTTCCTTGCCATTATCAAAAGAACAGTAATTCTTATTTATTCCCTGTGGATTTTCACCCAGCAAAATTTTCCAAGGTAAAAACCTGCTTTTAAAAATATGCTCTAAATTCTGTCAGCGGTGGAGGACTTTACCTGGACTTGCAAAGAACTAATCCTAGGGCTTGGTGAGACTTGGTTGGCCTTCGTGTCAAAGCTCAGAGACAGGTAAGAGAAAGTATGATGGATGTCATGGTAGTTTATTGATTGATAGGTTTTGCAACCTTACCATTAAAATAATATTAAAAGATAATGTAATAAAATAAAATAGCAGAATAACAGAGTTGAAAGGGACCTTGGAGGTCTTCTATCCTAATCCTGTGCTCAAGCAGAAGATCCTAGACCATTCCAAATAAGTGACTGTCCAGTCTCTTCTTAAAAGCCTCCTGTGATGGAGCAATTGGAGTACTTCTGGAGGCAAGTTGTTCCACTGGTTAATTGTCCTCACTGTCAGAAAATTTCTCCTTAGTTCTAGACTGGGATTCTCTTTGATCATCTAGAAAATGAAATACAGCACATGGTTTAATTTCAGAATAAGATAGATTGGAGGAACTAAAGTGATAAAATACAAACGTGTTAATGGGAAGAGACAAATACATTTGCCCTGAGGCCATCCAGCTGGCAAGGCAGTCTCTATTCCACTAAAACTCTGCTGAGATTTCAAGTGCTTCCTGCAATTCAGCTTCTGCCCACACCTTGATTTCTGATCTAGGAAGGAAAGTGAGAAGAATGACTGGGCTGCCTCTCCTGCTGCTGCTCTTCTGGCTCCTGCCTCCAGCTACTACTAAGAGGATGCAAAGTGTATGTGTGTCGCAAAAACATTTAAAGTTTCAGAATGGATGGGAATATTATAGGCCCAGTGATCTGATTATTGGGGGGAATTTACCCCTAATAGCTTCTGTGCCCATCAATCTCCTAGATTTCCAAGGGGACCCATTCCTGGATTTGAATCCTAGAACGTAAGTTTCACCTGGAGGGGAAGATTGTTTTCTCTCTGTCTCTCGGTTTCTGTCTCTGTTCCTCCCTCTTTCCCCCCTCTCTCTCCCAGTCTCTCTGTCTGTCTCTCTCTGTTTCTGTCTCTGCCTCTCTATGTCTCTGTCTCTCTCTCTCTCTCTCACTCTCCCTGTCTCTCTCTCTGTCTGTCTCTCTCTTTCTCTCTGTCTGTCTCTCTCTTTCTCTCTCCAGAGGCTATTTTCAGAAATATTTCTTCTAGTGGTCTTTACATTTTTGTCCCATTTTCAATAAAGAGGCAAAGTCAAGAAATAGGTTAGAATTTCCAGTTTTTTTCCAGAACTGTTTTCCTGAGGAAGATGGCATAAAACTCAAGAAGGACAACATCTAAGAGACTCTGCTAGTCTAATGAAGAAGTTGGCATAATATTAATTTGGACACAAAGTCATAGCTTAAAAAACCAGCCCTCCATTTAGGAATCAGCAAAGCTCATGAAAAATGGCCCTTAGGAAGTCTGAGCTGTGGAGTCTTCTCCTCAAACCTGTAGAGGCTGCTCCGAGAGAGGAACAAACTGATGAGGGAGGAAGAGGAGCAATTGGGGAGGATTTCAGCCACTGGAGGAAAGTGAAGAAAGGATGGAAAATAGAGGGGTGTAAAATGATCTGGGATATAGACACACAGACTTGTCTCCTTTCTCAGAAATCCACCCAAGTGCAATCAAAGAACATCCTTATAAAAGCCAAGACAACCCAATGGAACTTTGTGACTTACTGCTGCAAGGACAGACACAAAAGTCAAAACCAACTCCACCAGCAGACAAGATCTTTCCTATAATGTTCCCCAATCTTTTTCTCACTATAGACCCCTACCCAAATACTACCAGCTCTTCCTGGCCTTGATGTTTGCTGTCATGGAGGTGAATAAGGATCCAGTTCTCCTCCCCAACATCACACTTGGATTTGACTTGCATGACAATCTGAAGATGGAGAGGAACATATTTGCATTTAGCCTCTCCCTGCTCTCCACCCGAAGCCGAATGGTCCCAGGTTATAAATGTAACAGGCAGGACACTCTGCTCTCTGTCATTGGAGGTGACAATCCCAAATCTTCAAGGCAGATGGCCTCCATCTTCAGCATCTACAAGGTCCCACAGGTAAAGAGACTGACCTGGCTACAGTATGGAGTACTTAAATAGCAGAAACACAGAGAGAGTCTAAGAATGAAAACAAGGGTTTTGTGGGGTATAGGACTTAGATAATCCATTCTATAGTTGAATGTCTATGGAGATTCTCAGCCATCCAGGTTCACAGTTGTCCCAAAGATGCTTTTTCAAAAGGTAACTGGACTTTGTTTTTCCTTGGAAAAGGTTTTGCTTCTCATGCAAGAAGCTTCTTCAGTTTTATAGAAGTATGTACAGGAGACAAACAACAGAAAAAGACACAGAAGCCAAAGAAGGTTTTTTGGGGGGAGGGCGGGCATCTGGGGTATATGACTTGGATAATCCATGTTCTAGGTGAATTGATTTTTATATTTTATATGTTGTCAAGATATCCATAGCCATAGCAATCCACTGAGACATATACCCTTTCACAGTCCCTTACACTCCCCTCTAAGTGGTTTACAGAGTCAGCATATTTGGGTCCCCAACAATTTGGGAAGGACACCCAGAAGCCAAAGATGAAAACATGAAGTGAGGGGAAGGGACACATCAGGGATATTTGACTTATATAATCCATGTTATGGATGAATTGGTTTTTATATTTTATATGCTAAGAAAAGTATTTATATGACATCAAAGAGATATTGATATAAATCCCAAATGCTGCACTTGCCAAGAGGAATCACATCCTAACATTTGTGAAAGTATATCATCTTCTTGCACCTTTCAGTGCAGTTTATTCTCTGTATCAGATTTAGGATTTGTTCCCTTGATTTCTGATCTATCAGAACCAGGCAAAACAGATAACTCGTGGCTCTTCCTAAGAAGGGAGGAAGATGAAGCCTGCCACTCATAATAGAATAGAATAACAGAGTTGGAAGGGTCTTTAGAGGTTTTCTAGTCCAACCCCTTGCCTAGGCAGGAAACACTACACCAATTCAGGTTAGCTAACATCTTTGTATTTGTATTTTGTATTTGTATTTATTGCACATTTATAGGCCGCCCTTTTCCCTGAGGGGACTCAGGGCGGCTTACAATCAAAGGGGAAAGGGGGTGTAGGACAATACAAAAAGAGATGTGAACAAAAGTAAATTAAACAGTAAAACTCAACATTCACTCGGCATTCGGGAGGGGCGAAAGTAGACTTATCCCCAGGCCTGACGGGCTAGCCAGTTCTTGAGGGCTGTGCGGAAGGCCTGGACGGTGGTGAGGGTATGAATCTCCACGGGGAGATTGTTCCATAGTGTCGGAGCCGCAACAGAGAAGGCTCTCCTCCGAGTAGTCGCCAGTCGGCACTGACTGGCAGATGGAATACGGAGGAGGCCAGCTCTATGCGATCTGATGGGACGCAGGGAGGTAATTGGCAGAAGGCGGTCTCTCAAATAGCCAGATCCACTACCATGGAGCGCTTTGTAGGTGGTGAGTAGGACCTTGAAGTGCACCCGGAGATCGACAGGTAGCCAGTGCAGCTCACGGAGGATCGGTGTTATGTGGGCGAACCGTGGTGCGCCCACAATCACTCGCGCGGCCGCATTCTGGACTAGCTGAAGTCTCCGGATGCTCTTCAAGGGCAGCCCCATGTAGAGCACATTGCAGTATTCCAGCCTGGAGATCACAAGGGCTCGAGTGACTGTTGTGAGGGCCTCCCGATTCAGGTAGGGCCGCAACTGGCGCACCAGGCGAACCTGGGCAAATGCCCCCCTGGTCACAGCTGAAAGATGATGGTCAAAAGTCAGCTGTGGGTCCAGGAGGACTCCCAAGTTGCGGGCCCTTTCTGCGGGCATCTTCTGAAAGACTTCCAGTGTTGGAGCATTCACAACTTCTGGAGGCAAGTTGTTCCACTGATTAATTGGTCTAACTGTTAGAAAATTTCTCCTTAGTTCTAAGTTGCTTCTCTCCTTGATTAGTCCTTCTTTTCATTAAACTGGGCATGCCCAGTTCATAATGAGACAGGCTGAGTAGTCCAGGCTGAACTAGACATAATGAGACAGGCTGACTAGTGGGGCAATCAAGCACACAATGGTGACCCCTAAAGTTACCATTACTTTCTCTCTTAAAGAAGATTCTCACTTTCTCCAGCTCGGTGTTGGCTTTGAGTTATCTCAGGGAGAGAGAAGAGTTTATCCTTCCTTTTTCCGGATTAATCCCAGTGAATCTGCTCAGTATGTGGGTTTAGTCCAGCTGCTTCTGTACTTCCAGTGGAACTGGGTTGGGCTTCTGGCCCCTGAAGATGAAAATGGAGAACATTTCATCTCATCTCTGACGCCAAGGCTGAAGGAAAGGGAGATCTGCCTGGTCTTCACCGAAATGATGAAATTGGATTTTCGTGGTTTTCGAGGGTTCTCTTATTTTTTCTACCTTTGGTCTAAAGCTGAAATAATTATCTTGTTTGATGATTCCAATATCTTTAAAGACATACAGGTGATATTGATGATTTATCAAGAGAGGAGAAATGCACCACTTCTCAAAGTCTGGATCTTTACATCCAATTGGAAAATTATTTCAATAAACTCTGAATATATATTGCAAGTTATAAAGCCCTTCCATGGGGCTTTGCATTTTAGGGACCACACTGGGGATGTCTTAGAATTCAGCCGTCATCTCATGTCTTTAGACCCTTTGAACCCACAAGGAGATATGTTTCTCCCAGTATGGTGGGAACTGATATTTGACTGCAAGATCCACAAACCAGGAGTGAGATCTCAAACAGGGAGCAAACAATGTACAGGAAAGGAGAATTTACAGAATGTCCCACCTTATGTGTTTGAAACAAGCACGACAGGAGAAAGTTACAATATCTACAATGCCATTTATGCTGTGGCACACACATTGCATGCAATGCATGGATTAGGAGTGAGACCAACAATGATGAGGCTGGGAAAGAGGATCTCAAATGTCCAGTCCTGGCAGGTAATCCCTGTATATTTTTTTTATCCATTTTGCAGATCTTTAGAGAGGAAGTTTCCAATGTGTATTTCTTCAATTAAATATCTGTACCATATCATATCCCTGCATCAAATCTGCATCAAACCAGATTGGAATAGTAACTTCAATACCAAAACCAAAGTGAATTAAGTATAATATTATTTTGAAAAGATGGGGGAGGAAGGAGTGAAGAGAAATAAACCAAACGAGTTGTCTATGGGATTCCTGTAGGTCTTCTGACCCAGGCTTCCTTTGAAAGCAAGAAGCAAAGACTTGGTCCTGACAAAACCTCTTTTATTTAGATGGCTGTGAATTCCTTTCATTCACAGCCAGCAAGGCCTAGCAAACAGTCTTTCAGAGGAACGTTTATCCATATGGACCTTATCTCGTTTGGAGAGCTGCCAAATAACTAGTTTCCAAATTCAGGGCAAGGCAAATTTGGCACAGAGTCTCTTATAGTCACAAACAGAAGTTTCCACTCTTGAAACGACAGAATGAATTGTTTCCTGCAAAAGCTCACTCCCCCTTCACTCCTCTTGTATTTCCTATGGGAGGGGCCAATGACCTCCAAGGTGTGGCTTTACTCTTTATACTTTATAAACTTGATTGTCATTGTACGTATATACACAGTATACAGATACTCATCTTTCTATACCTTTCAGTGCAGTTTATTCTTTGTACGAGGTTGATGATTTCTTCCTTTGACTTTTGATCTATCACAAGGCAAAATAGGTAGCTGGTGGCTCTTCCTAAGAAGGCAGGAAGATGAAGCCTGCTACTCATAGTATAATAGAATAACAGAGTTGGAAGAGACTTTGGAGATCTTTTGATCCAACCCTCTGCCTAGGCAGGAAATCCTACACCACTTCAGGTTATCTAACTTCTTCTTAAAAACTTCCAGTGTTGGAGCTTTTCCAAGTTCTAAGTTGCTTCTCTCCTTGATGAGTTTCCACCCCTTACTTCTTGTTCTACCCTTAGGTTCTTTGGAGAACAGCTTGACTCCCTCTTCTTTGTGGCAGCCCTGAGATATCGGAACACTGCTATCATGTCTCCCCTAGTCCTTCTTTTCAGTAAACTAGACATACCCAGTTCCTCCAACCGTTCTTCATATATTTGAGCCTATAATCATCTTTGTGGCTCTTCTCTGCACTCTTTATAGAGTCTTCACATCTTTTTTACATCATGGTGACCAAAACTGGATGCAGTATTCCAAGTGTGGCCTTACCAAGGCTTTAGAAACTGGTATTAACACTTCACATGATCTTGATTCTTTTCCTCTGTTTATGCAGCCTAGAACTGTGTTGGCTTTTTTGGCAGCTGCGGCACATGGCTGGCTCATATTTAAAGGTTGTCCACTAGGACTCCAAGATCCCTCTCACAGTTACTACTATTGAACAATGTACCATATATACTGTACCTGTGCATTGGGACTGGAAACAATTTCTTGGGAGGAAACAATTCTTTGTGACCACATGGCTGTAACTGGTCTACATCTCAGGAAAGCTTGTAAGATTGAAAGGCTCAACTACATCTTACACAACTGTGGTAGCTTCAGGGTCCCATTGTTAACTTGACCAAACACCTCATCCTTCTTTTAATTCTCTACTTCCTTCTTCCTCCCATCTCCTGTGCTCTTCAGTGTTTCTTCACTATGGAGTTTTGGGTTTTTGCTTGCCATTTGTTGTATTGCCATTCTTCTTGTGTGAAAAGCAGATTTTGTAACCTCAGAACACGGAGCAACATTTAAAGAAATTAAACCGACTGTTCTGCATCAAAGGCTAAAATTTGGACCTCTTTGGATAGTGAAATAACAAACCAGGGCAGGGAATTCCTTCCAAATGGCCCTACTTGTTGGATATTGTTTCTGCATTCTTTTCTCGACTTTTGGCTAGGGAAAATCATTGGTATTGTATGTTGTGGTGATAGAAATTACTTAATTAACATCTTAGGAAGATATTTACATGAATGAGCTTCAAACAGCTTGACACAATGATCAGATATGGAAGATTCCATTCTATACCCTACAATGAGTGTCTCTGCATTTGCAGAGCAGCAGAAGTAGAAGACCTGGCTCACATCCTATTTAATTGTTGCTTGTATAAGGAGGTGAGAGACACGTACCTTGGTCCATATACCAAATGAATGACCCATTGGGATCTCCATATCAAAACAACTTCCCTTATGTGCGGCCAGAATTGGAAAATAACATTTAACACAGCACAGCCCTTAAACAAAATGGTTCAGTTGAGATCTGCATATGTCGGACTGATTGGGGTAGATTGCAGGGGTGACACAGAAATATAATTTTATCATATTTTATCTAAATTATTTATCTTAAATTATTGTATTTTATTCCAATTCCATTTTAAATCATGGTTTATTCCAATTCAATTTTGAATTGTATTTTATCAAATTCCATTTGATAAAAGCAATATAAAATCCAGATTTTATATTGCTTTTATAAATTGTAGTAATAATTTGTTTCTGGAACTTTGCATTTTGATATGGCCCAAAGACTAATCAATGTAGACTCAATGTCAATGTGTACACTTAACTATTCCTAAATTTGTCAATTTCAAGACCCTGGGCCAAAGTCAAATATCAAACATATAGTTAAACATCACAGAGGTAAAAACCACGCACTGAATTTTGGAATGTGGCTTTGGAATCTCTGTGTGTAGATATCATTCTGATAAAACCGTGGTTGATGATGGCCGGATAAAAAATGCCAAAAGATAAAAACAAACTCTTGTAGTATTTGGGAAGTAGTTAAAATTTTGTAGTATTCCTAATTGTTAAGAGCTCCACCAATTAAACTAGGTTCTCAAACATAAATGCATCGCTTAAGAGAATGACAGAATGATAGAAGCCATGATGTCTCATTTGTGACTTTCAACCAATTACTCCAATTTCTGAAAATCTCTTTTCTTTCAGCTTCTTCCTTATTTTAGCCATGTGCAGTTCAACAACAGTGCTGGAGAGGAAGTCTCCTTCTCAGAAAATGGACTGGGGTCTGCTGGTTATGATCTTCTCAACTGGGTTTTCCTCCCCAATCTATCTTTAGTCCCTGTGAAAGTTGGGCAAATAGATTCCAGGGCTCCTTCAGGCCAGGATTTCACTATTAATTCTGACACAATTGTCTGGGGGGGGAAAGGTGAGCTGAAATGTTCCCTAAATTCACCCCCCCCCCAAAAAATATCATTGTCTTCCAGGGATGCAAAATATCCTCCTAACTGGAAAACAGGCCTATTGAATCGGGGGGGGGGACGGGACCCATTTGATGAAAAACTTGCTTTGCGTGTAATTGATTTGTGATAGATCAAAAAGGGTTGAGATCAGGAAGAAGTTCTGCTTGAAACCCAGGATGCAGTTAGAACAGCCAACAGTGGTTTCCATAGACATTCCTATTTTGTTGGACCTCATGATTGTTTCTTTTAGAAAATCAATAGCTCAATTCTAGTCATCTCATTGTTCCTATCAGAGGTGGGTTTCTACTGGTTTGGACCAGTTCAGCCGAGTAGGTAGTAACGTGGCCTGCCACGCCCCTGAAACAGTTCTATAGGCCGCGGTGCCATCTTGATTTTTGGTTCTGTGCATGCGCAGAACAATTTTCATTGCAAAAATGTATTTTTTTCCTTTTCTAACATGGAGAGTGCATTTCACGTGCACACAAAATTTTTTGCATGCCGAACTGCCAATAATGGCAGCAGCAACCCATCCCTGGTTCCTATCACCCATCTCCTCCCACTTATGACTGCATGACAGTAACTTTGTTGTTTGTATCCTTACAATTTATATTGATATTGATTGTTTCCTGATTGCTTATTTGTACCCTATGACTATCATTAAGTGCTGTACTCTATGACTCTTGATGAATATATCTTGTCTTTTTATGTACACTGAGAGAATATGCACCAAAGACAAATTTCTTGTGTGTCCAATCACACTTGGCCAAGAATTCTATTCTATTCACAAGACTTTTTGCATGCCAAGTCCCAGTTCCAATCTCCAGCACTCATTGGTGGTTTAGAGTGGGATTGACCCTAATCCCACAGGAGCTTTTCCTGGTTTATAGTAGACCCTACATAACATTTATTTTGAAGACATTCTAAAGGTAGAAACAAAAATATACAAATGAATAAATGAAGCATATTTGTCACCGAGGCCAAATATTTCTCTCTTCTCTTTTAGAAAGTGCCCTTTGCCAGGTGTGGCATGAAGAGGTGCCAGGCAGGAGAGAGGAGAAGAGTTCCAGAGGGCAAGCAGGTTTGCTGCTATCAATGTGCCCCTTGTCCAGGAGGGACCATTTCTAATCAGACAGGTAGAACACACTTCAAAAGTAGATCTTCCAGGATCAAGGGAGCCATTCAGTAGAAACAAATATCCATTTTGTTGAATGTCTATGTAGATTCTCAGTCATCCAGGCCATGATTGTCTCAAACATACTTTTTCAAGAGGCAACTGGAATTTCTGGTTTTTCTTTGAAGATGTGTCACTTCTCATCCAAGAATCTTCTTCAGCTTGCAAAGAAAAGCCAGAAAGTCCAGTTGTCTCTTGAAAAAGCACCTTTGGGACCATCATCCAATCAGAGCTGATGAAGCTTCTTTGATGAGATGCAAAACATTTTGGGGACAACCATTTTTTTTGTCATTTTTGGTATATTCACATTCTTCAAAATATTCACACTTTTCAGCAGAACCTCTGAGTTCATGGATCTAAACTGCCTGCCCATTCATCCCTTCCATTCTTTCCTTCCCCTAAGCAATTTAATGCAGGGTAGTTTTAGGGCATAATTTATGAGTTCCCTGCAAGACTTTCTAATCTTTCTCTTAACAACCCACTGGGAAATCCAGCTACCAATCTTTTGATGAAGAAGAGGACTGTGAATGTCAAACTTTAATTTTCATTATTTCAGGTGTGCTTCCTCTGTCAGCACTATCAGTCTCCCAGGAAATTGATAGAGAAATGGAAGATCAATCTAGCTATCTCTGCCTGCCTTCTCTGCCAAAAAGTTCTGAATGGGTAGATGCAAAAGAGGAAGCAGGGAAGTTGAGCCAAAGAGCTGAAAGCATTTTTGCCTCTGGCTAAAGGGATGATTGACCCTTTTTGAGATACCATGTAATATAAAGTGACTATTGATTTCAGATGCAGCTTCCTGTGATCCCTGCCCAGAAGACCAATACCCCAACATGGACAAGGATCATTGCATGGCAAAGAAGATCCACTTCCTCACCTATCAAGATCCCCTGGGATATACTTTAGCTTCCCTCGCACTTTCTCTGTCTATGATCACGCTGGCAGTTCTGGCAATTTTTCTTAAACATCGTGACACACCAATCGTCAAGGCCAACAACCGAGATTTGACATACATCCTCCTGGTCTCCCTCCTGTTCTGCTTCCTCTGCTCTTTCCTCTTCATTGGTCGGCCCAGGAAGGTCACCTGTATTTTCCGACAAACTGTCTTTGCCATTCTCTTTTCTCTTGCAGTTTCCTCTGTGTTGGCAAAAACTGTCATGGTGGTTCTGGCTTTCATGGCCACCAAGCCAGGGAACAGGGCAAGGAAATTTTTAGGAAAACCACTGACCAACTCCATTGTCTTAGGCTGTCCCCTGATCCAAATAATTCTTTGTGTTGCTTGGTTAGCAACCTCTCCCCCATTTTCCAGCTGGGACTTTAACTCCTTGGTAGGAGAGGCCATCTTGGAATGTAATGAAGGCTCTGTTTTAATGTTTTATGCTGTCCTCGCCTACCTGGGTTTCCTGGCCCTCATTAGTTTCACAGTGGCCTTTCTGGCAAGGAAATTGCCTGATAGCTTTAATGAAGCAAAGTTCATAACTTTCAGCATGCTGGTCTTTTGTAGTGTTTGGATCAGCTTTCTCCCCACCTACCTGAGCACCAAAGGGAAGTCCATGGTGGCTGTGGAGATCTTCTCCATTTTGGCATCTGGGGCTGGTCTCTTGGTTTGTATCTTTCTTCCCAAATGCTACATTATTCTACTGAGGCCAGATTTGAATTGTAGAGAAAATATAGTAAGGAACAAGAATGTTTAACTAAGGCAAGCATAGGAAAGATATTTATTTAGTATCTGATGATATTCCTAAAACATGATGGCAGAGAAACAGGAACATGTCCATTAAATAATGCCTTATCAGGTGCTTATTTGTTATAATAAAAGTCTCTTGGTTGAGTTGGATGGTATAGAAATTCAAACAATATATCTATTGTCAGCAAGCATCATGTGGCCTTTTTCACCCCATGTCTTCCAGTTCTCCCCACTGAAGCCCAGGGCCCTATGTAGAAATAAAAGCTGTTGGTAAATATATGTTCTTTATTTAAATAGGGGTACTTTCTTATGAGAAATAACTTGTATCTTTCCCCCAAATGTTACAGTATCCTACTGAGGCCCCATCTTAACTGTAGGAAAAATGATAAGACTGATAAAATCTGGAAAGAGTGCAGAGAAGAGCAACAAAGATGATTAGGGGATTGGAGGCTAAAACATGTGAGGGACAGTTGCATGAACTGGGCATGTCTAGTTTAATGAAAAGAAGGACTGGGGGAGACATGATAGCAGTGCTCCAATATCTCAGAAGCTGCCACAAAGAAGAGGGAGTCAAGTTATTCTCCAAAGCACCTGAGGGTAGGAAAAGAAGCAATGAGTGGAAATTAATCAAGGAGGGAAGCAACTTAGAACTAAAGAGAAATTTCCTGACCTTTAGAACAATTAATCAGTGGACAAACTTGCCTCAAGATGTTGTGAATGCTCCAACACAAAATCTTTAAGAAGAGGTTAGATAACCATTTGTCTGAAGTGGTGTAGGGTTTCCTGCCTGAGCAGGGGTTGGAGTAGAAGACCTCCGAGGTCCCTTCCAACTCCGTTATTCTATACAATACAAGCTCCAATCACCATCCACAGGAAACTTCAAATGAGATGGAGTTAAAGGGCCACTACCTACTCCCCTTTGTCTCTCTGCTTCCCCCCTTCCAGCCAGCAGCTCCAATCAGCAGCCACAGGAAAGTTCAAATGAAATTCTATTCTAATAAGGAACAAAAAGAACAACGGCCGATAAGATCATACAAGATCATACAGGATGGGCCTTCTCCGGGTGCCGTCGATCAGACAATGTTATCTGGCGATTCCTTGGGGGAGGGCATTCTGCGTAGCTGCTCCGACCCTATGGAACGATCTACCCCCAGAGATCCAGACCCTTCCCACTCTCTCGGCCTTCCAAAAGGCTACTAAAACCTGGCTTTTCCGGCAGGCCTGGGGCTGTTGACCTCAGGAATGAGGTCCAGCCCCGCCTAGATTGAGTGCATGAAGTGTTTTTTACTATGCTTTTCTTCTCTATTTTTTTAACTTTTATCTTTTTTAGAGATGTATTCTGTAAGCTGCCCAGAGTCCTTCGGGATTCGGCAGCATATAAATTCATTAAATTTGAATTTGAATTTTGATTCATACAGGGACTGGGAACTTTTGTTGTGAGTTTGGAACTTTTTTGTATTTGATGTGATTTATTCAAAGTAGAGAAATAAGTGAGGGCCATTTTCTTTTACTATTTGGAAATCAAGTAAAATGACTACTCACAAAATTCCTGTTAATCATCAATAATCACCCACACTTTCAACTTTGATTGATACCAATTGTCCCCAGTGAGGCCCCATGATCAACTTGGAAATTAGCTTTGATATCAAAGTTGTGGATAATAATTTGCTTTGCTTATTTTAATCAAAACAATCTTAACAATGTTTTGGGTTGAGTTCTCTATCAGGGTTTTTAACTATGTTTATAGAATTGTGTCATCAGCATATCAAAAGTTGGTAATGTTTCTTCCTTCAGTCTTTACTCTGATTTTTGATTCTTCAATTTCCAGCTTCCTCATGATCACTTTGACTTACAGGTTCATCACACATAATCACTTCAACATAAAATTGGAACACAACCTTGCCATGTTCCTTTCTCTGTCTTGAATAAACAGTGTGGTTGTCAGGTCCATTATTGTCTCCTGCTATTATGTTCAAAAGGAGGGGGGGCTTGCTGCCTTTCTTCACATATTTTTGCTTTTGCTGTAACCACTTGGGAATGAGGGAGGGGGATTGTTTTTGTAGACAGAGCAGACTCCCTCTCAGCCAATTCCAGCCTGATTCCAAGGCCATCGTGCCCTGAAAGTGAACTATTATCTGCCTAACATCTCAGCATTCTCAAAACAATCTTGCATCATCATATTGGCTGCCAATGTCCTGGTCTTGGTGTTTGGTGTTTGGGGAAATGGAAGAATTGCTTTGTGCTTTGTGTGGGACCTTCAGATTCTTCAGATACTTTCTCTCAGTAAAATTTCTTTTGATTTAATGGAGTCAAGAGTTTTGCTTTCTAGATGGACCAACTGCCGAAGGTCCTTGCAATGGTATTTGCACAATGACTTCCCAATTTGTGTGCAGAATTGTACCAAGTTGACCAAATGTGTTAGCACTCCCAGACCTTTAAGGGGTCTCCACCACATGTCACAATCAACACAATTGAAGACTTTCCTGCAGATGTGGTTATTCTTTTGATATTCTTGAGGTTTTCCCATGAGCATAAATTTGCAATATGGTCATGGTTGTCATGACCACTTCTGAAGCCAGCTGGAAAATCTGGTAATTCCATTTCATTGGTCAATGCCAAACATTATTGTACGTTCTTAAGGAGCCTCTTCCAAATGTGAGGATCAGGATAATTGTGTGGTAAATGCAGCAGTCCTTGGAGTTGGCTTTTTTGGCCCTGGAATGGACACTGGTTGGAAAAACAAGAAAGTCCAGTTGTCTCTTGAAAAAAGCACCTTTGGGAATACCATGTGGTCTGAATATTAAGACTTATCCTGTCCCTGCTATAATTTATCCTGTCAGATTACTTTGAGGCTAGATAGATGGGTTTTCATTGGAATAGAGAGGCTCAATCTTGAGTAGAGAGAAAGCAAGACAAAGTTGTATGATATGTGTTTCATGAACTTTCAAGAATGGTTAAGGGTAGGGAGATACCCAACCCTAGAGCATCCCACAGACTTGAGCTCAGAGGTCAGACTTCTCATTTCCTGCCACAGTGGGCACTGCAGTGGACAGCAGGGTCTCCAATCCCCAACCTCCATAGGTGGCTCAGTAAGGTACCCCACATGATGCCAAGAATTCCTTATGGATGATGATGAGGAGGAGGATGTAAAATTGGACATCATCATGTCGTAGGGCAAAATTTGGTCTGCTAAGGTTATGATTGGGTATTACCCTTGTCAGTCAAGAAAAGATAATTCATACTGGTTCAAACCACAAAGGGTGGTGACTAAATAAAGGTATAGAACAGAATGGAGCATCTGAGAGGAGCTCTGGATCCCATCTTTAAGAATTCCTCCAACAGTCAAAGTGATTGGATTTGAATTACATTTAAAATATTGATGACCCACTAAAATAAGAGATAGACTGAACAGAATACAATTAAGTCATAAAGAAAAGAGAAAAGTGTCTGCTCATTTTTTAAAAAAAAAAAACATCTAGGACTCCCACAACTGAAATGCATCTCCATTGCCTGGTTATAACTAAACCAGTTGTTCCATGCATATTAACAGAGTTGGAAGGGACCTTGTAGATCATCTAGTCCAACCCCCAACCCACTCAAGCAGGAGACCCTACACCATTTCTGACAAATGGTGGTATAGTCTCCTCTTGAAAGACTCCAGTGATGAACTCCCACAACTTCTGAAGGCAAATTTTTTTTTAGCAATAGCAGTTAGACTTATATACCGCTTCATAGGGCTTTCAACCCTCTCTAAGCGGTTTACAGAGTCAGCATATTGCCCCCAACAACAATCTGGGTCCTCATTTTACCCACCTCGGAAGGATGGAAGGCTGAGTCAACCCTGAGCCAGTGAGATTTGAACAGCCGAACTGCTGAACTGCAGTCAGCTGAAGTAGTCTGCAGTGCTGCATTTAACCACTGTGCCACCTCGGCTCTCTGTCATGGAATTTCTGTTCCATGGGTTGATTGTTCTCACTGTCAGAAAAAAATTCTCTTTATTTCTAGGTTGAATCTCTCCTTGTTCAGTTTCCTTCCATTATTCCTTATCTGGTCTACAGGTGCCTTGGAAAATAGGTTGATACCCCTCCCGTCTGAGATAGCTCCTCAAATATTGGAAAGCTGCTATTCTGTGTCTCCTGGTCATTCTCTTTGCTAGACTCTCCATGCCCACTTCCTGCAACTATTCATCACATATTTTAGCTTCCAGAATGTGAAGTTTCCTAATCCTCCTAGTTGCTCTTCTCTGCACCTTTTCTAGAGTCTCAATGTCATTTTATAGTGTAGTGACCAAAAATGGATGTAACATTCTAGGTGTGGTCTTACTAAGGTTTCATAGAGTGAATCAATACCTCACTTGAGCTTGATTGTATCCCTCTCATAATGCAACATAGGACTGTGTTGGCTTTTTTGGCTGACACCACACACTGCTGGTTCATATAAACCATATAAACATTGGTATGATTGTTCACACTTCTGAGGATACAACTGACTGCCACTGTATCCCTTTAGTACCCATTCTATCTGAAGATCCTTTATCACAGGCCAAACTCCACCTTGTGTGCAGCTGTTCATGTTCATGTAGAACAAAACCTCAACTCCCAAGTCCATCTGCTCTGTGGATTAGCAAGAAGAGATGTCTTTGAAATATCTGCGGTGCAAACAATATCTATTGCTCAGTGGATAGGACAATTGCTTTTCCTTGCAATTATTGGAAGAACAGTAATTCTCATTGAATTCCCTGTGGATTTGAACTTACAGAAATCTTCCAAGGTAAAAACCTGCTTCAAAAATATGGTCAGAGGTCTCCCATTGGTGGTTGAGGGGGAGAACCTTGCTTGGTCTAACAAAGAGCTAACTCTGTGGTTTGTTGAGACTTGGCTGCCCTTTGTGTCAAAACCCACACACAGGTAAGAGAAAGCATGACTGATTTAAGGGGACTTTATTGATAGATTGTTGAACTCATTTCAGAATGAGATAGATGGGAGTGAATAAAGGGATAAATTGCAAGTGAGTTAATACAAAGAGACACTAATCAGATAAAGGAACCAGATCAATTTGCCATGAGACCTTCCATGTGGAGTGACCAATTTCTGCTCTGCTAAAGAATCCACTTGCTACCTACAAGTTTCTGCACAAAGCTTGATTTCTCATCCAGGAGAGAAGCTGACAATGTCTGGGCTTCCTTTCCTGCTGCTGCTCTTCCGCCTCCTGTCTCTAATTACTGCTAAAACAATTCTATGTGTGTTAAAAGACATCCAGATTCAGGATAAATGGGAACATTACAGGCCTGGGGATCTCATTATTGGTGGGAATTTTCCCCTGGTAGCTCTTCTAGCTTCCAGAGTTCCAAACTTTCGAAAGGCCCCATTCAAGCTTCCTGTTCCAACTGTGTAAGTCTCACCTAGAGGGGGAAAGATGAAGATGACCGCATTCATTGTTGTCTTCTTTGTTTTGGATTCAGGACCTCCTTTCAGAAGTGCTAGAGTGCTCTTTCCCTCCCTCCCCCCCTCTCTCTTCTCCTTTCTCCAAAGCCATAGATGTTTAATCAAGGCAGGTTGATTTAAAGTCCTCAATTGAAGGAAATAAATAAATAATAAGTTACTCTTTCATATAAAGTGTAAAATGTAACACAAAGGTGTAAGACTCTTGGTGCTGTAAATTAAGCACAAATATAAGCAGTAAAGAAGAATACAGAATGACTTGCTAAAATTCCTTTGACACTGAAATACAGACAAGCCCACCAATTGGTGAGATGGTAACATCCACCACCTAAATTGAAATAACAAAGAAGCCCAGATAAGAAAGGGTCTGCAGGAAAAGTCATGCTGTCCCCTTGAAATGCGAATTAACCTCAAGGAATGATTTTGAAAATGGGGAGGGCTCCTTCTTAGGCATCAAGCGTAATGAAGCAGAAACCTATCAATTGTGTTATTTGAAATCTGTCCTTGCGCTCTTGTATTCAAGACATTGGGAAGAGTCTGGGAGGCCACACTTGCAACTGCTTTTTCAATTTCTTTGCAATAAAACTTTTGAATTGTGAACCAGACTTGCCTTTTGAATTGTGAGTATAACAATTGGGTTTTCATATCTCATATCAATGAAACTTTGGATTTGATGTTGCAACCAAAACCCAAAACATGTCAAGGGAAATGCCACCAGCAGACACTAATTTCCTTGTAATGTTCAGGCCCCATCACTGGAGGCTTTTAAGAAGAGATTGGACAGCCTCTTCTCTGAAATGGGATAAGTCCCCTTGATCCTTGAGGAAGGGGGCTGGACTAGAAGATCTTTAGGTCCCTTCCAGCTTTGTTATTCTATGTTCTATGTTCTTTCATTATAGGCCCATACTCAAGAATTACCAGCATTACCTGGCTTTGATGTTTGCAGTTACAGAAGTCAACAAGGATCGGGCTCTCCTCCCCAACATCACCCTTGGCTTCATCAACAACAACAATAACCAGATGCAGAGGAAGATTTTGTTTTACAGCCTTTCCATGCTCTCCACAAGAGGCCAAATGGTTCCAGGTTATAAATGTGACAGGCAGGACACACTTCTCTCTGTCACCGGAGGTCTCAACCCCGAATCCTCAAGGCAGATGGCCTCCATCCTCAGCATCTTCAAGGTCCCACAGGTAAGGGGGGATTCACTGGATGCAGTATGGAGTAGACGAAGAACAGAATCACACAAAGAAACTAAAAAAATTGGGAGCGGGGAAACATTGTGAGTATGTGACATAGACAGTCTCTCTTATAGTTGAATTCATTTTTATTTTTTATGCATGAAGATACATTTTATACAACCCCAAAGAGATAATGAGATAAGGCTGAAAGAAATCCCTTCATAATTTATTCTTCATAAAAGTGTAGCGACCTTTTCAGTACAGTTTATTCCCTGTATCAGGTTGATGGTTTCCTCCCTTCTGTTACAACAAAGTTAAATATGTAACTGGTGGCTCTTCCCAAGAAGGGAGGAAGATGAAGACTGTCACTCAATGTGAGTCAGCCTGACTGGTGGGGCAATAACCACACAATGGTGGCCTCCAAAGTCACCACAAACTTTACTTTGTCTATGAATGAAGAGTCTCGCTTTCTTCAGCTTGGTGTTGGATATGAGCTCCCTCAGGAAGACCCAAGAGTTTATCCTTCCTTCTTCTGGATTAATCCCAAGGAATTTGCTCAGTGTTTGGGTTTAGTCCAGCTGCTCCTGCATTTCCAGTGGAACTGGGTTGGGCTTCTGGCCACCGAAAGTGAGAGCGGAGACCATTTCATCTCAACTCTGATGCCAATGCTGAAGGATAAGGAGATCTGCCTGGCCTTCTCTGAAATGCTGGTATCAGATCATTATCTTTTAAAGATGAAATTTATGTCTTCTACAGAAATGTGGTTGGAAATTGAAGTGATTATTCTCTTTGGAAACTCTGGTGCAATTGGAAATTTGTTGGTGTGGCTGTATCTGTACCAAGATGAACTTAAGATATCATTTCACAATGTTTGGATTCTAACTTCTCATTGGAAATTTGTCGCATTTGGAAATGCTCTCAAGCTAGGAAGGTCTTGGATAGGGCACTGCATTTTAGGGACAACACCGGGGATGTTTCAGAATTCAGACATTTCCTCCTGTCTTTAGACCCTTTGAACCCACAAGGGAATGTCTTTCTTCCGTTATGGTGGGAATTGGTCTTTGGCTGCTATCTCCGTAAACCAGGAGAAATCCCCCCAAAAGGAAAGAAACAATGTACAGGCAAGGAGAATTTACAGAGTCTTGCAGCTTTCCTTTTTGAAACAAGCATTACAGGTGAAAGTTACAACATCTACAATGTCGTTTATGCTGTGGCACATGCGCTACATGCCATGCATGGATCAGGAAACCCACCAGCCATGCGGAGGATTGGAAAGAAGATATCAAATATCCAGGCATGGCAGGTAATCTCTGTGTCTGGTCCACAGATCCTTAGAGAGGAAGCTTCCCATCTCAGAACAAATTAAATATTGGGAAACTAATCAAAGAGAGAAACTACCTGGAATTAAGGAGAAATTTCCCAACAATGAGAACAATTGACCACTGGAACAGAAGTTGCCTCCAGAGGTTCTGGGTGCTTCATCACTGGAGGTTTTTAAAAAGTAACAGGACAGCCACTTGTGTGAAATGGTATAGGATCTCCTGCCAGAGTAGGGGGATAGACCCCCAAGGTCCCTTCCAGCTCTATTCTATTCTTAAGCATCAATTGTTTTAAAAAAGAGTCACATGAATTAAGCATAATGTTTTGTTGAAAAGGGGGAGGGAAAAGAGAAGTAAACAAAACCTGTTGTCCAGGCATTCTACAGAGGAAAGACCTTCCAATAAGGTCCTGAAAGGTCTTCCTTGGTTGACTGAGTTTCAAAGGGTGATCATTCTAGGTAGGACATGTCGGCCGGGAGTAAGATTACAATCTGGATGTCTTTATAAATGGTCCTTCAACAGGTCAATGGGCCTATTTGCAGAACCAGCTCAGTTTCCCTCAGAATGTAGCTTGAACCCAACCTCTAGAGAGATACTTTTACTTGATTTATGGTTCTATGGCTGAGTGGCCCCACCTTGTTCAGTTTGTCATCTTACATGCTTGTGTGTGACAGCAGCCTCTGTTAACTTCAGCACACAAAGTAGAACCAAAGTGATCCTAATGAGTTCCTCATAACATTCTGCCTCAAAGGCTAAATATTGGACCTGTCTGGACACTGAAGAGATAACCCAGGGCAGGCACTTCCCTCCGCTTGACCACACTTGCATTATTGTTCTCTCTGACAATCAGCTAGAAAAAGTCAACAGAATTGTTCATTATTCTGATGTAAGTTATTTAATCACTCAAAAAAAAATGCAAATTGTCATGTACAAGTTGGGCCAAAGTAAACATTTAACAATATATACATCCAAGTATCACAGGAGCAATAAACTTTGGAATGTGGATTTAAAGTAATTTGCATATGATAAATCTTTAATTCTATTAAAATTGGAGTTGAAATACCATACTACAAATCTTCAATGATAAAAAAACTTTTCTAATGTCCAGGAAGGAATCAAATAATTGTTGTCAGAGTTCGAAGTAATAGACCTGTACCAAGCAAAGCTGAAGCATATGAATTCCTCAAAGAATAGCTTTATTGAATATCTCGTATTGGAACAAATCTGGTGAAAACCAACTCTGAAGCTTCCTGCGGTTTTTCACCGAATTGAAAGTAAATGTTTTCCCTCAACCCGAAACAATCAGTAACATAGTCCCATCAAAGCGTTGCCTGGTTGCCTGGTGACATCACTCCTCCTTCCTCTGACCAGGTGTGAGAATGTCCTTGGTTCCCAAGAGAAAGTACTTTATTTTGGCTACAAAATCCTAGCTATCTCGAATTCCCCCTCCCTATCCCTCAGCTCCAATGTGGCAACACTGAAGCTCCAAGATGGCTTTGGTCAGGTCAGCTTGGAGGTAGACAGTTGTTACTTCTGATTGCTTAGATCTCCACAGTGGGAGCACCTTTGGTGACCATCTCAGAATGATAGAAGCCACAATGTCACATTTGTGGGTCTCAGTGAACTTCTCCCATTCAAGGAGGTCTCTTTTCTTTCAGATTCTTCCATATTTGAAGAATGCCCAGTTCAACAACAGTGCTGGAGATGAAATCTCCTTCTCAGGAAATGGACTGGGATCTCCTCGTTATGATCTCCTGAAGTGGATTTTCTTCCCCAATCAGTCTTTAGTCTCTGTGAAAATTGGAGAACTAGATCCCAGAGCTCCCCCAGGCCAGGATTTCACCATTAATTCTGACAAAATCACCTGGGCCTCAAAGGTGAGCTGGAAGAAAATCTTGAAGATTCAGGGAAAGGTTCGTTCCCTCATGAGGACACTAAACATTCTTCTAACTGGAAAATGGGTCTATTGAATAAAAAAAACAGGTCAGCTATTAACACATTGGCGGTCTGACGTGGCAGGTCAACCAATGTTTAGGGTTGTGAAGAACTCCTGCTTGAAATCCAGGATACCGTTGGAGCAGGCAACAGTGATTTCAAGGAGCCATTCCCATTCAGTCGGATCCTGAGGGGTTTTTGTTATAGAAAAGCTGTAATCAATGATATAAGAATTCCCTTGCATTCTGAGGTCCCAGATCCAATGTCCAGCTTCCCTTTGTGAAGAGCCGAGAGCCAAGGTGGCGCAGTGGTTAAATGCAGCACTGCAGGCTACTGCTAGATCAGCAGTTCAGCGGTTCAAATCTCACCGGCTCAGGGTTGACTCAGCCTTCCATCCTTCCGAGGTGGGTAAAATGAGGACCCAGATTGTTGGGGGCAATATGCTGACTCTCTGTAAACCGCTTAGAGAGGCCTGAAAGGCCTATGAAGCGGTATATAAGTCTACTGCTATTGCTATTGTTATTGCTATTTGTGGGCCAGGAGTGTCCCTGGGTGATTTGAATCCTGGTCCTGGTGATTTGTCTTCAGAAGTTATAGGCACTTTACCACTGGAGGTTTTTAAGAAAAGACCAGACAGCCTCCTATTTGAAATGGTGTAGGGTCTCCTGCTTAAGTGGAGGGTTGGACTAGAAGACCTCCAAGTTCCCTTCCAGCTCTTTTCGTATTGATTGATTGATTGATTGAACCTTTCTAGTCTGAGTCCATTTACCACTTTCTTGCAAATTTTGTCTGGCATTCCTTTTCTGTATTTTACAATTCTGGTTTTGACCTGCTGGAGTGTTTTATTTCTTTTTTGTATAAGGATAGATTGCAAAGAATGAATCCAGCAGTTCTGCTTTTTCCTGCTGTTTCCTCCTTGCTATCTTCTCCCCTGTGAATCATTTGCCTTTTCCCTTTTAGAAGGTGCCCTTTGCCAGGTGTGGCATGAAGAGGTGCTAGGCAGGAGAGAGGAGAAGAGTTCCAGAGGGCAAGGAGGTTTGCTGCTACCAATGTGCCCTTTGTCCAGAAGGCATCATTTCTAATCAGACAGGTAGAGTGTGCTTGAAATGTCGATAAACAAGGATTAAGGAAGCTATTCAGTAAATCAAAATCTTTGTTGTTGTTATATTTGATAAGATTGATATGCCTCAAAGTGTTCATAGTTTTCAGAAGAACCTTTCAGTTTGTGGATCTAAGCTGTCTTTCCCCCAAAGACCACTGTTCCCATCCCACCTTCTCAATCCCTTAGAAATTTACTGCAGTGTAGTTTTAAGGAACAATTTTCTGGTTTCCTACTAGCTTTTCTAAACCAATTGTCAAATCCAATTGGGAAAACCAGCTTCCAGTCTTTCCTTGAAGGGTTGTGCTTCAAGATATTTAAGTGTGCCTTCTTCTGTCAGCACTATTAAACTCCCAGGAAATTGATTGACCTATATAAGAAAGAGGACATTTGTCTATCTATGTCTTCCAACCCTTCCCTACAAAGAAGAGATGAACAGATAGATATGAAGTACAAAGCAGAGATGTTGATTAAGAGGTAACCAATAAATAATGTACATAAAAACAGAAAGGTTCATGGCTGACATATTTCTTTGTCTTCTTGAGGTTCCAGTATAAAGTGCTTTTCAAACGGAAAAGTCCATTAATAATGCAAGTTCCCAGTGACTGGACAGAGTGATTCTTTCCCATAGCTAGGTGAAAAGGCCACCTGGAGCTGAACAGACTTTGGCCTCTTTGTAAAATCTCATCATCATGAATGAAAGATGATTTGACCTTTTTGATGAAATGAAATTCAATAGTGAAAAAAGTAAAGTTTTACATTTTAGGCAAGAAAAACAAAATGCACAGGTGTAGTATATGTGATATTTGGCTCAATAGTAGTAACTTTGAGAGGGATCTTGGAGTCTTAGTGGAACACTATTTAAATAGGATCCAGCCATGTGGAGCAGCTGCCAAAAAAGCCAACACAGTTCTAGGCTGCATTAACAGAGGCATAGACTCAAGATCACATGAAGTGTTAGTACCACTTTATAATAGCAATAGCAATAGCAGTAGACTTATATACCGCTTCATAGGCCTTTCAGGCCTCTCTAAGCGGTTTACAGAGAGTCAGCATATTGCCCCCAACAATCTGGGTCCCCTTTATAATGCCTTGGTAAGGCCACACTTGGAATATGGCATTCAGTGTTGGTCGCCATGATGTAAATAAGATGTAGACACTCTAGAAAGAGTGCAGAGAAGAGCAGCAAAGATAATTAGGGGTCGGGAGGCTAAAACATTTTTATTTTATTTATTTATTTATTTGTTTGTTTTGTCAAGCGTGTGAAAGATAATAGATTTAAGTACATACAAGATTATGAATACATGAAATGGATACAAATGAATGGAGTTGTTAGGACAGCGACAGTTAGGCACATTGGTGCACTTATGCAGGCCCCTTACAGACCTCTTAGGAATGGGGTGGAGGTCAACAAGTCTAAGGTTAAAGCTGTGCGGGTTTGGGGAAGAAACCACAGAGTCAGGTAGTGCATTCCAGGCATTGACCACTCTTGCTGAAGTCATATTTTCTGCAATAGAGTTTAGTACAGTTTACCTTAAGTTTGCATCTATTGTGTGCTCGTGTATTGTTGGGGTTGAAGATGTTGTCATTGACAGGTAGAACATTGTAGTAGATAATTTTATGTACTACACTTAGGTCAGGCCAGAGGTGGCATAGTTCTAAGTTGTCTAAGCCCAAAATTTCAAGCGTGATGGCATAAGGGATTCTGTTGCGAGCAGAGGAGCGGAGGACTCTTCTCATGAAATATCTCTAGGCTCACTCAATTGTATAAATGTCCAATATGCAGTGTGGGTTGCACACAAATGAGCTGTATTTGAGAATTGGTCTAGCAAATGGTTTGTATACTCTGGTTAGTAGTACAGTGTTACCAGACAAGAAGCTACGCAGGATTAGGCTAACAACTCTTAGTACCTTTTTGGCAATGTTACAGTGAGCTCTGGCACTCAGATCATTAGAGATGAGTACTTCAAGGTCCTTGACAGAGTGGGGGGCGGTCATCTATGAGGTATCTGGCTAGCTTATATTTTGTATTCTGATTTTATTTTTTGCTGATGTGAAAGACAGGGCATTTTTATTGAGATTTGAAGTTGCAAATTGTTTGACCATTCTGACACATAGTCAAGGTCTTTCTCAAGAGTAGCAGTATTGTTGGTTGAATGGTTTTAAATCTCAGTGAAGAGAATGCAGTTGCTTATATGATGGCAAAGGTCATTTATGTAAAGAACAGTTGCTGGAACTGGGTATGTCTACCTTGATGAAAAGAAGGACCAGGGGAGACAAAACAGCAGTCTTGCAATAACTCATGGGTTGCCTCAAAGAAGAGGGAGTCAAGCTATTCCCCAAAGCACCCGAGGTTAGGACAAGAAGCAATGAGTGAAAACTAATCAAGGAGACAAGCAACTTAGAACTATGGAGAAATTTCCTGAAAGTTAGAAAAATTAATCGGTGGAACAGAAGTTGCCTCCAGAAGTTGCGAATGCCCCAACACTGGAAGTTTTTAAGAAGAGATTGAATTACCATTTGTTTGAAATGGTATAGGGTTTCCTACCTAAGCAGGAGGTTGGACTATAAGCCCTCTAAGGTACCTTCCTGTTTATTATAAGGAAGTCATATGACCCATAAACTGCACACCTGATCATTCATCGCTGTCTTTGTGGGTTAATCAAGGCAAAAATAGAAACTGATCATGGCAAATGCCACTGTAATCATTACACAAATATTCTTGATTTTAGATGCAGCCCACTGTGACCTTTGCCCAGAAGACCAATACCCCTTCAAGGACAAAGACCAATGCATTGCAAAGAAGATCCACTTCCTTGCCTATCAAGACACCCTGGGATACACTTTAACTCCTCTAGTACTTTTACTTTCTCTGGTCACATTTGCAGTCCTGGTGATTTTCCTTAAGCATCGTGACACACCCATCGTCAAAGCCAACAACCGAGATCTCACCTACATCCTCCTGGTCTCTCTCCTTCTCTGCTTCCTCTGCTCCTTCCTCTTCATTGGTCGACCCGGAAAGCACATCTGTCTCTTCCGACAAACTGTCTTTGCCATTCTCTTTTCCCTTGCAGGTTCCTCTGTCTTGGCAAAAACTGTCATGGTAGTTCTGGCCTTCATGGTTACCAAACCAGGAAACAAAACAAGGAAATTTTTAGGAAAACCAGTGACCATCTCCATTGTCTTAGGCTGTCCCCTGGTTCAAATAGTTCTTTGTACCACCTGGTTGGTCACCTCTCCCCTATTTCCCAACTTTGACTTTCACTCATTGTTTGGAGAAATGATCTTGGAATGTAATGAAGGCTCAGCTTCCATGTTTTACACTGTTCTCGCCTACCTGGATTTCTTGGCTCTCATCAGTTTCACTGTGGCCTTTCTGGCTAGGAAATTGCCTGATAGTTTTAATGAGGCAAAGTTCATTACTTTCAGCATGCTGGTCTTTTGCAGTGTTTGGATCTCCTTCCTCCCCACTTATCTGAGCACCAAAGGGAAGTCCATGGTGGCTGTGGAGATCTTCTCCATCTTGGCCTCTGGGGCTGGTCTCTTGGCTTGCATCTTTTCCCCCAAATGCTACATTATCCTACTTAGACCCAATCTGAATTGTAGAGAGAATATAATGAGACACAATAATCTCTAATTGGAAACTTTTATTTTGACTTTGGGGCATTTTTTTACTTTGTCTGATTTCTTAAAAATGATGAATATTGAGTAATTGGTATTCAGATAATTTGCTTGAACATAAAGTATCAGTTAATCATCAACAATCACCCATTGTTTTATTTTTCATTTAACCTTTTTGTCTCCAGTGAAACCCCAGAGATCAACTGAGAAGTACACCTTGATAGCAAAAATGTGGATATTAGTGATAAGGGTTTTAAGATTAAAATTATAACTTTGAAAGGCCTGCAGATTTTGTATATTTGATATCAGGAGATTTGAAAGCTCTATCAATTGCCAGTTCTGAAAATCCCATTGACAGTTGTGAAGATGACATGGTCTCGTATCATCAATTTTGTTGCTGAATTGTTTTTCCTAAAGCCTCTAACCCTGGTTGTGGGCTTCAGGTTGGTTAGATGCAAGGGGGGAGTTGGTGAGGAGTTTTAAATGGTGGCCCCAGAAAAGTACCATATGGATGTGAGAACGGTGGGAAAAGACATTCTTGGAACATTCCCTCCCCCAACTTTGGAAAAGGCAAAGTTGCAGGAACTTCCTCCAGGAGTGGGGAGGGAATGGGGATTTTGCAGTCTCCTTCCTCCAGAAGTGGAGAGAGAATGGGAATCTTGCAGTATCCTTCCCCCAGACGTGGGGAGGGAATGGGGATTTTGCACTATCCTTTCCTCAGAAGTGGGGAGGAAATGGGGATTTTGCAGTCTCCTTCCTCCAGGAGTGGGGAGGGAATGGGGATTTTGCAGTATCCTTCCTACAGGAGTGGAGAGAGAATGGGAATCTTGCAGTATCCTTCCCCCAGACGTGGGGAGGGAATGGGGATTTTGCACCATCCTTTCCTCAGAAGTGGGGAAGAAATGGGGATTTTGCTGTATTCTTCCCCAAGAAGTGGGGAAGAAATGGGGATTTTGCTGTATCCTTCCCCCAGGAGTGGGGAGGGAATGGGAATTTTGCAGCATCATTCCTACAGGAGTGGAGAGAGAATGGGAATCTTGCAGTATCCTTCCCCCAGACGTGGGGAGGGAATGGGGATTTTGCACTATCCTTTCCTCAGAAGTGGGGTAGAAATGGGGATTTTGCTGTATCCTTCCCCCAGGAGTGGGGAGGGGATGGGGATTTTGTTGTATTCTTCCCCAAGAAGTGGGGAAGAAATGGGGGTTTTGCAGTATCCTTTCCCCATTAGTGGAGAGGCAATGGGATTTTTGCAGTATCCTTTCCCCAGGAATGGGGAGGGAATGGGGATTTTGCAGTATCTTTCCCCTGCCATGTCCACAAAGCCATGTCCACAAAGCTACACCACACCCACAAAGCCACACCCAAAGAACCAGCAGTAAAATTTTTGAATCCCACCACTGGTCGGTTTCTCTATCGACGCAGAAGACCTTTGAACCAGCTGGGCTCAAAGGAAAGAATTCCTGGTTTTATGTGCTCCCCTCCTTTCTCTGAAGCTGTTCCCGGTCAGTGTGGGTTGGAGGGGAGAAACTGAGCCAAACCCCCTGCTTGTTTTTTTCCTTGCTTTTTTACAGTTTTATTGAGGTTTACTAGAACATAAACGACTGTGAATATAAAAGATTTAAAAATGGGGGAATTGGAGAGAATGTAGGTGCTGGTGGTGGTTTGGAGAGGGGAAGAAGTCCCAGTGAATAAGTGATTGGACATTCTGATCAGCACACACTTTGTGACTGCGTGGTGACTTTGTAAGCATTAACTGCCCTGTGTCCCCAGAATTCTGGTTTCCCCAGGAGGTTGCCAAGGGGTATTGTGTTCAGGTGATCATTTTCTCTGCCGTGGACGATGGGCCTCAGCAGGAAGTCCCAATGTTTTTTGCAGGAAAGCCAAATTCCAGGGACAAACCATTGAGAAATCCATGGCCATTTTTTTATCTTATTTCATATGAATATCAGAACTAGAGTTTTGCCCAACCATGGCAGAATGGTTGGCACACTATAAAAAAGAGGTTGAGACTCTACAAAGAGTGCAGAGAAGAGCAACCAGGATGATGAGGGGACTGGAAGCTCAAACTTACGAAGAACGGTTGCAGGAACTGGGCATGGCTAGGCTAGGGAAGAGAAGGACCGGGGGAGACATGATAGCAGTGTTCCAATACCATAGAGAGGAGGGGAATCAAGCTATTCTCCAAAGCACCCGAAGGCCAGACAAGGAATAATGGATGGAAACTGATCAAGGAGAGATTCAACCTAGAAATTTTTCTGACTATGAGAACAATCCACCCATGGAACACGTCACCTTCCGAGCTTGTGGGAGTTTCATTACTGGAAGCTTTCAAGAAAACACTGGACTGCCCTCTGTCAGAAATGGTGTAGGGTCTCCTGTTTGGGCAGGGGGTTGGACTAGATGACCTGCAAGGTCCCTTCCAACTCTGTTAATCAGAATGGAAGCAGTGGGATAGAATCCTTGCTATGCCATAGTTTTGTGGCTTCTGGTGAAATTATTATGATTTGTTTGGGGCAAAGTCCTTTCTTCTGTATTTACTCTGATTTTTTGATTTTTCAATTTCCAGCTTCCTCATGATCACTATGACATTCAGGTCAGAGGTGGGTTCCTAACCAGTTTACTACCAGTTTGCTGAGAGGGCATTTTGTGCACGTGCTGCTCAATTCTAGAATAGAATTCCATTCCATTCCATTCCATTCTATTCTATTCTATTCCATCCTCGCCATGCCCAGTTCCTGCAACCTTTCATCCTATGTTTTAGCCTCCACTTCCCTAATCAACTTGGTTACTCTTCTCTGCACTTTTTCTAGAGTCTAAACATCTTTTTTATAGTGTAGTGAACTGGATGCAGTACTCTAGCTATGGTCTTATTAAGGCTTTATAGAGTGGTATTAGTGCCTCATTTGAGCTTGATTGTATCCCTCTGTTAATGCAACATAGGATTGTGTTGGCTTTTTTGGCTGTCACTGCACACTGCTGGCTCATATAAAACATACGAACATTGATATGATTGCTCACACTTCCTAGGATGCAGCTGAATGCCACAGTATCCCATTAGCACCCATTCTATCTGAACATCTGCGCATGGGCGAGAAAGATGGCTGCCGGGTTTGCCGCTCGGCTTCTGTACCGGAACAAAATCTTGTAAAGAGGAGGATTTTGGCACTCGAGACTCGACCCAAGGGAGGTGAGGCTGCCTAAACATCTAGCGGTCCTGGAGCTGGCAGCGGCAGCGGAGAATTCGATCTCTCCGAGTTGCCAGCTCGGAAAGACGCCGAGCCTCGAAGAATGCCGAGAGCACCGAGAGACATCATCATTGCTAGCTGCTGATATTGCTGGCTGCGGACATCGCCTAGTGCCGCCTAATCATCGCGGCTTGACTGGAAAGAACTTGCGGAGACGGTGAAGAACGGCGAAGACTGGACGAGCAAAAAGAAACCTGGTGAGAGGGGGAGTTTGGGAAGCGACACGGATACTGAGAGACGCTGTTATTGCTGCTATTGCTGGCCGCCGACATTGCTGCCTCGGAAGCTGCTTAACGCCGCCCAACATCGCGGTTTGAATGAAAGAAAAAACAAAAAAAAACCTGTGGAGACTGCGGAGATTGATAAAAACAAAAGGACAGCTGGTGAGAGGGGAAATTGGCCCCTGGGACCGAGTCGAGGGAGTGGGGGAACGATATACACGTCCTGTGACTTAGAGCTGGCAGCGGACCGGTAAACTTGGTTTTCCAGGCTGCCAGCCTCGAAGGACGCCAACATTGCTGGCCTTTACACTGACCACCTTGGACTTTGATTTTGGACGTGTTGGGGCCCTTAAGAACGCTGGGCTCGATTATTGAATGGAACGCCCCCCCCCCCTCCTCTTCCATCAGAGATAAGCTTTCTTCCCTCCCTCTTTTGACTCTTTCGACCCTTGGAAATGATATTGAGGGAGGCTGTTGGAATGAACTTATCCATCAAGCTTTTTACATCATGGTTAACCTCCCAGTTCTCATTACTGCAGTTGATACTCGAACTCACCCTATCTCCCAGCCCCTCCCCTCCTTGGACTATACTGAACTCTTTAGAGAAGCCCCCCTCAAGGTGTGGCCCTCTCCTAGGAGAGGGCGGAAGACACCTTTGGACTATCATAAGTCTTGTACGGACTCTGTGAACCTGCGCAATTTTTAATCTTCAATTTTTAATCTGGTATGTGAGTGCATGGGATTGTCTGGGATGGTGTGAATGGCCTCACTTTTATCATTATTATTGCTGTAATTTGTGTTTTTAACTATTCTGTGAGGACTGTTTGAGTGAGTGCCTGGGAAAGACTGATTCGGAGGACCTGCCGGGGTATGCGGGGGCCATTGGGGTGGTTGTGGGGACTACGCCCACGGGAGAGGGTCGGAGCATTGTGGTCATAATAGGGAGAGGCAG
The DNA here is from genome assembly GCF_051295495.1 of Thamnophis sirtalis. NCBI lineage: Eukaryota > Metazoa > Chordata > Lepidosauria > Squamata > Natricidae > Thamnophis > Thamnophis sirtalis. Next base: position 180,208,221 of record NW_028261381.1, on the reverse strand, counting down.
GTACGGCGGGGACTTTAGGGCTGGCCATTACCGGGGAAGGAGGGCTCGCTACATCATAGAGATCCCTCCTTCCGGCCCTATGAGTCCCACTCCAAGGTCAGATGGCGCAAGTAATCAGGACCCTGGTCTCAGGCTGCTGTCACTAAATGCCAGGTCTGTTGTTCACAAGGCTCCTCTCGTCCGGGACTTAATTTTAGACGATTGGGCAGACCTGGCATGTATTACTGAGACATGGCTGGGCACGGAGGGAGGAGTCCCCCTCGTAGAGATGTGCCCAGACGGATTTCAGGTGCTTCATCAGCCGAGAGCCCAGGGAAGGGGTGGCAGTGTGGCTATTGTTGTCCGGGAGTCTTTAGCACCTCGTAGGATCCCTGCTCCGGAGCTTGTCGGGTGTGAGTCCCTACTGGTGAAGCTGGACCTCAAGGGTCAAGTGGGTCTGCTGCTAATGTACCTGCCTCCCAACTGCGTTGCAGCAGCCCTCCCCTCGCTCCTCGAGTCGGTAGCCAAGCTAGCAATTGAGTTCCCTAGGCTTATGGTTCTGGGGGACTTCAATTTGCCTTCACTCGGTGAACACTCTGATGGAGTGCAGGAGTTCATGGCTTCCATGACAGCCATGGGCTTGACCCAGGTAATTCGAGGCCCAACCCACTCAGCGGGTCACACACTCGACCTCGTATTCCTCTCGGAGCAGTGGATTTGTGATCTTGGTCTGAGGGGTAATGAGATCATACCCCTGTCGTGGTCAGACCACTGCCTACTGAGGCTAGACTTCTGGAGGCCAAACCCCCACCGTAGGGAGGAGGAACCGACCAGGTAGTTCCGCCCCAGGCGACTGATGGACCCCTTAAGGTTCCAGACGGAGCTTGGGGTTATTCCTGATACTCTCGCCCACAGTTCGGCGGAGACTCTTGTTGCTGCCTGGCACTCGGCAGCATCGGAGTCTCTTGACCGGATTGCGCCACTACGGCCCCTCTGGGTCAGCGGATCCTGGAGGCCTCCTTGGTTCACCGAGGAGCTCCGGGAGATGAAGCGCTGGAGGAGACGCCTAGAGCACGTGTGGAGGTCCGATAGGTCCGAATCGAACCGAGCACTTCTGACAGCATGCACCAAGGAATACATCCGGGCACTAAGGACAACTAAAAGAACACACATTGCCACCTTGGTTGCGTCTGCCGAGTCCCGCTCAGCCGCCCTGTTTAGGATAACCCGCTCCCTCCTAAATAGGAGGGAGGCAGGGGACCCCTTACAGGGTAAGGCTGAGGATTATGTCCAGTTCTTGGCGGACAAAGTTGCTCGGTTTCGGTTGGACTTGGACTCCACCCCCGCAGATCCAGCCGAGACACAGGGGAATAACTTGGCAGACCATCTCTGGGTTGAGTTTCAGGATGTTGCCTCCGGGGATGTGGACAAGGCCTTGCGAGCTGTGAGCACCTCCACCTGTATACTGGACCCGTGTCCCTCCTGGCTGGTTGCCAACAGCAGTGAGGTGACACGAGGCTGGATCCAGGTGGTCGTTACCACCTCCCTTCGGGAGGGGCACTTCCCCACTGCACTTAAAGCGGCGGTGGTGAGACCCCTCCTGAAGAAACCATCCTTGGATCCAGCCGTTCTTAATAACTATTGTCCAGTCTCCAACCTTCCCTTTGTTGGGAAGGTTGTTGAGAAGGTGGTGGCCCTCCAGCTTCAGCGTACCTTGGAGGAAGCTAGCTATCTTGACCCCTTCCAGTCCGGCTTCAGGCCCGGTTACAGCACAGAAACCGCTTTGGTCGCATTGACCGATGATCTCTGGAGAGCCAGAGATGGAGGCCATGCCTCCATCCTAGTTCTCCTTGACCTCTCAGCGGCTTTCGATACCATCGACCATGGTATCCTTCTGCGACGACTGCGGGAGGTGGGAGTGGGAGGCACTGTTTAGCAGTGGTTCTCCTCCTACCTCTCGGACAGGTTGCAGTCGGTGTTGGTGGGGGGGCAGAGATTGTCCCCGAGGCCCCTAACTTATGGGGTGCCGCAGGGCTCGGTCTTATCCCCCCTACTATTCAACATATATATGAAACCGCTGGGTGAGATCATTCGGAGGCACGGGATAAAATACCATCAATACGCGGACGATACACAGTTGTATCTGTCCGCCCCATGCCAACTCAATGAAGCGGTGGACGTGATGAACCGGGGCCTTGAGGCCGTTAAGGACTGGATGAGAGCTAACAAACTGGTACTCAACCCGAACAAGACCGAGTAGCTGTTGTGCTTCCCTCCCAACAATTTGGCCAACATTCCATCACTCGGCTGGGGGGTCAAAATTTATACCCCTCAGACAGGGTCCGCAACTTGGGAGTCCTCCTGGACCCACAGCTGACTTTCGACCACCAATTGTCAGCTGTGACCAGGGGGGCATTTGCCCAGGTTCGCCTGGTACGCCAGTTGCGGCCCTACCTGAATCGGGAGGCCCTTACAACAGTCACTCGAGTCCTTGTGATCTCTAGGGTGGAATACTGCAACGTGCTCTACATGGGGCTGCCCTTGAAGAGCATCCGGCGACTTCAGCTAGTTCAGAACGCGGCCGCGCGAGTGATCATGGGTGCACCACGGTTCGCCCACATAACACCGATCCTCCGTGAGCTGCGCTGGCTACCTGTTGATTTCCGGGTGCGCTTCAAGGTGCTACTCACCATTCATAAAGCCCTTCATGGTAGTGGATCTGACTATCTGAGAGACTGCCTCCTGCCAATTACCTCCCTTCGTCCCATCAGATCGCATAGAGTAGGCCTCCTACGAATTCCATCCACCAGTCAGTGCCGACTGGCGACTACGTGGAGGAGAGCCTTCTCAGTTGCAGCTCCGACCCTTTGGAACGATCTCCCCATGGAGATTCATACCCTCACCACCGTCCAGACCTTCCGCACAGCCCTCAAGATCTGGCTATCCCGTCAGGCCTGGGGATAAGACCCTAACCTCGCCCCACCCGAATGCTTTATGAATGTTGTGTTTTATCGGTTTATTTTTTTTATTCACATTTTTTTTTCTTGTGTTTTATTTTGCACTCCCTTCCCATTAATTGTAAGCCGCCCTGAGTCCCCTCAGGGAAAAGGGTGGCCTATAAATGTCAAATAAATGACAAATGACACAAAAAAACATGCTTTCAGGGTTTCAAATAGCATCCAACATCAAATCAGAGTCCAAGGCAAACTATTGCTCAAAGTTCCAATTGATTAAGAGTGCCATGTTGGTACATCTGGGAAAACCCAAATCTGAAGCTTCTCGGTTTCCCCCACCCAGTTGAAAGTTCAAGATCTTGCCCCACACCCACAAACCCACCACATGATCCAATCCATACTGGCAGTTGCACCCATCCAGTTCCGGTCAGGTGCAGAGACAAATGATGACCTTGGTTTTCTAGAAGGAATTTTGTTATGGCTACATAGCATCTAACTCCATAAAATCCCCGCTCCCATTTTCCCATAATAGAAGAGGCATAGTAAAATAATAGAAAGTGTGGCAGGCAAAAGATCCAAAAGGAATATGGCTGCAGGCCTGACACATGCTATATCACAGGCCAAACTCTGTTCACTTCCATTTAGATCAAAGCCCCATTTCTCAAGTCCATCTGCTCTGAGGATTAGCAAGAAGAGGCACAAACATGTTTGAACCATCTGCTGTGCAAACAACACCTATTGCTCAGTGGGAGGGAAATTGCTTTTCCTTGCAATCATTATTGGAAGAACAGTAATTCTCATTGTATTCCCTGTGGATTTCAACACACAGAAATCTTCCAAGGTAAAACCTGCTTCAAAAAATATGTTCAGAGTTCTCCTAGTGGTGGTTGTGGCGGGGGGAGGACCTTGCTTGGTGTAACAAAGGGCTAATTCTGAGCTTTGGTGAGACTCAGCTGTCCTTTGTGTCAACGCCCAAACACAGGTAAGAGAAAGCATGTTTGATATAAGGGTAGTTTATTGATTGTTGATCTCATTTCAGAATGAGATACATGGGAGTGAATAAAGGGATAAATTGCAAATGAGTTACTACAAAGAAACACTAATCAGATAAATGAACCAGATCAATTTGATCTGAGACCTTCCACGTGGAGTGGCCAATTTCTGCTCTGCTAAAGAATCCACTTGCTACCTACAAGCTTCTGCACAAACCTTGATTTCTCATCCAGGAGAAAAGCTGAGAATGTCTGGGCTACCTTCCCTGCTGCTGCTCTTCAGCCTCCTGGTGCCAATCACTGCTAAGAAAATTCAATCTATGTGTGTGTTAAAAGACTCTTTCCAGATTCAGGATGGATTGGAACATTACAGGCCTGGGGATCTCATTATTGGTGGGAATTTTCCCCAGCTAACTCTTATTGTTTCCAAAGTTCCATACTTTCAAAAGGACCCATTCAGGCTCTCTCCTTCAGTTTAGTAAGTCTCACCTAGAGGGGGAAAGATGTAGATGATTGCATTCATTGTTGTGTCCATTGTCTTGAACTCAGGGCCTCCTTTCAGAAATGCTTATTCAAGTCAGGTTCAGATCTTTGTCCTTTCCTCAATAAAGAGGAAAACTCAAGAAATAGGTTGTCTTTACATCAAGTTGATTATCAACCATAAAAAAGTGGGGAGGGACAACACTTTAGACACTCTGCTGGCCTAATGAAGGAGTTAATCTTAATTTGAACAGAAAGTCATGGTGGAAAACTCAAATAAAAGCTCAGTCCTTCTCCAAGATGTGGTATTGTAAAAATAAAATCTCAGTATTGTTCATAAATTGATGTCCTATCCTTCCCACCCACACCACTCCCCAGTGTCTTCTGCTCAGTAATGGTTACCAGACCTAAAGAAGCTGCTTCAAGAGAGAACCACTATCAGGGTTCCAAGTTATAGACCCGTACCAAGCAAAACTCCAAGGCAGGTAGGTTCCTCAAAGAATAGCTTTATTGGATATATCTTATTAGCACAGATCTGGTGAAAACCGACTCTGAAGGTTCCCGCAGTTTTCACCAAATTAAAAGTAAAAGTTTGTCACTTCTCAAAACAATCAGTCCCATGGTCCAATCTGGGCACTGTCTGGTTGTCTGGTGGCATCTCTCCACTTTCCTTTGACCAGGTGTGAGAATGTCCTTGGTTTCCAAGAGAAAGTATTTTGTTTTGGCTATCTTTTGCCACTCCCATCCCTCATCTTCAGTGTGGCAACACTGAAGCTTACAAAATAGCTTCAGTCAAGTCAGCTTCAGGGTTGACAACCACAATGGATTGGGTGGAAGAGGAGTAATGTTGAAGGATAAAAGTCACTAAGGCAAAGTGAAAAAGGGATAGAAATGATAGAAAAGTGTAAAATGGTCAGAGATACAGAGAGAGAATCTTTTCTCCTTTCTCCAAAGCCATAGATGTTTAATCAAGGCAGGTTGATTTAAATTCCTCAATGAAACTTGGGATTTGCTGTTGCAAACAAAACCAAAAATACGGCAAGGGAAACTCCACCAGCAGACACTAGTTTCCTTGTAATTTTCAGGTCCCGTCCCTGGAGGCTTTTAAGAAGAGATTTGACAGCGACTTCTTTGAAATGGGATAGGGTCTCCTGCTTGAGCAGGGGGCTGAATTAGCTCTCCAAGTTCTCTTCCAGCTCTGTTATTCTATGTTCTCTCATTATAGCCCCGTACTCAAGAATTACCAGCACATCCTGGCTTTGATGTTTGCAGTTACAGAAGTCAACAAGGTTCTGGCTCTCCTCCCTAACATCACACTTGGCTACCATACCTATGAAAATAGCCAGATTCAGCGGAAGTTTTGCTTCTTCAGTCTCTCCCTGCTGTCCACTCGAGGCCAAATGGTTCCAGGTTATAAATGTGACTGGAAGGATACCTTATTCTCTGTCATTGGAGGTGACAATCCCAAATCCTCAAGGCAGATGGCCTCCATCTTCAGCATCTTCAAGGTCCCACAGGTAAGGGGGGGAAGCTCCTCTGGATGCAGTATGGAGTAGACAAATAACAGAAGCACACACAGAAACTATAGGCATTGGGGGTGGGCAACGCATTGGGAGTATATGATTTAGACAGCCCCTCCTATAGTTGAATTAATTTTTATTTTTTATGTGCAAAGATGCATTTTATACAAGCACAAAGAGACAATAAGATAATGCCGAAATGCTGTAAAGCAATCCCTTCATAATTTATTTTTCACTAGCTGATAACCTGGCATTGCCCAGGTATTGATTTATAGGGGAGAAATGTCGGGACCAAATGTAATTTCTAATGTTGGGCTTTCCCCCTTACCAGAGGGAGTCTCCTTGTGCAGTACTGTGAAGCTCTTACTTTGCAACTTCACTGGCTAGACAGTAGAAGCCATTTTAAGGCATAACAGACTGTATCTTAACAGAACACACACACCAAGGGGTTTTAGGGGTGTCTTATTCCCACAATCTTTTTTTCCAGAAAGTAAGTTGTCTGTGTACCACGTTTGGTTGAAATTGCTCAAGGTGTTCCAGGGGGAGCAGTATGCTCCGTCCCATATTTCGGCATACTAGGTGCTTTGACAAAACACTTAATCATTCCCCAGCCTCAGCTGATAAGGGAGGAGAGCTTGTGGCTTGGAGGTTAATATAACTGCTTAATATGCAAAAACAGCCTAAGTTTGAATCCCAGCAAAGATATGGTTAGCTGATGAGAGCTAAATAGCTTGAAATAAATCTATACTAGTCTCCCTTCATTTATTTATCAGTAAAAATGCAACACACAAACACAAACAAACACACACACATAGATAGATAGAAAGAGGGGGAGATGAAGCCTGTCACTCAATGTGAGTCAGCCTGACTGGTGTGGCAATAACCACACAAAGGTGGCCTCCAAAGTCATCATAAACTTTACTTTGTCTATGAATGAAGATTCTCCCTTTTTCCAGCTTGGTGTTGGATTTGAGTTCCCTCAGGAAGACCGAAGAGTTTATCCTTCCTTCTTTCGGATTAATCCCAAGGAATTTGCTCAGTGTTTGGGTTTAGTCCAGCTATTCCTGTATTTCCAGTGGAACTGGGTTGGGCTTCTGGCCTCTGAAAGTGAGAGCGGAGACCATTTTATCTCAACTCTGATGCCAATGCTGAAGGAGAAGGAGATCTGCCTGGCCTTCACTGAAATACTGGTATCGGATCTTGAAAGGATGAGAGAGAAATTCTTTCCTTTTACCAAAAAATTGTTGGAAGTTGAAGTGATTATTCTATTTGGAAACTCTGGTGATATTGTAATTTGGTTGGTGCCTCTGTATAGACATCAAGATGTTTTTAAGACATCATTTCACAATGTTTGGATTCTAACTTCTCATTGGAAATTTATCGGAATGGGAAATGAACTCAAAGCTATGAAGCTCTTGGATAGGGCACTGCATTTTAGGGACCACACTGGGGATGTCTCAGAATTCAGACATTTCCTCCAGTCTTTAGACCCTTTGAACCCGCAAGGAGATGTCTTTCTCCCTCATTGGTGGGAATGGGTCTTTGGCTGCAATATCCTTTACCGAGGAAAAATCCCCCTAAAAGGAAAGAAACAATGTACAGGCAAGGAGAATTTAGAGGACCTTCCAGCTTTCATTTTTGAAACAAGCATGACAGGTGAAAGTTACAACATCTACAATGCCGTTTATGCTGTGGCACATGGACTACATGCCATGCATGGACCAGGAAACCAACCAGCCATGCGGAGGATTGGAAAGAAGATATCAAATATCCAGGCATGGCAGATAATCTCTGTGTCTGGTCCACAGATTCTTAGAGAGGAAGCTTCCCATCTCAGAACAAATTACTGTGTTTCCTTGAAAATAAGACAGGGTCTTATTTTCTTTTGGCCCCACAAAATAAGTGCTTGGCCTTATTTTCCAGGAAGTCTTATTATTTTTGAGGTGTAGGAGGCGGCGAGCATGGTCATCTCATGGCTGCTTCTGTGTTGCAATATTTTTGGGGAGGGCTTATTTTCAGGGGAGGGCATATAAATTTAGCACATGCGCTCAAAAGCCTGATGGCTTATTATTCAGGGAGATCTTATTTTGGGGGAAACAGGGTAAATATCTGGAAACTAGTCAAAGAGAGAAGCTACCTGGAATTAAGGAGAAACTTCCTAACAGTGAGGACATTCTACACTGAAACTCAATGTAGAGAAAGGTAAACTCTTACACTTAGGCAAAAGTATACAAATAGACTGGGTGAAGCCAGGTTTAATAGCAATAACTGTGTTTGAGATATTGGCATCTTAGTGGACAACCAACTAAATATGAGTGTGTGGTGGTAGCCAAAAAGCCAATGCAATCCTAAATTGAACTAACAGAGGGATACAATCAAGCTCAAGGGAGGTACTAATACCACTCTATAAAGGCTTAGAAAGACCTCACCTTACAAAAAAGATGTTGAGACTCTAGAAAAGGTGGAGAGAAGAACAACCAGGATGAATAGGGACTGGAGGCTAAAACATATGAAGAATGGTTGCAGGAACTGGGCATGGCTAGTCTAGTGAAGAGAAGGACCACGGGAGACAGGAGATCATTGTTCCAATACTTGAACGTCTGTCCCAGAGGGGAAGGGGCTAAGCTATTTTCCAAAGCACCTGAAGGCCAGACAAGGAATAAGGGGTGGAAACTGATCAAGGAGAGATTCAACCTGGAAATAAGGAGGAACTTTCTGACAGTGAGAACAATCAACTCAATTAAGAGAAGTTGCCTTCAGAGGTTGTGGGAGCTTCATCACTGGAGGTTTTTAAGAAGAGACAGGACAGCCATCTCAAATGGTATAGGGACTTCTGCCAGAGTAGGGGGCTATACTACAAGTCCTCCAAGGTCCCTTCCAGCTCTATTCTATTCTAAATCATCAATTATTTAAAAAACAGGCATATAATGTTTTGTTGAAAGGGGGTAGAGGAGAGAAAAGAGAAGTAAACAAAACCTGTTGTCCATGCATTCTACAGAGGAAAGACCTTCCAATAAGGTCCTGAAAGGTCTTTCTTGGTTGATTGAGTTTCAAAGGGTGATCATTCTAGGGGAGACATGTCGGCCAGGAGTAAGATTACAATCTGGGTGTCTTTATGAATGGTCCTTCAACAGGTCAGGGTGCCTATTTGCAGAATCAGCTCAGTTTCCCTCAGAATGTAGCTTGAACCCAACCTCTAGAAAGATACTTTTCTAATCTTGGTTTATGGTTCTATGGCTGAGTGGCCCCACCTTGTTCAGTTTGTCATCTTACATGCTTATGTGTGACAGGAGCCTCTGTCAACTTCAGCACACAAAGAAGGAACCAAAGTGATCCCAACGAGTTCCTCCAAACATTCTGCCTCAAAGTTCCAATTTAATAAAGCAGACATCTTAGCACATCTGTGTAAATCCCAATTCTGGAAATTACATCAGAATCCCACCCAGTTAAAAGTTCATGATCTTATCCCCACACCCAAAATCCATCACATGGTCCAATCTTCTTCTTCCACCCTGGCGTCTACACCCAGCTCCTTCCGGTCAGGTGTAACAGTGCGGACACAAAAGATGACCTTGGCTTCTAGAAAAGAATGACAATAAGACATTCCACAATCCTACTCCTTTCTATCCCCCCCCATCAACTATACTAAAGAAACAGCATAATGAAATAAGAGAAAGTGTGGCAGGCCAAAATTCTAAAAGGATTTTTTTTGCAGGCCTGACAATAGGCATATAGGTAAATCTGTAATTCCATTAAAATTGGAGTTGGAATGCCAAAGTACAAATCTTCAGTGATAAAGAAAATCTTTTGTATGTTCAAGAAGGAGTCAAATAATTGGTGTTGTCAGAGTTCCAAGTAATAGACCCGTACCAAGCAAAGCTCCCAAGCATATGAATTCCTCAAAGAATAGCTTTATTGGATATATCATATTGGCACAAATCTGGTGAAAACCGACTCTGAAGGTTTTCACAGTTCTTCACCGAATTAAAAATAAAAGTTTTCCTTCAACCCGAAACAATCAGTAATATGGTCCAATCAAAGTGCTGCCTGGTTGCCTGGTGACATCACTCCTCCTTCCTCTGGCCAGATGTGAGAATGTCCTTGGTTCCCAAGAGAAAGTATTTTATTTTGGCTGCAAAACCCCAGCTATCTTGAATCCCCCTCCCTATCTCTCAGCTCCAATGTGGCAACACTGAAGCTCCAAGATGGCTTTGGTCAGGTCAGCTTCAGGGTTGACAGATGTTACTTCTGATTGCTCAGATCTCCACTGAGGGAGCACCCTTGATGTCCATCTCAGAATGATAGAAGCCATGATGTCACATTTGTGGGTCTCAGTGAACGTCTCCCATTCCTGGAGGTCTCTTTTCTTTCAGATTCTTCCTTATTTGGAGAAGGTCCAGTTCAACAATAGTGCTGGAAGTGAAATCTCCTTCTCAGGAAATGGACTGGGATCTCCTCATTATGATCTCCTCAACTGGATTTTCTTTCCCAATCAGTCTTTCGTCCACGTGAAAGTTGGACAAATAGATCCCAGAGCTTCCCTAGGCCAGGATTTTACCTTTAACTCTGATGCAATCATCTGGGCCTCAAAGGTGAGCTGGAAGGAATTCTTGAAGATTCAGGGAAGGTTTCATTCTCTCCTGGGAACACCAAACATCCTTCTAACTGGAAAATGGGTCTATTGAATCAAAAAAGAGGGCAGCCATTTGGTGAAAAGGCTGATTTTCATATAACACATTGGAGGTCTGAGTTGTGGCAGGTCCACCAATGTTTGTGAAGAACTCCTGCTTGAAATCCAGGATACCATTGGAGCAGGCAACAATGGTTTCAAGGAACCGTTCCCATTTAGTCAGATCCTGATGGCTTTTTGTTATAAAAAAGCTCTAATCAATGATGTAAGAATTCCCTTGGATGCTGAGGTCCCAGTTCCAATCTCCAGCTTCCCTTTGTGGGCCAGGAGTGCCCCTTGGTGATTTGAATGGTCCTGATGATTTCCCTTCAGAAGTTATAGGCACTTTATCACTGGAAGTTTTTAAGAAAAGACCAGACAGCCTTCCATTTGAAATGATGTAGGGTCTCCTGATTAAGCAGAGGGTTTGACTAGAAGACCTCCAAGGTCCCTTCCAGCTCTATTCTGATTGATTGATTTGTCTAGTCTGGGTAGGTGTTCTTTTACCATTTTCTGGAAAATTTTGTCTTGCATTCCTATTCCCTATTTTACAGTTCTGGTTTTGACCTACTGGACTATTTTTTTCTTTTTTGTATAAGGATATATTGCAAAGAATGAATCAAGTAGTTCTGCTATTTGCTACTGTCACCTCCTTGCCATCTTCTCCCATGCGAAGCATTTGTCTTTTCTCTTTTAGAAGGTGCCCTTTGCCAGGTGTGGCATGAAGAGGTGCCAGGCAGGGGAGAGGAGAAGAGTTCCAGAGGGCAAGGACGTTTGCTGCTACCAATGTTCCCCTTGTCCAGAAGGCACCATTTCTAATCAGACAGGTAGAGTAAACTTGAAATGTTGATAATCCAGGATTAAGGAAGCTATTCAGTAGATCAAAATCTTTATTGTTGTTATATTTGGTAAGATTGATATGCTTCAAAGTGTTCGTAGTTTTCAGAAGAACCTTTCAATTTATGGATCTAAGCTGTCTTTACCCCAGAGGCCACTGTTCCCAGCCCACCTTCCCCGTCCCTTAGAAATTACTGCAGTGTAGTTTTAGGGCACAATTTTCAGGCTCATTGCTAGCTTTTCGGAACCCATTGTCAAATCCAATTGGGAAAACAAGCTTTCCCTGAAGAACTGAGAGTTGTGCTTCAAGATATTTAAGTGTGCTACTTCTGTCAGCCCTATTAAACTCCCAGGAAATTGATTGACCTCTATAATAAAGAGGATAATTGTCCATCTATGTCTTCTAAGTCTTTATTTTTTAAATTTTTATTTATTTCATCAAATATGTATTAGATAACATATATACATATAAACATGATTTTGAATAACTGAAATGTATATGAATAAACATCAGGACAGGGATGGTGGGCACGTTGGTGTGCTTAGCATGCCCCTTACAGACCTCTTAGGAATGGGGTGAGGTCGATAGTAGACAGTTTAAAGTTAAAGTTATGGTGGTTTGAGGATGTAACAATGGAGTCAGGTAGAGCATTCCAGGCATTGACCACTCGGTTGCTGAAGTCGTATTTTCTGCAATCAAGTTTGGAGCGGTTTACCTTAAGTTTCTATGTATTGTGTGCTTGTGTATTGTTGTAGTTCAAGCTGAAATTGACAGTTAGAACATTGTAATAAATAATTTTATGTACTACACTTAGGTCAGGCCGAAGGTGGCATAGTTCTAAGTTGTCTAAGCCCAAAATTTCAAGCCTGATGGCATAAGGGATTCTATTGTGTGCAGAGGAGCAGAGGACTCTTCTCATGAAATATCTCTGGACTCACTCAATTGTATTAATGTCCGATATGCAGTGCAGGCTCCAGACAGATGAGCTTTATTCAAGAATTGTTCTAGGAAATGTTTTGTATGCTCTGGTTAGCAGTGCTATGTTACCAGAGAAGAAGCTACGCAAGATTAGGTTAACGACTCTTAGTGCCTTTTTGGCAATGTTATTACAGTGGGCTCTGGCACTTAGATCATTTGAGATGAGTACTCCAAGGTCCTTGACAGAGTGAGGGTCGCCTACGAGGTCGTATCCGGCCAGCTTATATTTTATGTTCTGATTTTTTTTTGCCAATGTGTAAGACAGAGCATTTGTTGTATGAGATTTGAAGTTGCCAATTGTTTGACCATTCTGACACACAGTCAAAGGTCTTTCTGAAGAGTAGTTTTGTCGATGGTGTTGAATAGTTTTACATCATCAGCGAAGAGAATGCAGTTGCTTATAATATGATCGCAAAGGTCATTTGTGTAAAGAACAGTTGCTGGAACTGCTTGATAAAAAGATGGACCACAGGGACATGATAGCAATGTTCCAATATCTGAGGGGCTGCCACAAAGAAGAGGGAGTCAAGCTATTCTCCAAAGCACCTGAGGGTGGGACAAGAAGCAATGGATGGAAACTAATCAAGGAGAGAAGCAACTTAGAACTGAGGAGAAATTTCCTGACAGTTAGAACAATTTATCAGTGGAACAATTTGCCTCAGAAGTTATGAATGCTCCAACATTGAAAGATTTTAAAAAGAGATTGGACAACCATTTGTTTGGAATAGTATAGGGCTTCCTACCTAAGCAGGGGGTTGGACTAGAAGTCCTCCAAGGTCCCTTCCAACTCTCTTTATTCTAAGGAAGTCATATGCCCCGTAAAGTGCAGACCTAATTATCTATCACTATCTTTTTAGGTTAATCAAAGCAAAAAGTCAGAACACCTCTGAGAGAGGGATAATGCTCATGGCAAATGCCACTGTAATCATTATACAAATATTCTTGATTTCAGATGCAGCCCACTGTGACCCTTGCCCAGAAGACCAATATCCGAACAAGGACAATGACCACTGCATTGCAAAGAAGATCCACTTCCTTGCCTATCAAGACACCCTGGGATACACTTTAGTGTCTCTAGTACTTTTACTTTCTCTAATCACATCTGCAGTCCTGGCAATTTTCCTTAAACATCGTGACACACCCATCGTCAAAGCCAACAACCGAGATCTTACCTACATTCTCCTGGTCTCTCTCCTTCTCTGCTTCCTCTGTTCCTTCCTCTTCATCGGTCAACCTGGAAAGCACATCTGTCTCTTCCGACAAACTTTCTTTGCCATTCTCTTTTCCCTTGCAGTTTCCTCTGTGTTGGCAAAAACTGTCATGGTGGTTCTGGCCTTCATGGCTACCAAACCAGGAAACAAAACAAGGAAATTTTTAGGAAAACCAGTGACCATCTCCATTGTCTTAGGCTGTCCCCTGGTTCAAATAGTTCTTTGTACCACCTGGTTGGTCACCTCTCCCCCATTTCCCAACTTTGACTTTCACTCATTGTTTGGAGAAATGATCTTGGAATGTAATGAAGGCTCAGCTTCCATGTTTTACACTGTTCTCGCCTACTTGGGTTTCTTGGCTCTCATCAGTTTCACTGTGGCCTTTCTGGCTAGGAAATTGCCTGATAGTTTTAATGAGGCCAAATTCATTACTTTCAGCATGCTGGTCTTTTGCAGTGTTTGGATCTCCTTCCTCCCCACTTATCTGAGCACCAAAGGGAAGTCCATGGTGGCTGTGGAGATCTTCTCCATCTTGGCCTCTGGGGCTGGTCTCTTGGCTTGCATCTTTTTCCCCAAATGCTACATTATCCTACTTAGACCCAATCTGAATTGTAGAGAGAATATAATGAGACACAATAATCTCTAATTGGAAACTTTTATTTTGACTTTGGGGCATTTTTTTACTTTGTCTGATTTCTTAAAAATGATGAATATTGAGTAATTGGTATTCAGATAATTTGCTTGAACATAAAGTATCAGTTAATCATCAACAATCACCCATTGTTTTATTTTTCATTTAACCTTTTTGTCTCCAGTGAAACCCCAGAGATCAACTGAGAAGTACACCTTGATAGCAAAAATGTGGATATTAGTGATAAGGGTTTTAAGATTAAAATTATAACTTTGAAAGGCCTGCAGATTTTGTATATTTGATATCAGGAGATTTGAAAGCTCTATCAATTGCCAGTTCTGAAAATCCCATTGACAGTTGTGAAGATGACATGGTCTCGTATCATCAATTTTATTGCTGAATTGTTTTTCCTAAAGCCTCTAACCCTGGTTGTGGGCTTCAGGTGGGTTAGATGCAAGGGGGGAGTTGGTGAGGAGTTTTAAATGGTGGCCCCAGAAAAGTAGCATCTGGATGTGAGAACAGTGGGAAAAGACATTCTTGGAACATTCCCTCCCCCAACTTTGGAAAAGGCAAAGTTGCAGGAACTTCCTCCAGGAGTGGGGAGGGAATGGGGATTTTGCAGTCTCCTTCCTCCAGGAGTGGAGAGAGAATGGGAATCTTGCAGTATCCTTCCCCCAGGAGTGGGGAGGGAATGAGGATTTTGCAGTCTCCTTCCTCCAGGAGTGGAGAGAGAATGGGAATCTTGCAGTATCCTTCCCCCAGAAGTGGGGAGGAAATGGGGATTTTGCAGTCTCCTTCCTCCAGTAGTGGGGAGGGAATGGGGATTTTGCAGTCTCCTTCCCCCAGGAGTGGGGAGGAAATGGGGATTTTGCAGTCTCCTTCCCCCAGTAGTGGGGAGGGAATGGGGATTTTGCTGTAGCCTTCCCCCAGGAGTGGGGAGGGAATGGGGATTTTGCAGTCTCCTTCCCCCAGAAGTGGGGAGGAAATAGGGATTTTGCACTATCCTTCCTCCAGGAGTGGGGAGGAAATGGGGATTTTGCAGTATCCTTCCTACAGGAGTGGAGAGAGAATGGGAATCTTGCAGTATCCTTCCCCCAGACGTGGGGAGGGAATGGGGATTTTGCACTATCCTTTCCTCAGAAGTGGGGAAGAAATGGGGATTTTGCTGTATTCTTCCCCAAGAAGTGGGGAAGAAATGGGGATTTTGCTGTATCCTTCCCCCAGGAGTGGGGACGGAATAGGGATTTTGCAGTATCCTTCCCCCAGAAGTGGGGAGGAAATGGGGATTTTGCACTATCCTTTCCTCAGAAGTGGGGAAGAAATGGGGATTTTGCTGTATTCTTCCCCAAGAAGTGGGGAAGAAATGGGGATTTTGCTGTATCCTTCCCCCAGGAGTGGAGAGGCAATGTGGTTTTTGCAGTATCCTTTCCCCAGGAGTGGGGAGGGAATGGGGATTTTGCAGTATCTTTCCTCTGCCATGTCCACAAAGCCATGTTCACAAAGCTACACCACACCCACAAAGCCACACCCAAAGAACCAGCAGTAAAATTTTTGAATCCCACCACTGGTCGGTTTCTCTATCGACGCAGAAGACCTTTGAACCAGTTGGGCTCAAAGGAAAAAATTCCTGGTTTTATGTGCTCCCCTCCTTTCTCTGAAGCTGTTCCCGGTCTGTGTGGGTTGGAGGGGAGAAACTGAGCCAAACCCCCTGCTTGTTTTTTTCCTTGCTTTTTTACAGTTTTATTGAGGTTTACTAGAACATAAACGACTGTGAAAATAAAAGATTTAAAAATGGGGGAATTGGAGAGAATGTAGGTGCTGGTGGTGGTTTGGAGAGGGGAAGAAGTCCCAGTGAATAAGTGATTGGACATTCTGATCAGCACAAACTTTGTGACTGCCTGGTGACTTTGTAAGCATTAACTGCCCTGTGTCCCCAGAATTCTGGTTTCCCCAGGAGGTTGCCAAGGGGTATTGTATTCAGGTGATCATTTTCTCTGCCGTGGAGGATGGGCCTCAGCAGGGAGTGCCAATGTTTTTTGCAGGAAAGCCAAATTCCAGGGACTAACCATTGAGAAATCCAGGGCCATTTTTTATTTTATTTCATATGAATATCAGAACTAGAGTTTTGCCCAACCATGGCAGAATGGTTGGCACACTATAAAAAAGAGGTTGAGACTCTAGAAAGAGTGCAGAGAAGAGCAACCAGGATGATGAGGGGACTGGAAGCTCAAACTTACGAAGAACGGTTGCAGGAACTGGGCATGGCTAGGCTAGGGAAGACAAGGACCGGGGGAGACATGATAGCAGTGTTCCAATACCATAGAGAGGAGGGGAATCAAGCTATTCTCCAAAGCACCTGAAGGCCAGACAAGGAATAATGGATGGAAACTGATCAAGGAGAGATTCAACCTAGAAATTTTTCTGACTATGAGAACAATCCACCCATGGAACACGTCACCTTCCGAGCTTGTGGGAGCTTCATTACTGGAAGCTTTCAAGAAAACACTGGACTGCCCTCTGTCAGAAATGGTGTAGGGTCTCCTGTTTGGGCAGGGGGTTGGACTAGATGACTGCAAGGTCCCTTCCAACTCTGTTAATCAGAATGGAAGCAGTGGGATAGATTCCTTGCTATGCCATAGTTTTGTGGCTTCTGGTGAAATTATTATGATTTGTTTGGGGCAAAATCCTTTCTTCTGTATTTACTCTGATTTTTGATTTTTCAATTTCCAGCTTCCTCATGATCACTATGACATTCAGGTCAGAGGTGGGTTCCTAACCAGTTTACTACCAGTTTGCTGAGAGGGCATTTTGTGCACGTGCTGCTCACTTCTAGAATAGAATTCCATTCCATTCCATTCCAATGCTACATTATCCTACTTAGACCCAATCTGAATTGTAGAGAGAATATAATGAGACACAAGAATCTCTGATTGGAAACTATTATCTTGACTTTGGGACATTTTTTAATTTAGTTTAATTTCTTATAAATGATGAATATTATATAATTTAATTTGTCTGACCGTAAAGTATCAGTTAATCATCAACAATGACCCATTGTTTTATTTTTCATTTAACCTTCTTGTCCCCAGTGAGATCCCAGCGATCAACTCAGAAGTAAACCTTGATAGCAAAGATCTGGATATTAGTGATAAGGGCTTTAAGATTAAAATTATGACTTTGAAAGGCCTTCTGATTTTGTATTTCTATTATCATCAGATTTGAGAGCTCTATCAATTGTCAATTCTGAAAATCCCATTGTAAGTTGTGAAGATGACAGGGTCTCATATTGTCAATTTTGTTGCTGAATGCTTTTTCCTAAAGCTTCTAACCCTGGTTGTGGGCTGCAGGTGGATCAGATGCAAGGGAGGAATTTGTTGAGAAGTTTTAAAGGTTGGCCCCAGATAAGTACCATGTGAATGTGAGAACAGTGGGAAAAGACATTCTTGGAGCATTCCCTCCCCCAACTTTGCAAAAGACAAAGTGCACGGAAACTTTTAGAGTCGGTTTTCACCACTTGTGCCAATATATTATGTACCCAATAAACCTACTCTTTGAGGAATCTATCTGCCCTGGAGTTCTGCTTTCAATGGATGCTTTTCTTGGAACTGAGTTTTGGACAGAAATTCCTTTCTAAAGGGAATAAAATCTTAAGACACACCCATCTTAATATATTCACATAAAACTACTTCAGCAGAAAAGAAGAATTGCACATTTCATAGAAGCTGAAGTGTAGGAATGAAAGAGTGAAGGTGAGATTAGAAGATTAAGGTGGAGGGAAAGAAAAGGGAAGAACCACTTGGAAAACTGAATTCAACATTAGCCATAAAAATATTTAGATGTTCCTGATTTCAGCAGGAGAAAATGAAGAGTTCAATAATATTTTATTTTATACAATACAATAGCAGAATTGGAAGGGAGCTTGGAGGTCTTCTAGTCCAATCCCTGCCTAAGCAGGAAACCCTATACCATTTCAGACAAATGGCTGTCCACGATCTTCTTAAAGACTTCCAGTGTTGGGGCATTCACAACTTCTGGAGGCAACTTCTATTCCACTGATTAATTGTCCTAACTGTCAGGAAATTTCTCCTCAGTTCTAAGTTGCTTAGCTCCTTGATTAGTTTCCACACATTGTTTCTTTTTCTACACTCAGGTGCCTTGGAGAATAGTTTGACTCTCTCTTCTTTGTAGCAATCCCTGAGATATTGGAAGACTGCTATCATGTCTCCCCTGGTCCTTCTTTTCATTAAACTAGACATACCCAGTTCCTGCAACCGTTCTTCATATGTTTTAGTCTCCAGTCCCCTAATCATCTTTGTTGCTCTTCTCTGCACTCTTTGTATGTTATTTTTTTCATAAACAGGTATTCCAAAAGCCATTCCCCTTATAAATTATATAATGTAGTTCATATAATTAACATATAATGATTATGGGGCCTGACATTTTATTTCAAGTAGACATTAAACAGGAGAAGAGAAAATACTGAATCCTCTTCCATCCCACGCAATGGGGGCCAAGGATTTCTCACTCCCAATTCAACACTGACTGGTACCTTGTAGAAAGGGAAAAATCAGCTCATTACAGAACTACCCACTCTTGTTCCGTGGAACCAATATAAAATGATACTATGGTTGAACATCTGTAGAGATTCTCCATCCTCCAGGTCATGGTTGTCCTAAAGGTGCTTTTTCTAAGGGGCAACTGGGCTTTCTTGTTTTTTCTTTTGAGGACATTTTTCTTCTCATCCGAGAAGCTTCTTCAGTTCTGACTGGATGGTGGGGAAGGGGAGGATTTATACTCCTTGCAGACAGCTGGTCATTTGCATCCTTTTAGAGGGTCATTGAGGTTACTTGGAGGTTTATCTGTGTCCTCAGGGTCCCTCCAAGTAGTGCTAATGACTCTTGCAGTCTGCAATTTTTCGTCTGGAAATCCATTCCTACTCCCACACCTGGACCACCACTCAAACACCATCAGTATCAATCAATTTCCAAAGGCGGCTTTACTCAGAACAACTTACAACATTTCTGGCTTTGCAGTCTGGGGTGGGTGGGAGAAGAGGAGATGGTGCAGCATGAGTTGCCAGCAAGCGTGCAAGCGCATGTGCAGGTCCATTTGCATTTGTGGCATGCACACACGCCTGCTGCTTAGGAAATAGAGCCTGTGCTCACCTGCTGCTCGCAAAAGTGGGGATGCACACACACTCATGCACGCTCGCCAGCTGTTTGCACAGCCTGGTTGCAAGCCCCTCACAGCCCACAGGTTGGGGACCCCTGCTCTAACCCTATCAAACATCCACATCTGCCTGTACTTGGGAAGGACTCAGTGGGTGGATAAAAGTGTCAAATCCGGTTTGCACATCTGGCTGACTGTGTGATGAACCATAATAATAGTAAGTAAGTAAGTAAGTAAGTAAATTAATAAATAAATAGAAATAATTAATTAATTCAACAAAAAACAAAGTTAGAGAGAATCAGTTTGGTCTAGTAGTTAAGGCACCAGGCTAGATGGTGAGTTCATCCGGCTTTGGCCATGGAAGCCATCTGGGTGACTTTGGGCCAGTCACTCTCTCTCAATCCCTCCAGAAATTGAAAATGGCATAAAGATAATAGAACTTTTATTATTATGATTATATTATATTAATTGACTTTGTAAATTAGTTGTATTGTTTTAAAGGTGGTTTTATATTCGGTAAGCTGCCTCAATTGTCCATGGGCAAATAGGCGGCAATATAAATTAAACAAACAAACAAACAAACAAACAAGGTAAAGTTTCCCCTCACACATGTGTGCTAATCGTTTTGGATTCTAGGGGGTGGTGCTCATCTCCATTTCAAAGCCAAAGAGCCAGTGCTGTCCGAAGATGTCTCCGTGATCATGTGGCTTGCATGACTAAATGCCGAAGGTGACGGAAAGCTGTGACCTTCCCATCAAAGGTGGTTCCTATTTTTCTACTTGCCTTTTTTATGTGCTTTCGAACTGCTAGGTTGGCAGAAGCTGGGACAAGTAACGGGAGCTTACTCCATTACGCGGTGCTAGGGATTTGAACCACTGAACCGCCAACCTTTCTGATTGACAAGCTCAGCATCTTAGCCACATGTGCAACTTCTTATTTATTATTGAATTTTGTGTGTGGAAATGGTGCCTTTTCATATTTTCCATCAGATCCTGCAGGAGGCCCTTGTGCATTTGGGCCTTTAGCATCATTTCATGCAATCCCAGTTGTCCAAAACTACATTCACCATAAGCTCAAGAGAGTAAACAGAAACTGGTATCAGTCTTGCAAAACAGACATTCCCATTGACTTGATGCTGTTCAAAATGGCCCATTGCTGTAAGGAATTTCCAGATTTGTGTTGCTTCAACCTTACTGTTGTGGGCTGCTAGAAATCAGCAAAGCTGGCAGCAGAGATAGATAGTGAGGAGGTTGAAGAGGAACATGGGCTAGTCCTGGGGGCTGAGGAAAGCTCAGATGAGGGCTCTGCATCGGAGGCAGAAAGGGAGCTAGACAGCAGCGAGGCAGAGGAACAGCTGGAGCCTGTTCCCAAGGTGTGCATGCACAGAGCTGCCAGAAGACAAGAACAATTAAGAAAGCAGGGTCAACTTGGGAGTAAAGCCACACCTTGGAGGTGATTGGCCCCTCCCATAGGAAGCAAAAGAGGAATGAATGGGGAGTGGTCTTTTGAAGAAAACAATTCATTCATTTGGTCATATCAAGAGCGGAAAGTTCTGTTTGTGACTATAAGAGACTCTGTGCCTTGCCCTGCATTTGGAAACTAGTTATCTGGCAGTTCTCCAAGTGAGATAAGGTATGTGTAGATAAACATTCCTCTGAAAGACTGTTTGCTAAGCCTTGCTGACTCCGAAGGAAAAGAATTCACAGTCGTATAAATAAAAGAAGTTTTGCCAGGACTAAGACTTTGCTTAGGTGGCGCAGTGGTTAAATGCAGCACTGCAGGCTACTGCTAGATCAGCAGGTCAGCGGTTCAAATCTCACCGGCTCAGGGTTGACTCAGCCTTCCATCCTTCCGAGGTGGGTAAAATGAGGACCCAGATTGTTGGGGGCAATATGCTGACTCTCTGTAAACCGCTTAGAGAGGCCTGAAAGGCCTATGAAGCGGTATATAAGTCTACTACTGCTATTGCTTCTTGCTTTCGAAGGAAGCCTGGATCAGAACACTTACTGTCAATTCCTGGCAAGTAAAGCAGTGTGCATGATGTAAGGCAGAGTTCCACAACTTTCAGGAGAAAGAAGGAATTATTTTGTGGGAGGGGCAAACACAGGTTCACAAGCATGTGTGCATATGAGTCCCCATGATTTTTGCTGTGGTGCTCGCATGAACGAGGCTGTGAGCACCTCAATAACACTAGTGCAAGTGGGACCACTAGTGTGAGTGGGGTCACATCAGGGGTGGGTTCCTGCCAGTTCTAACTTCTTCTATAGAAGAGGTTCCACAAATCTACAGTGCCTTTTAGAACTGATTCCAGCTCCTTCCCCCCGCCCGTCTGCACATCATCAAGATGAAGAGCGAGATGAGGAATTCTGGGAGTTGAAGTCCACAAGTCTTAAAGCTGTCAAGTTTGAACACCCTTGGTTTTTTTTTATTAAAGGGTTAGCGGTGCAAGGGTCTTGTAACTTGACAGCTTTAAGACTTACATGCTTCAAATGCCAGAGTTTCTGAGCCAACATTTTGGTTGCTAAGCAAGAGTGTTGTTAAGTGAGTTTCACAACATTTTACAAGTTAGCCATGCTCACCCAGTCACATGTCTGGCAAGCCACTCGCACCCAGTCACATGACTAGCAAGCCACTCCCACAAAGCAGGCCACACCTACAGAAGAGGTTCTAAAAAAATTTGAAACCCACTACTGGGCCACATACACCCATGGCAAGAGTGAGTGGGGCCACAATCACGTAGAAGGCTTGTAGGCCCGTGGTGATACTTGCATGAATGAAGCCGCCACCACCCAAGATAATATTGAAGATAATATTGAATGGTAATATTGAACTTGAGAGACCGCCTCCTGCCAATTACCTCCTCGCGACCTATCAGATCACACAGATTAGGCCTCCTCCGAGTTCCACCCGCCAGTCAGTGTCGACTGGCAACCACGCGGAGGAGAGCCTTTTCAGTAGTAGCTCTGACCCTTTGGAACGATCTCCCCGTGGAGATTCGTACCCTCACCACCCTCCAGACCTTCCGCACAGCCCTCAAGATCTGGCTATCCCGTCAGGCCTGGGGTTAAAGATTGTCATTCGTCCCCACCCGAATGATGAATGTTGTTTCTATTTTTAATTATGTACTGTTTTTATATGTCACTGTCTGTATTCCCTTCCCCACAAGTTGTAAGCCGCCCTGAGTCCCCTCAGGGAAAAGGGCGGCCTATAAATAAACTTACAATTACAATTACAATTACAATTACAACTGCAAACTAGGGCACACAAAACTTTTGCTAGACCAATTCTTGAATACAGCTCATCTGTGTGGAACCCGCACTGTATATCAGACATTAATACAATCGAACGAGTCCAGAGATATTTCACAAGAAGAGTCCTCTGCTCCTCTACTCACAACAGAATACCTTATGCCACCAGATTTGAAATCTTGGACTTAGACAATTTAGAACTATGCCGCCATCGATCTGACCTAAGTGTAGTGCATAAAATTATCTGCTACAATGTCCTACCTGTCAATGAATACTTCAGCTTCAACCACAACAACATATGAGCACACAATAGATACAAACTCAAGGTAAACCACTTCAAACTTGATTGCAAAAAATATGACTTCAGCAGCAGAGTGGTCAATGCCTGAAATGCTCTACCTGATACTGTGGTTTCTTCCCCAAATCCCCAAAACTTTAACCCTAGACTGTCTACTGTCAATCTTACCCCATTCTTAAGAGATCTTTAAGGGGTGGGCATAAGTGCACCAGTGTGCCTACTGTCCCTGTTCTAATATTCCCTTGTATTCATATTCATTTCATGTATTCACAATCATATCTATACTTATGTCTATTATCTTGTTCATGCTTGATGAAATAAATTAATGAATAAATAAGGAAGGAAGGAAGGAAGGAAGGAAGGAAGGCAGGGAGGGAGGGAGGGAGGGAGGGAGGGAGGAAGGAAGGAAGGAAGGAAGGAAGGAAAGAAAGAAAGAAATATATGGCTTGTGCGAGTGTTGTTGCAACTACCTGTGGTGACACTGACATGAGTGGGGCTGTGCATGAATGCAGATGTGTGTTCCAGTGGTAGGTTTCTTCCTGTTTGGACTAGTTTGGCAGAACCGGTAGTGGTTTGGCAGACTAGGTCAGTGGAACTGGCAATGACCCAGGCCTGACACGCCCTTGAACCAGTTCTCCAGGGGGCACCACAGACACTACCATCTTATTTTTTTCCTTCTGCACAGGCACAGAACAATTTTTATTGCACTGTGCATGTGCACGCAGCACGCATGAGCGAACTGGTAGTAGTCCCTGCCGGAACCCATCCCTAATGTGTGCTCCAGCTGGCCACTCATGCTGTCCAATGGCAATTAGGCCATGGCATGGTAGGGGCTGTGGTTCACAGTTTGGGGACCTCTCCTTTAAGGGATCAGATATAAGGAGCTACAGAACAAGCTTCAGTCATCCATGAAATTGGCTTTCCTTGTGGATACCTGGGACAGGCTGATTGCAAAATTTAGTTCTTGATTGCCTAGCTCTTCTGCTTGGCATTAGGTATTTTCAAGCATTGTTTCTGGAAGAGAGAGAGGCTAAATCCTGTCCTATAAGACACATATTTTGTCCTCCAAGAGGTCAAAGGGGAGGAGAGCTGAGAAAAAACAAGTCATTGGAGGAGTGAGAGCCTGTTAGCAAAACAGAAGCATAGAAGGAAGGTTTGCAATTTTGGAACCCTCAACTCTTTGCTTCTCAGTACATATCAAAAATTGCTACTGCAAAACAACTGATTATATTTCTTTTTATTAAGGCAATAACTCTTGAGGATACTAAGAATAGATGGGTGGGAAAGTAACCTGAGGATTGCTGTTTATGGATATTTGTACTTACATCATCTATTGTATTTTTTATATGTATGGTCATCATTTTGCACTGTTTTCTAGGTTTGGCCTGTTGGAAAATGTTAGAAGTCAAAATACTTCCAACTCACATAGCTACATTTCTTCTGCTCGTAAGATACTCCTTTGTATTCAGGTCTGGCCTCAGAATAATAATGTAGCACTTGGGAAAGAAGACGCAACCAAGCAGACCAGCACTGGAGGCCAGTATGGAGAAGACCTGCACAGCCACCATGTATTTCCCTTTGGTGCTCAGGTAGGTGGGCACAAAAGTCACCCAGACACTGCAGAAGACCAGCATGCTGAAGGTGATCAGCTTAGCTTCGTTGAAGGCCCCAGGGAGATTTCTGGCCAGGAAAGCCACTGTGAAGCATATGGCAGCCAGGAAGCCCATGTAGCTGAGGGTGATGTAGAACATGACAACAGCCCCTTCATTGCATTCCAGGATGATCTCTTTAGGCTGGGAGTGGAAGTCAGAGTCAGGGAATGGGGGAGAAACTCCCAGCCAAATGGAGCAGATGAGAATTTGGACAGCAGAACAAAAAAGGATGATGGAGTTGGCCAAACTCTTCCCCAACCATCTCTTCACTTGGTTTCCTGGTTTTGTGGCCAGAAAAGCCAGCACCACTGTGATTGTTTTGGCCAAGAGAGAAGAAACAGCAACTGAGAAGATAATGCTGAAAACCATTTGTCGGAGAAGGCAGCTGGCTTTTCTTGGTTGACCAATGAAGAGAAAATTAGACAAGAAACATAGCAGGAGGGAGACCAGGAGGGTGTAGGAGAGGTCCCGGTTGTTGGCTTTGACGATGGGAGTTTCTTGGTATTTAATGAATACGAGTAAGACAAAGCCCGTGGTTAGGGAAAAGAGTAGAGCAAATGATACCAGGATGTTGCCCAGATATTCTTCATAAGACAAGAAGGTTATAAATTTGGGGATACATTGGATTCTCTCCTTATTTGGATATTTATCATCTGGACACTTGGTGCATTTTTCTGTATCTGAGGGGGAAAAAAACAATATTTCTTTACATACTATCCTTTCATCTTCAAAAAAACCATTCTTGGGACAAATGCATTTCTTACCATCTTCTCTACAGAAAGATCATAAAAAGATTATCCTTTTCTTTAAAAAATAATATTTATAATTGTTTATTAAATTGGGGGAAGTCCTAGGGCATTAATGATTTTCTGTGTAATGTGAGAATCTTCACAAGAACTACATTGTTAAAGGCAAATAATAAATCAGTTAATCTTTCCAGACACACTTCCTGAGTCCTTCACATGGCACTTCTTCATATACTGGACTCAGAAGACGCTAACTTTTGGAATCTAGTTTGCTGACAGGGAAACCTTGTCTTGCAAATAATCAAGTGGCACAAATATATTTGTCACGAGGTGGACCCACAACTATCCACACCTCCTCAGTGTGGACCAGAAACACCTTCTTGGTGATCCTCAAGTGGAGAGCTGCGTAGAATGTGTTGCAATCCCAAAGAAGCTTTTTCCAAAAGGCACCTGGACTTTTTGTGTGGCTTTTCCCCTCTTTGACAGCATTTTGCTAGATTGGCCAAAATGTTTCCAAATCGCTCACCTGAATGCTGGAGATGCAACTATAAACAGGGAACTTTCTACCATATGTGGTGGATGTGCCCTAAAGCTAGGAAGTATTGGCTTAAAATAAAGGAATGTTGGAAGAAATCACAAAACAAAAAATTGCACTGAAACTGGAAATGTTCTTACTGGGCATATTAGGTGGAAATATGTGTAAAAATTTCAATATGCGTATAACATCACATATACTAACTGCAACAAGAATCATCTTTGCTCAAAATTGGAAGCAGAATAACATCCCTTCAGATGCAATGATTATAAGAAAGGTATTTGAGTGTGTAGAGATGGATAGGTTGACCATGGAACAGAAAGACAGAGAAGAATCGGAATATTATAAAGTGTGGAGTAGATGGTATAAATGCCAGAGGATAGACATAAAAATACTATAT